>NW_017802514.1:160009-186977 GCF_001625305.1 Branchiostoma belcheri
CTCTCTCTCTCTCTCTCTCTCTCGGTTGAGCGATTAACTTGACTTACGAACCCTCATGTGTGAGTAAAGTCCTAGTAATAATTACTCATGTGCACTGCAGCTTTATCCCGCTAGATGTCGCTTAAAGACCGTTACTAGTATCTTTGATATATAGAAAATAGTTCATCAAGTTCCCCGAGTTGTACGATGACCCTTTCGTGAAGTTATTACAACTCTATAAACATACATCCCCTGCAATGCACAAGGGCATTGCCGGATTGGTGTAGCTTGACCTCCTTTGACCCCAATCATCTGGCCCAAGTTTACCCAACTTGAAATCGGACACTTCCGGTTCCATCCGCTGCAAACGTGGAAGATGGCGAGCCCACGGTCACAACATGTCCTCAGACCCTCCGTCCTGGCCTTCCTCCTGTTGCTTGTAGGTTCCTCCATGGCAGGGGAGATCAAGTGGGACTCGGAGCGGCTAAAGAAGATGGCAAGCGGCGCGAAGGTCCAGACCCTGAAAATGCCGAGGCGTTGCGACCGGCGCGTCGGTGCCCACGATAAAGTCGTCTTTCACTACAACAGGATGATGTCTACCGGGGAGAAGATAGACTCAAGGTGCTCTAGGAACTACTGACTACCAATTGATAAACGTTTTCTGTCTGTACACCGGAGTAACAGTGCATAATCCGGGACTTTGTGTATAAAATATTACAGAGATAACGGTCTCAAGCTGCGGCAATGACATGCATAGACGGTTGTAGCCTCGTCCCCAGTCTCTCCCAAGGGTGTTAACTCGAATTCCTTGGCAATTTATCAGGCAATTTACAAAGTTCTATTTATATCTCCGTCTGCCCAACTTAGTCCTCCCTAACGATTTTGCCTGCCTGCAGACAGGCATTTCAGTGGGCTGAGACAGAATTTCCTTGGCCTGCGCCTGGTAACAAGATTATCTGGCGTTCATAACACTGATTTACACAAATTATTGTTGTGATGAACCTCAGCACACATTTTTGTTTGTCTCCTCCATTGGCCTAGTCTATAACCACGTAAAGTAACATCTGAGCACATATTCAGATTGTACATGTAGTAAAAGTAGAACCGAAAAAGAAGTCTGTCACCAGTCTGTCAAAAGTGACATTTAAATGCCCTGTCCCTTCCAGCCGTGACAGGGGAGAACCAATGTCGTTCGTGGTGGGGTGGGGGAAGGCGTCCAAGGAATGGGAAGACGCCGTGAACAACATGTGCATAGGAGAAGTCAGACAGGTAGAGATGCCTGGAGAAGGTAGGGCATTCACCCATGCACCAACAATTTAATTGTAAACAGCTACAGTCCAGTATTGCATGTATTGTACAGTACCGTTCGCGTTATAGTTAACCGGGTACCCCGTTACTAACGAGTTATTTTTTCGTCAGAAAATGGTTAGAAAATCGTCAGTATTTGGTTAGATTTTCGTCAGAAAATGGTTAGAAAATCGTCAGAAATTATTTCTAACGCGTTACCGTTTGCGTTAATGTGATAGGGTCGGATTTCATGTTTGTTTTGCGCGCCGACAAGACAATAGCAATTTGCCACCTCCTGGGGCGTCCGCTAATGTGTTGCGATGTTGCCCCTTGAAAAATAACAGCACCAGAGGCAAGTGGACATGTGATTCGTAAAATAACTTTGTGGTTTATCCATGTGTCGACTGTGTGAAGCGAATTGTGCTATCTTTTAATGCTATTCTATAGTTATTTCTAGCGGAAAATTACGTTGTGTAATACAATGTATGTCAACAAAGTGTAGCAGTGGGCAGACGATGTCTTGTACATTTTGTACCAGCGGCGGCCTACCGCTCTCACAGGACGTCATGGGACGTGACGAAACAAGAAATATCTGCCGTAGAAGAAATATAAATCGGTAACTCATGCCTTAAATTCACGGCGGTTTTTGACACAAAAGAAAAATTATTATAATTTTTGTAAGGCGCGCGGCTTACTAGTACTAGCGGCTTTAATACTCACGGTAAAATGTACCGTCACTCCCGGCGCAAGGACTCGGTTCGCCAGCTGAGGACTTTCCACAACCATGATGATATCATAGGTAATAAAGGAATATATAATAGATCTATCATGTGGAAATGATAATTGTAATACATGGTTCTATTTAATAGCGGTAGTTTCGTTTCTTATTTTGAGGGGGGAAACTGTCAAAAATCGAGGGAACGCAAACTGAGATCGGCTCACTTCCGGGTGCATAACGCCAAAATTTCTCGACGATTATATAAAAATGACCACTCATTTGCCGCCTACGGTAGCGTGTACATGGTAGTGCGATCATATCGTGCCAAAGTCAGCGTCAAACGTCAGAAAATCCCCGTAAAAATATAGTTGCAAAACACATTTCCCGCGCACTCAGGGCCGGTCGCCCTGGCCGCTGCAGCATACTCATTATAATATGCAAGTAGCTACGCTCTGATTGGTTCACCTTAGATGACCTGCGCTGTGATTGGCTAGAACGAAGCCCGTTGCATGCTGGGGCGCCCTTCCCCGCGCGAAATGATCTCGAGAGAGCCACATTTACGCTGGTTTCTACCTTATTTCTACGACTAATTAGCAACATCCTAGTGACGAAATGCGTACTCAAAAGAATTTTCGGGAAAAAAATATATGTACATGTGGATTTGTGGTGCCTTTGGCGTAATTTTGTTGGTCACATACAACGTAATGTAACACGGAAGTGCATGGAGTCGGAGTGGCGGCACGGCTTTCCGTCCCACTCTAAACAAAACTCCAAGGACATAACAAAACTCCCCAAAACTGGTCAATAATTAGCCATAAAAATGTTGGTGGGCACGTGTAAAATATGCTGCCTTTTTTCGAGTGTTATAGGAATTTTCCACGATGTTTTTGCACATCCCTAACGTTACCTCACGCCCGCCGCCTATTATGTACGGCGGACCGGGGCATTTATAACTTCAGATCATCTACATTGTAGGTTTGCTTATTCGGTGGTAAAATAAGTTAACAGAGAAAAACAGCAAACCAAAGTTGACAAACTATAGAAACGCTTGCCTGGGCAACAGTGACAAAAGAAAATGTCTATCTAATTGAATTGCGCCGGTGATCGTAAAACGTTTTAAACGTTACAATATAGTAAAATGCAGGCTAGATCAACGTTCCTTCCGCTGTTCCAGCGGTGTGTATCGGTAATTTCCCGCCCCGCATGAGGTAAATTAGTACTCCTCCCATTATTCTGTGATGTTACCGCGGCCTGCATATGAATGCAGAAGTCTAACGGAAAAGTAACGGAAAAGTAACGGAAAACTTACGCGAAAGTTACGGAAAACTTACGGAAAAGTAACGGAAAAGTAACGGAAAAAAAACGCGTTAGTAACGGCCGTTAGGGTAACTATAACGCGAACGGTACTGTAGTATTAGGTAATTAATGACTTTACAGATAAAGGGATTGGGTTTGGTATTGGCTACATGGTCTTATGCAGCTTGTACTTACTGTACAAAACTCAGGTGTATTATGCCTAAAGGTGGTTTCCTGTACTGTACTCAAATTCCGTGGAATTAGATCACTTGCTGTGTCAATATGTTAACAATTGAATTAATTGTCATGTGTATGTTATAACATGTGTATGTTATGTAGTCCCATAGATGTACATGTATACTTACGTTTTTGTGTCATATCTGAAGATGGAATGAAAACTATAGTAGAGGTGGACCTGATCGACATTGAGGCTCCGCCGCCAGTTCCTAATGTCTTCAAAATCATCGACAAGAACAACGACAATCAGCTGACCAAGGAAGAGGTTAGAACATAACATTTACATGGTTCCAACTTGTGGCAAATATGATTTAACAAGTTGTATTGAGAAAGCTCCCAGGTTCTTGGCAAGTCTTTTAGGATCTTTATTAGATGGTGCACTGCACTGTACATGTACATATATGATCTGGACAGGAGTATTTTACTATGTTGCATTGGTAGAGATTTGCACTCGAAGTGTTTGTGCTCTTGCTGCCTAGACTAGTCTGATAAAATAAGCAACGAGCAAATAAACAATATTTTTTACTTAGGTCACATCTTACCTGACAGGCAGGATGGGGCTGGAGAAAGCTGAGGAAAAAGACTTTATCAAAAAAGTCTTCAAGGAAGAAGACAAGGACAATAATGGTGTCATCACTGTGGAGGAGTTTTCTGGTCCCAAACAGTCGCATACAGAGTTATAACAAAGGGCTTGTGTCTATGGACTATCGTATCTAAAACTATCTGACAATTTCTGTGATATTAGAAACACTTACTTGTGTTATCCTGAATATTTTGTGGTAAATACCTGTGTTGTGTGTCTTTAGGTATACATATGTATGTACGAGTAGTCTCATTCAATGGTATGCATGATTTGTCCAGAAAATCACCCTAAAAGTTCTTGAACAGAAGAGAACATAGCTGATGTTTTGATGTAGGAGTGGGTGCAATATGAAGTCTGTGTAATGCAGAGGTAATCATCTAAACGGGCTACCATTACAATGTACCGCACATGAACATTTTTAAAGCTATATACATGTGTAAAAATATGTCCAGTTTGCATGGAACATAGTAAATTGTGGACGTCCATTTATCTTGGTGCTACAATGTATTAGTAAAATTCCAGAAAACAGTTACTCAAGCAACTGGATAGATTTCAAAATCTATCCATTTTTTTCTACAGTAATCGTTTTCTTGTGTATCTCATAATATGGATGTCTAACCTTCATCGACAGATACTATAGATAAATGATATAAACAACGTGCCAATATTTCTAATGATTGATTGTGGGTTTGGTGCAATTCATCTCTCAATGCAGTACCAATGTGATGTGCAGTGCCAATGTGATGTAAACTTTGTCAGTGTGTATAATCAGTAACAAGAAATACTTGTCACTCTCAGGGCACTCAAGAATTAACCTCCATACAGAGCTAACCAATTTTCAAGCCATATATGTAGTACATGTATTTGGTTGAATCAGTAGCAAGTTTATTTTTGTAAGTCTGAATAAACTGCTTTTGTATTAAAGTCTGTCTGTGTCTCATTAGACTGCCCTTCTGTAGTAATCTGTACTGTTGCTACTGTGATGTGAAACAACAGGAAACTGTGATGAGTGCATGGGGCAACAGCAAACATTTGTCTAGTCAAAGGAATGTAACGAGAGAACAGACAGCTTCTGAGTCATTGAAAACAAAGGTTTTCATCTGTTGCTGTCTCTACACTTGGAATGGCTACAGCTTTTGTATTGAATATCCATTTATCATTCAAAAGTTATAAAATTTACTGGTTGAGCTGTTATATTTTGTTTGATTGATTCCTATTGCACTGCCCAAATTTGGACATGCCACCAATTTCTGTTCAAGGTTATAACAGTTACTTACAGTAGCTGCTATTGTCATGTCCCAGTTGATCAACCTATACATGTAAGCCTGTACCACATCCTTACAATAACACTGAGTTTACAAATGTTAGCCATTGCTTAAATTGTGTTTTGTAGAAGAACTTACATTTAATTTTATACCTAAGGAATTGAAGCCCATGCAGCCAGGAAACTGATTTGAGAAAAGGTTTATTTCCCTGGGAAAAAGGAAAAATTCTCTACAGAAACTTCTCATCACAGCAGTCTGTCTTCAACATGATTTTGCACAACATTCAACAGAACTCAGCTAGCCCTATTTACAACTCACAACTTCTGCTGATCACAGAAGTATATCCGTCATGAAGACAAGTAAAACAATATTCTCAGAAAAACCTACCCACAGTTTTTACCATAGAACCCAAAGCACTGTTACCCATCAGACTATCTTTGCTGTAAGTCAACGCCAATGATTATTGAGAAGACTAGAACAGTAAATTGCATCCATGTAAGGTTCTACAATCACTTCAACTCTTTACTAAACATTGCTGTAATGTCCTTTAATTTGCTATAGTCTATATCATGTGTAGGTTTCCACTTGATATGGTATCATGTAACATAATAACCAAGTCATGATTAGGATATGTCACCATAAACTACTAGTATATGTACATGTACTTAGAACAAAGCGGAGATATTGTATCTAACAATGACAACATGCCTAAGCGCAAATCTGTTGACTATACGTTCCTTTTTTTTGATGGAACGCAATTGTTGAAGTAAAACAGAAGAGATGCATACACATTGCCAGGCTGTTGCAAAAGCTAACACAGCAAAAATAGGATGTAAATCTTATTACATCCTGGCTAGTTTTGAAGGAATGCATTTTGTAACTTTTGTTCCCTACTACATTTACATTTGTACATGTATTTCAAATATACATGAGTTCAGCTTGGTCAGAAACATTGAATGCTTCCTCTGCTTATAGCTGAGATTCTATGCACCATAAAAAAAACAAAAGAAAACCCTCAGTAGAGGCAACTGTGGTGATTTGCAGAACACACCATATAACCAGTTTCAGCAGCATACCTTAATACAGCAGCACACCAAAAATAAAATCGCTTCCACCTCAATGTCTCCATATTAAAAATGAGAAATAAAAAGCAACAAGAAATGGATAAATGTACCTCTACACTGAGAAGCTTTAACAATATTCATGACATTCATTATTCCTCGCTAAACAGTATTACACATGTACAATGTAAAACTTAGCCCTTCATGGTTTGATCTTTCTAGCAGAAATACTTGCTATAATAGACACTTTGGTGGTTTGCCCTGTGTTGTAAGACAGGTGACTGTGCATGGCTAACTCCTTATTGCTATAGGTTGCTTACTAGTATTCATTGGTAAAATTTTCTCTCTTGATTTACCTGGAATGGTACTGACCACTGTGTATAACATTGACAGCACCTTTTTGTTGCTTAAACCAAAATCTAGAACATAAGTTATAAAAACAAAAATATTGCTCCTCTTGCATCTTTTGCACATGTTGCTACCAATTTCTGTAATCCTAGAAAAACGTTGCAAAACATCTTGTTCTCATATGCACCACACTGTCAATGCTATGGATAATGGCTTTCCTTTCATGCTAAAACAAAATGTATCTAATAATTTTACTAGTCAGCAGCTAGTTAGATAGACCTTAAACTTAAAGCACCACCATAGGATGTTACGTGTATGTCAAATAACTTTTAGTACTTATCCCAGCAGAACATACTTTCCGGATTTTCCACATGTAAAAGTCACATTGCTGTTAGTGTTAAGACAACAAACAAGCCACAGGACTACAGGCTCTTCTGAACAAGGCACACATTTTACTTTCTGTTCCTTGCCTTCACTCATGGTCTTCCCTCCTATTTAACACTTCTACAAGACAAAATTTATTCTATAGGACAAAACTAAGGCACACACTGACTCCTTGCCACCAGCATCTATTGTACAAGCCAGCTGCATTTACAGTCTACTAAAAGTTATAACATGCCCACTAATTTGTGGCTCACGCCTCTAGCTACTTCACACCTTCATGTACTGTGTGAGACAATTCAGAAATCAATATACATGTATTACCATAGAGAGTTGGGAATCCCTACAACTAGCAGCTCAATGACTCTGATTGTAAACATTAAGAACCACAGCCCGAGTATGGGTTTTAGTTGTCTCCGTTTTTTGAGGGACATAAACAATTACTGTTGGCAGTGGGAGAGAAAGCAACATGACTGCCAAGATGGATATCATACTAGATCTAGTGCTTCCTTTGAGAATGTTACCTTGCTATATTGAGGATGTGTAACCTTGATTTTGTGCAGCCTCTAGATATGACCCTGATATCCAACATATCTTTCAAACTTAGCAGCACCAAGGGAAAAAATGTACTTGATCATGTCCTTTAAATTAAGTTTCTACAAAATTAACTGATATTTGGAACGTTTGCAAGCTTTGCTGATATGTCCAGCGCCCAGGAATGATTTCACCTTCCTAATAAGGTAGACATGGTTGTTCTGATTGACAGGTTAGCTGGATGTTTGATTGGCTAGTTGTTGTGACTGACAGGTTAGCTAACTGTTTGATTGGCTGGTTTGTGTTCCAGGGTTTGCCTGATATATGATTGGCTGGTTGATGTGATTGACAGGATAGCTAGCTGTTTGATTGGCTGGTTGTGGTGACTGACAGGTTAGCTAGCTGTCTGATTGGCTGGTTTGTATCCCAGGGTTTCCCTGACAGCGTTGGCCAGATCGTGGAGTTCTACCTCCTTCAGGGCGGACACCAGTCTTTTCGCCGTGGCGGTGCTCCGCCGCCGCCTCCTCCACGTCCACAGGAGCTGGTACTTCTGTTCCTGGACATCCGAGAAGTCGTACCTGATGTCGTCCAGCTCTGCGTCCGTCAGTCCGAACACACGACCCAACCTGCGCCAGTCTCGCAGCTCCAGTTTGGAGGCAACCACCTCCAGAACGGAGTCCATCTTTTGGTCTGACAAAAGAAAGACATGTATGTTTACTAACAACATTGTCTCATACAATCCTCTCCCCACTAACTTTTGCTATAGCCACCACAGTGGTATCCAGTGAAGGAGAGGGATGGGTGCTACCTTCCAATATCGTTCTCAATACATGGTGGATTAACAATCCACTACCTCAACAGTCTCAAAAGGACTATGTAACAGTGCTGCTCTTACCTGGGTCCCTATGTGGAGGATAGACCAGCTGTGCCTGGACAGTCTGTGCCCCCTGTGTAGAGGGACAGTCCAGTAGTGTGATCTTAGGGGGAGGAGTCAGCAGCAACAGCCCAGAGAACCTGGAAAAAACAAAGAGACACCTTCACTAAACACTCCTTGAACAATTACTATAAATCATTTGGTTGAATGTTTGTAATGAATGTTTGAAACAACTGACAGTGTAGTAATGCAATGCAAGACACTGCAAAAACGGCTCTCTGCCTCTTTTCTATGAACACAGGTCAGTTGTTTTGAAATTGTGAGATTGTGGTAAGAACAGGATTGTTCAAACAGTGCCTTAAGCTATGCTTCATTGAAGGACTTTCACCTTCGCCTAGACTTGAGAAGACTATAACACACCTGTGTGGGTTGGAGACCCCCTTGCGGAGACAGTGAGCGCAGGTGACATACAGGTGATGTCTGAGGCCCGGCCAGCACTGCAGCACCTGGGACAGGATGTCTGCTACAGGTAACACCACCTGCCACAGGGAGGATGTCCCCTCCACACACGCACGGCTTGCTACTGTGATATGGCTTCCATCTTTGGTGTTGCTTTTCTGCAGGTAAACAGGAGACACATGTTTGTATTGAATTTTGACAAGAAGAAATGTTTCAAGAATACCTGCATTTTAAGTACCCTCAACAATCAAATGTAGCATGTGTAGTGAAGCAGAAATGGATACATTGAAGTCTTGAAGCAATTTCGAAATTAAAACTCTCTTTAAACATTTGTAGTATGTAATTCAGCCTGTGACTGTGAACTTGCTATTAAATCATTCATTCATTCATTCATTAGAAACATGAGCCCTTGTACTTTGTACAATTTACACCAGTTAGTACATTACTGGTAAAACATACAGACACTTCAAATCAGTATTGTTTTCCAGAAAGAAACAACAGCTGCCATATCCATAAACTATATATAATATACATAATATACAGCATGTGTGATCTAGTGACAGCTGCCCTGTTTACATATGATAACACAGGTGTCTCACCTGCAGTATGAGTGACCTGTCTGCCACCTGTGTCAGCACACCTGTCTGCCAGTCCACCCGCTCGGTGCCCAGGTGTCTGTAGGCCGCCACGCGCAGGTGAGAGAAGAGCCCAGGTGGGCAGAAGGGCAGGTGACAGCCCAGCTCCAGCTGGTCCGTGTTGACAGGTGGGAGCGGCACCCAGCGCATGCCGACCTCCGAGGGCAGCGAGTCCCGACAGTACACGGGGAAACAGTGCTGCCAGTCATTGCCTGGGAAATACAGGAACCAGTTTTAGAACTATACATAATTCTACATGTCTTTTGAATAGATTCACTTTATGGTTAGGAACTGGATATATCAGCTGTGCAATGTGAACCAGTTAGAATTTCCCTGAGGCAGGTGACAGATGGTCACCAAAACATTGGCTGAATAAAATGCTTGGTGGTATAAAAATGTTCTGTTTCAAGTACCATATCATGTAAGAATATCAGGGGCAAATTAAAAAGACTGACTGCTGCATCAGAGAGACATGTCTGAGGGCAAACAACCATCTTGTTGTTTATCTTGTTCCACCAATGACCTGACCAGGTCAAAGAACTAGGTAGGTACACGTACATGTAGTAGGTAGGCATCATAGATAGCTTTAAACAACTTTTATAAGTATTGACCCACCACTTATTTACTTACCACTGTTCTTGTGGTTGGAGTTCTGGTCCTTCCTCTGTGGAGTTTTCCTGACAGAGTAGCTCAGCCCCAGTCCTCGCAGCAGCTCCAGGGCGTTGACCTGGTCCTGGGTCGTACGGGTGTACTTGGCGGTCAGGGCACACAGCATGCTGGGAAGAGACATGTAACATAAGCAATGAAATTCATCACAACACACTGATGCATAAAGAAATCAAGTACATTGTGCATAGTCCCACATTTTCCCCTTAAGGAAAAATTACCATAAACATTAAGGTGTCTTTTGCATATCTCAAATCAATGTAACAAGTTGAAGAAGTTCTTTTGTTTTACCTAATGAGGCTTTGGGATGCTTCTGAATGTAACTTAAGTACTGCACTATAGAAAGGTAACATTTGCAAAGCATGTTTACCTTCACCTGGTCTAGCCCAACAAACTACTACACTGCTTATTCTTCCTCAAAGCCTAATACACTGAGTCTCATTCATGTATGGTGATCAGGCTCTCCAACTCTACTCTGCTACATAAAAATGTAACTCAACACCATCCGTTACCATGGTGACAGACATCTGGTCCAGGTCATTGACCTTATGTGTTTAGAAAAGAGAAAACTGAGCAAAACAATATGTTTTCCTTCTGCGAAGGTAACCACCAGTTCCTTCTGCGAAGGTAAACATAACAAGCTTAACGTAATCACCTGTGACTCATGACCCCGTGCTGTAGCAGGTCGCTCCGTGCCTCCAGGTACTGCACCTTGGAGAAGTTCTGGAAGCGAGCGCTCTCCTCCTTCAGCCAGGCCTCCGTGTCGTGGTTCACCAGCGTACAGAGAAACGCCAGCAGCCGGCCGGGGTTGGGCGCAACCTTCTCCTCCCCGTGGTACGGGGTGATCATCACGATAGAACCCACCGCCTGCAGGTGTTCTAACACCTGTGTGGACAGCGTGTGAAGAAAATTTCAATGTGCTAGTGCTGTGTGACAAGATCCAGTCAAACCTGTCTCTTTTGACCAGTTAGGGACTTGAGGAAAACGGTCACAGTAGACAGGTGGTCACTACAGATAGGATTTGTAATGCTTCGGTCCATGGG
Source organism: Branchiostoma belcheri (assembly GCF_001625305.1). Taxonomy (NCBI): domain Eukaryota; kingdom Metazoa; phylum Chordata; class Leptocardii; order Amphioxiformes; family Branchiostomatidae; genus Branchiostoma; species Branchiostoma belcheri. The sequence goes on from NW_017802514.1 coordinate 171,376, forward strand.
ATAAAGGAAGCAGTTATTGATTTGGGGACACAGTTTACAAGAGAGACAGAAGCTTCTGGGCAACTGCTGTGGTTCAAGTGGCTGAGGAAATTTAGCACTTGACATGACTAATAAACTGGTGGATGTACCAACTACACACTTAGTATCTACTACAAGCTCAGCAAAGATCAAGAAATGGTCATGCTAATGATGATAAGAGTTATCAACTACAGAATTAGGTATTTTTGCCTAGAACTATTGCAGAGTGGAACTCGCTGCCTCCAAGTTCAGTAAAGGCATCATCACTAGACAGCTTTAAACAACTCTTAGAGTTTGATGTGCACAGGCTGAGTGTTACATGTTGTTTGGTGTAATATAGCTAGCTGCAACATGTGCCTGCAAAGCTGGTGTGTTACATCGACAGTACTGACCTGTGGCACCTGGTCAGCAGGTACCCCGGCCTGTACGGCCAGCCGGCCGCAGTCCTCCCTCCTCATCCAGAAGTCTGGCTGCTGCTGCAGGAGCTTCTCCAGCGTCAGCCATGACAGGGGCACAGAGGTCATGCGGGGTCGCGAGGGGAACGCCGTGGAGTTACTGGCTGCCGTCACCAGGCAGGCTCGCAGGTCAGGGATGCCTGACATGGTGGTGGCAGACACGGGGACTACCTCCTCCCAAACCTACAGGACAGGAAACAACAGGGTCATTGTCAGCCAGAGGAGCCAGGAATACATAACTGAACATATGTGTTTTAGATACTTTGCTGGTGATGACTTTTCTATTGTCTTTAAAATGCAACAGATCAAAAGATTTCCACCCAAGATTCATGAAAATCAGCAGAAAGACACTATCTTCTTTTTTTTTTTTTAATGTTCCAAGATACGATTATAAATCTTTGCTATGAAGCAAAACCTCAAAGAATTATGCTGTCAAAGTCAGTATTCACTCAGTAAGAATCATGACATCATAGATGACATCAGCAAGTAATTAATAACATGGATTGATGCTCGGATAACAGGAAAATGGTACAGGATGCTCTTAAGTAAATTAATCCATATTGAATTATTGATGTACATGTACAAAATAGCTTAGAAGTATTTCAGAGAGTCCAACCTGTATTCTTGTCTCCTTCAGTTTCAGTAGATGTTTGAGTCTCCTCTGCAGGGCAGACAGTCCCACTCCACTGAGGGGGTGGACAGGTTCCTTACTGGTGCTCTCCTTGATGGCTAGTGCTCCTGTCAGACAAGAGTTTGATACTACAGCCAAACCTGTACCAGTGATCATATCTGCACAATGTCTACGGTATATATATATATAATAATATACTGTATACATGTAGGCTACAGGGCTCTAGCCAGCAACAGTTTTTCCCGTCAATTATCAGAACTTTGTGGCATGTGACAGAATTTTTTAAACCAATCTGTCAACCTTGACAGACAAAATTAACAAAAATCTTAAGTGAAAATATGAAAACATCTGGCTACCAATCTCAGAAGTTACGACTTTGTGTGAAGGACTGTTTGAGTCGACCCATATATTTTCAAACATAACGCTAATTTTATTTCTACGTAGTGCCTTAAATTACGTTTTTACCTAGCTAAGTCGACGACGCATCTCTTAAATGTTTTTAAATTGTGGAGATTTGAAATCAAGACCGGCACTGACTGTGAAAAATAAGGCTTGAATGAAATTTTACAATGTTAACGTATTAATACTGGTCTTTTTCTTTTATCATGAATTGTACGTCTGTAATAGAATCAGCAATTCAGCCATGTGGCTGCCAGTGATTTTAAATTTGAATAAAACCATTCATTCATTCATTCATACCAACAACCACTCTCAACACCATGATCTGCCTTTCAAAATGTGGGAAATTTCATTTTCTTAAGGCTTGAAAATCCAAAATTTCGGACCCCCAAAGCGCCTTTGGTGCTAAATTTCAAGCTGGCTAGAGCTCTGGTAGGCTAACCTTAATCCTGCTGATTGAGATTTTCCATTAGGTACATTGGACTATCTCACCACTTGCACTAACTGCGTTAATATTATGCAAGGACAACAATATCATGTTATAGGCAAGTAATCTCTATGCCATTTGTGACATGTCTGGTTGCTAACTGAGGATCAGTGGATCAGAGTCATTTTTTTTGACTGTGTTAGAAAATTTCAAGATCCTTCACACTCTCCCGTACCTTGGATCACTTGACATTCTGCCTGGATGTCCTGTATCCTGTCCTGGGCCCACTTCTGTGCCATCTCAGACAGGTCCTTACACTTCCGCGCCACCTTCTTGGCTCGCAGTGCTGCCGTGAACTCGTCTGTGTGTGTCCCCACCATGCACACTGGTGCCCCCGGGACTTTCGCATTCAGGAAGTCCAGCCAGTATTCCACATCTGTTAAGAAAGGAAGTTATCTTCTAAGAGAGTACGCACTAAAATACATGTAAACGTACATGGCAAAGTCGGTCCGCAGCATGGATGTGACAACAATGTTAAATGGAAGTAAAGCTGAGAAAGAGTTGTCATCAATGCAAAATTAAACCATGTTATACTGTTCTACATGTATTTACTGTGTCCAGAATACCCTTTCTGCCCTGTAAATTGCTTCATCAGAATGGTCATAGGAAAATGAGGTTTTTGAGATTTAAGAACTTCATTTTTAACTACATGTACCCTTTTCTTCTTTGACAGAAACAGTAGACTACTTTTAATTTACTTGTTATTACTTGATGCTGAAAGGAAGAAAAGGAAGAACTAGATAATACATTGTATTGAGATGACTTTATAAAACAGAGGATAAGGTTACCTTGTTGAGAACTTTCAGGATCAAGGTCGTACAAGTTGAAGGTCAGCAGGTAGAGGGCGTCAGGAGTAAACATCCAGGAGTGCCATGCCTGGTACACCCCCCTCCCGCTGGTGTCATACAGGGAGAACTCCACGTTATCATCACTGTTCCAGGGCACGATGTCAGCACAGTGGGTCGCCACCACATCTGGGACAACACATAACAACACTGAACTTCACAAATGCCCTGGTTTAATCACTTCTAAAGTTTCACAACATATACTTAATACATAGAGCTACCCAGACATTTGGTCTCATCATTGGACAAAATAAAAATCTTGAACAAAGATCCATACTTTTTTGCGAGAGAAATTGAAGAAGCCATCTATGACAGGGCATTACAACCATCCTTTGACAGAGGGGGGGTGGCACAAACTTACAATCTACCATTTACCGAGTCACAATATCCTATACAAGTGGTGGATTTTCCTTCATATAGAGGAACAATGAAGATATAACTTTATAAGTACATGTACAGGAATCCAATGTCTATGAATGTTATCTAAGACTTAAACTTAATATTACAGTGCACACTGCTCACCATTCTTGTGGTTGCCCCCTATGAGAGCCCTGACCAGGGTCGACTTGCCCCCTCCAGCAGGACCCACCAACACAACCTTCAGTCTGTGGGGAACAGCAGTCGTAGCACTGGCCAGGTCATCCTGAGATGGCACAGAAAACAATGATGAGGGTTAGACATCCACCAGGTAAATGATACTCATAGACTAAGATAATTCAAACTCTACTACAAAATGAACAGATTTCTTACAGATGTTCGTGTGACATCCTTTAGTCTTCTTCACTGTCACTAATCTTCTAGTGATGCTGAAGAAAATGTGGAACGTCCTGAAGCAATCTCCATATCTTATCCAGCAGCAGAATTTGAGTTATCTACAAGCAGACTACCTATTAGTATTATTAGTATTAAACAGTAATTAGTATTAAACTGAGGTCTTGCCTAACTACATTGTGTATCTGGCACTTGAATATACAGTACAACGTCTGTACAACACAAAGATTGTTGACATGTATTTTACCTGGTACCTCCTGATGGCCTCTATGCCCATCGCACACACAGAGGGGGGCGGCTGTACCAGGGGGTTGTTACTGACGTGCAGGGTTGCCAGGTGAGGCAGGGTGCCGACGCCCAGTGGTAGGGCACCCAGCTGGTTGTTCTGTACATCCAACTCCTCCAGCTGACTCAGGTGTAGGATGGAGTCTGGCAGGGTCTGGATACGGTTACTGTATACAGGCATAAAGGTGGGTAAATATAGATAAAAACAGCTTTTCTCAATGCAAAATTAACAACAACAAAGTATAGCAAGAAAATGGGAATGGGCAATAAACCTTAGCCATACTCAGTGTGATGTAATGTCTCCAAATTATACATCCTGGTATTACTGGTAACTCCTGAGGGAAGAAATCTTGGGGTAAACTAAATGTTGTCCTTTCGATTTAAGTTCTCTCTTCTGTTCTTTTGTGATTAACATTCATTTTTTTAAATCATAGACCATTGTTTCTTGATTTTATGTTTCAATTTTGTTGTTACACATGCATATGACAAACTTTGTATTTGTGCTATATGGTTTTCTTTATGTAGAATGTATTACAATGTATGAAGAGTTATAAAAAAACAGAGAGAGAGGGAAACCTGCCTGTTGAGTCGGAGGGTTTTGAGCCCTGACATCTGTCCCAGGTTGTCAGTCAGGTCTGACAGGCGGTTGTGGTTCAACAGAAGCTCTTCAAGTCCACTCAGCTGGGAACACATTTATTGACAATATTTGTTCACATGTTCTTGCCCACATGGGCTAAATGCAGCTGTTATACTAAATTGCACTAGTATTACATCAAAGACTAAAGGCAAAGTAAAATATCACTTACCTGTAGTGTTAACAGATATACATAGTGAAAAAGGGGACAAAACAGTTTTAACTGTTTTCTCCCCTTTTTCACTATGTATATCTGTTAACACTACAGGTAAGTGATAAATCTATGCTCTTACTAAATCTATCATACAGTACAATAGATCCATTGTTTACAAAACAGGTAAACATATTACGTTACCACTGAATCTACCATTTACATGTTTCATATCCGAGATATGTCCCAAGAGGGCACAGTCAAACACAGCAAGAAGATACAGCATTCCATGACTCATGCTCCCTCTAATGGTGTGCTTATGGTTACATAAAGGGAATGCTTGATGACTACAGTAAAAGTGCCAAAAAGGACCACACAATGTATTTGTGGATAGGTGGTCACTATGGTCATGATTGTTAGTTATTGTTAATACTTGTGTATGGGGAAAGATTATCTAAGGAATGGCACCAAAAAGTTATACTAGACTAAATATTAGTAACATTGGCCAGGTGGTCCTCATGTAGAGGTGGTCACTTGTACAAGTTTGACTATATTATAGACTGGGTTACCTGTAGAACCTGTACAGGGAAGGCTGTCAGGACATTACTGTCAGCACACAGGCGTTTCAGCTTGGTCAGCTTACTGATGCCTTCTGGCAGGTAGCTGAGGTTGTTTCCTCCTACATTCAACTCTTCCAGAGACGACAGCTGAGAAGGAGAAAAATTTTTTCCAATTTTTTTGCAAAAACCATAATATTAATGGCCCTTGGCTACATTGAATTACATATGACTAGAACACCTATGATTGTTGGAAAAGCAGAAATATGCTCCAACTGACTATTCAGTCTACAAACTAGTACGTAGACTAGTATTATGTATAAACTTCTAAAACATATTTTGAACAGCCGACTGCTGCCCACCCCTGGGACAGGGAAACCGACAGCAGTATAATCTAAACACAGATAGTGAGTGAGTGAGTGTATGATTACTCTGTGAACTATTACCTAGCAAAGCAATACGAATAGAAATAAAGAAATAAAATTGTAAGATAGCAGACTGATATACAATTGACTGATTTTTGACATCACACACCTGCCCAAATCACATGACTTCAGCAGGGGCAGAGGGTAAGCACTTTGCTCTTGTGTATGCATGTTTCAAATCTGTAGAATCTCATTTATCTCCACTGATGACCTTTCATTTAAATACAGCTGCATTTTTACCTGGCTGATGTCCTCAGGTAGAGCGGTCAGTTTGTTCATGTCCAGAACCAGTCTCCGCAGCAAGCCGAGCTGGGTTACTTCATCTGGCAGGTTGGTCAGTCTGTAAAAAAACAAGAAAACTTTCCTTCAAGACAGCAGTCAATTCCTAGAGAAAGTAGGAGCTAGATATTGAATTAGTGGAATGTGTGACTAATCAGTAATGTCTTTTGTATTATCTCACTGTTGTCATGTAACAAAGAACGAGACAAAATGTTATTGTCACTATGTCAAATGAATTAGCTGCACTGTGCAAATAACCATTCAAATGCAAAGACATCTCCAAATGGATCAGTCACTCTGCAGATAATTGCTATGTCTAAGAGAGCCCCCAGGTAAAATCAGGAATTAGCATACACTCCAGGTAACAATACTTGGCACCTCTGCACACAAACAGCCACATTCTGTGTAGGATTTAGATAATGACTTGAGGCATGCCTGGATGGTTGGGAACAATTTGACAACACCTGGACGATACAGTTAGGACTTTTCAGTGGGCTTTGTCATCAAAGAAACATTTAAATTTTTCTATTTCAACAATTATATTGGGGACATATATTTATTTCACATCTTTCTTAAAAATTCGTATGAATTCAATGAAGCATAAAAAATTTACTTTTATTTTTTCCTGGACTGACTGAAACACCTTCTGGGACATTCTTTGTTATTTTTTTTAACCTGGGAACATCAGTCTTTTAGCAACTCTGGAACAAAGACAGAAGTATGTAACCAGGCGTGCCTCCTGGTCCTACTAATAAATGGCCCTCAGCTGTTGACAACAGGCGTCCCATGGGGAGGGGGGCATGAGAGGACAAGTGTCTACACAAAAGGGTTTCCTCGTCAAAGCAAAATCGGCCCAGAACCACATGACATGCCGCATGTGGTCCGGACCCATTGTGATCCTTCCTACTTATCCCCCGAAAAGATCAACAATTACATATGCGGTCAGGAATGCTGACTGATCGGGAGCCAATACCTCAAATTAATTTGTAAACACAGGTTAACGGTAAGGGTAACGTCACCTGTTACAGGATAAGTTCAGGCACGCCAGCATTGACATCTGGTGAACTTGTGGCGGAACTTGAGCCAGGATGTTGTGAGCGGCGTTCAGCTCTACAAGGGCCGAGAGTTGGCTGGTGCTAGCCGGAAACGACTCTAATCTGTTCCGAGAAACGTCCAGGACGACCAGCTCGGTGATGTCCCCCAGATCCGGGGGGAGCGCGGCGAGGTACTGCCCCCGACAAGTCCAGGCTCCATCGCCCCGACCCCGCGCCGTCCGACTCCCGCAGGCGGGACCGTAAAGTTCCTCGAGCGGGCGGTTCTTCCGCCATCACTACCGCTCCATGTTTGCTGGTAATCAGATCAAACGGGAAGACTGCAACCCCGCCGAAATTTGAACAAACTTGACGGATATTTCCTGTGTGCAAAACAAACTCGTCCACTTCCGACTTAGCAAGAACACACAGGGGGCCTAATTGGGCGTCGTCTGTCAGTGGGTAGTCCGGCACACAAAAAATGCAGTGCCTGTTCATATTCCCCCCAAAGCACAAGCGAAACCGAAAATTCTACTGGGTGTATCTAACGTTACATGTAAATGTTGACGTCAGTAACGCTAACGCAACGTTTGACCCACTGGGTCCTTCTTGCTGGCTGATAGGTTGCTATGCATTTTCCCACTTGCACCTGGCCAACTTTCTACTGGCTCCTGGCCAATTGCTGGGACCTAACTTACCTGTGCCTGACCCTTTTTATGGTCTATGGCTAGGGAATTCCCCCACCAACGTGCTGTCACTCAACTCATACTATGGACACACAAGCAAACACACACGAATGCACACACACAGGCATGCACATGCACACACAGACACATATTTAATACTGTAAGAGGAAATATAAATGCCTATCCATGGTCACCACACAGAAAGTCTGTGTTTATTTAAGTACTTGTAAATAATATTTTACAATAAGTGAATAAGCAACATTTGCTGTTAAATTATCTGCTTGGACCAAGTGACAAGTCTTAAGTCTTAAACAATTCTTGAGTCATGCATTGGAACAACAGTATCTATGCAATAAGTCACAGGCATTACTGTTGAATCTTACAGGTGGTACAGAAGAATTCCTGAGACATAGAAGAAAAATGGATCTTGACATATGAAGGTTCTCATAATATTTGTATGACATATCTTGGTGACTGGACTCATAAGCATCATTAAGCCATCAAGGACTTGTAGAAAATGTGCTATATATCTTCACAAAATGGTCTTGAAATTTGGAGGGCACTTTATTATATAGACAAGTATCAGTTGTAGACGTAAATGTACATTGTACTCCATCTTTTTACTAAAGAAGTAAAATTTCTAACAATATGTTGCCCAGATTTTAACATATCAACCATATTTCTCTTTGACAGATACAAGTATTTATTATGAATCACCAAAATCAACATAAGTTTAACACTATCATTAGAGCTGATTCTGACTTGCAATGTATTCTCTAATATGCTGTCCGTCCATCAATTTTTCTCTGTACTATTTGTATAAAATATCTTTTTTAACCACAATCTGATTTCCAAGTCAAACCGAACAAAGATACTCAATGACGCTCTCAATGACCAAAGAAAAAAGTGCATGAACCAAGTGCATGAACAAATGTATCCTTGAACCACAATGACTCACTAACTTTACAATCAAGTTGTAGTTTCTCATAACTTAGGCCGAGTTAAAGTATATTGATGTAATTGATATTTATACATGTATGTTCCATATAATGGCAAAATCTACAATAGGTCCTGTATGGGAATGTTTTTACGAATGGCATTGGAGACTCCTTCGTTGAACTTGTAGTAGACAGTGCCCATTCCTTCCCTACTGACTTTCTGACTAGAGCTTGAGTTACTGCTTGAAGCATCTGGAATCAAAGTAAACAAGTCTTTAAGTGTTAGGTCAAGGAAAGACAAAATTCAAATACCTTGAGGAATACAGATTATCATAGGCAGGTAGTTTTGAAACATCTCTGATTTTATCTTCACTTTTTAGTCGCCTGTATATGATAATGGATATGTTAATCATAATTTCTTCAGGTGATACTACGGCACATGCCACTGATTTCATAAATGAACATATTGTATTCAAATACTATTCTTACATATTCACCTTTATTCCTCTCAGGGGTTTTCTTCTTTATCACTCGACCAAAGAAATCCACCGCAGGCTGGAAAGACAGATGCAAGATTGTACATGGTTTAGTATAAACTTATTTACTTTTCTAACATATTCCCAAAAGATACCTTCAACCCAGATGTATCTTTGTTACATGTATATGCCCGTCTCATTCTAAACAACACCAATTATCATTTCCATATCATTGAAAAATAAAACAAAATTAAACTGTAGGCTGAGGAGGACACCTTACCTTCTCCTCCGCTACAGTGATTTTCTTAGGTTGCAGCTTGGCCAGGTGGTTGGGCACGGCTCCTTCAGCTGTACCATCTGACTTCTGCCCTGTCTCCTGAGTCTTCTCTTCAGGTGTTGGAACGTTCCTGCATGATCCAAGGTATCAGAAACAACTGTGACTCACATGAGAACAATTTTCTTTAAAATTCATAATTCATGGTCTTGTGGTAAGGGTTATTGACTTAGATTCTGAAGCTTCTACGTTTGAATCCCTTAAGCAGGCCCAATGTTGTATCCTTGGGAAAGGTACTTTACACCTATATCCCCACCTACATGTGGCTGATGAGTTAGGGACATCTTGATTGGGGCACGAAGTAGAGGTCCCAAGTTTCAAGATCCAACTGCACTTGAGCAAGCCTAGGGTCAATCCTAGTGTGTTTGGATCAAACCTTACAGTTTGATTATACTCAGTATGTACCTACTGTACAAAATTGGTATGTTATGTCTACTAAAGGCAGTTAATTGGTTATGAAAAACAAACAAACAAACAAACATTTTCTTGATTTTGTCAGAAGCAAAACTCACCTGTTCCTACTCATCAGCAGGGCCTCACTCCGTCTCATCTTCTCCACCTCAATCTGGACACAGAAAGAAAATCCACAAGGTTACAAAACTGAAAACTGTCAAGAGCAGTCAAATAAAAATGTAGTTGTAGTTAGTACTAGTTTATTGCTATTCTAATATCACCTGTCTTTAACAGTGTCTTTTGGAAACTGTTAACTTTATACTTATATCTTCCCTGTAAATTGCACTTTTATTCTGGGTTTTTCAACTTCAATGTTGGTAAAAGATTCTTTCTTTCTGTGCATGCAAGCAAAACACCAAACCACCCACCTCCTTTGCTATGAGTTGCTTGGCTGCATATGTCAGCTGTTTCTTGGGTGGTTGATCACTGAAGCGTGTAGCCTCTTCCATGTTCCTACAGTGTTAAGACAATGGATCAGCAAAGGAAGATTTCACCTCCTTGGTTACACTGGTTGACTAAGACAGAACAGACAGATGTCTCTCATATAACTAAATGGGGTCGTGTGGTGTAACGACAGAGCATGCAGCTCAGAACCAACAGTCCCCAGGTTCGAATCCTGCCATGTAACCATCTTGTGCCATTAGGAAAAGCGACTTTCCTCACTTTACTCAGGTGACAATGAGTATGGCTAAATGATCATTATCATGATCGTGGGCATTAAAAGAAGAGGAAAAGATAGATTAAGATGTGGACTATTTGACCAATACAAAGACCTGCATCAAAACCTCAGCAGCAAATTTAAAATATATGTAACTTAAAATAAGGACATTTTCCTATAGATATCAGGGCAAAAACACATATACATGTAACAGTTTTGACAACATCACAACAGTACTCACGGTTCTAACAGGTACTGGTACTGTCCCTCTGGGCTTCTCTCCTGCTGGTATGTCAGGTTGTAGGCGATCATGGTGTGGATCAGGTCTGACATCTGTTGTTTCTCCTTCGCACTGAACAGTTGAGAGTTCACCTGTCACACGAGGGAGAGGAACATCAAGTGTTAGTATGTGTATGTTTTCTTTTGATTTGACATATGAAGTCTATAACTGCTCTTCCAAATAACACACCAGTTTTACAGACATGTGGCACGTGGCACGTATTACACTGAGCGACCTGTTATACCTAACCTTTTCACATCTAACTGTAAGTCAATTGTCTAAAGCTATCTAGTAATGATGTCCCTACTACTGTACTTGGTGACAGTGAGTTCCACTCTGTGTTTGTTCTAGGAAAAAACAAACTTTTGAACACTCCATTGATTGGCAACTCTGATAGTTGAAGGCATGACTATTTCTTGTTCTTTTCTCCAGAATGACTTCAGCACCAAGGACAGGTATGGACATGTTACCATGACTTCAGCACCAGGGACAGGTATGCCCATGTTAGATAATACATGTACATACTTAGTGGCTAGCAAATCCACCTGTTTATTAGCCATTTCGTACATTAAGGCCACACCAATTTAATTTGTTGGTTCTCGGATTTTTTCAGAAAAAATATGAAGCGACGGGGCGAAAAAAAATAAAAATAAAAACAGGTCTAGGCATCCTATTATAGGCTTAAATGCTATGGAATGAGCCATGAAGTCAACACAAAAGGCTGGGTTAAAATTTAAACATTGAATTTTGAACTTTTAATCAAACCACTGCAATGATAGATGGGAAAACTGTAACAACTAGGAAGAAAAGGACTTTCCTCAACTGTTGGGGGCAAAACATGAGCATTTTTCAGTTGATTCAGGACCAGAATCAAATTTTTTATTTTTGCAAATCAGAAAAAAAAGAAGAGGCGAATCCGAGAACCAACAAATTAAATTGGTGTGGCCTAAGCATAGTCTGGTCTGGTCTTTTGTCTAAGGTAGCAGTTTAATGCTCTACACTTAGCCTTACAGGTCTGAAGCTGGGCTGAATGATGTCCAGCAGTGCAGGGAGGAGCTCCAGTAGGAAGGCAGACTGGGACACACGGCTCCTGATGACGGCAGACATCTCACCCTGCTGGGCTGCACGGAGACTCTGGGTCTCCGTCATCTTCTGATGGCACTGGGGAGACAAAGATAATGAAAGTTTATTGCAAATACATGTCCAAGGGCTAATTGCAAATACAAGCAATATGTAAGAAAGGGAAGGTATAATGATATGAGAGTCTACGTGATACTACATTCTACAACATACATGTACGAGTCACTAATTTAGTTGGGTTTGACTTTTCAGGCAGTGGGAGACGAATTTACCCATTTCGTCTATAATATGTGGGTTCTGTGACAAAAAAGACAGGATTAACCTGTAGTAACGTCTGAGATGCTAATGCAACATGTACATGTGCATAACCAGAAGGATATTCAATCTCTCAGAAAAGGATGATTTTAGGCTTTGAAATTCTTTTTACTTCACTGAGAGTTTGTAGGTTGATGGCTGTTTTATAGAAGTTGTAGAAGTAATTTTTTTCAGAGCATATCTCCCAACCTCAAAACAAATGCAAAATGAGTTGTAAAGTGTAGAGGTACTGATCAGAATTAAAAAGAAGAAATAGAAGCAACATTGATACCTCATATTGACTGCTAGGGTAGGACAACTTGGGCGCCGTTGACCCAGCAAACAGCATGTGGAAGGCCACAAACGTGTAGGGGATGTAACGCATCAGGATGAAGGTCTGGATGTGGCTGATGATGTTGTTGACAAGGTCATAGAAGCCCAGCCAATCACAGCCCATGGTGACGGCATCCAGGTACGTGTCCTTAAACTTGGCCTCCAGGTAGTTCTCAAAGAGACCTGCAGAATGATGACAGAATAGTATCTAAAGATGAACACTTCAAGTTGCAAGGAAGTGTCTTCATAATAGTTTATTATCAATATCAGGACTGCAGGACATTACTGATACTTCACACACACTGAAATAATGATGTTCATTTTGAAGTTTGTCCCTAACTGCGGTCAGTGGAATCCAAAGTTAAGAGTAAAGCTCGACAAGTTTATCAGATTAGGCCACACCAATTTAATTTCTTGGTTCAGGGATTTGCCTGCTTCATTTTTTTCTGATTTGCAAAAAAAAACAAACCTTTTACCCACTCCGAAATGCTCATATTTTGTCCCCAATAGTTGAAGGAAGTCCCTTCTCTTCAGGGTTGTTACAGTTTTTTCCATCTATCAATGCAGTGGTTTGATTAAAAGTTTGAAATTCATTGCTTCATATTTTCTCTGAAAACATCCGAGAGTTAAGGAGTTTGGAATGACAACTTGTTGGTTGACCTTGACCTACCTTGGCAGGTTTTCTCGTACTCCCCGTTGCCTGAGGTGAGGTGTAAGATGTGCTGGAAGCGGCCGGCAGGTGTGTGCGGCTGTGTGACAGACACGTCCTCACCTGCCCTCTGCTGCCCCGCCGCTACGTCATGAGGGTTATTCCACCTCTTCCTGGGGGAAAACAAAGTAGCATGGCATTTGCCATATGAGGAATAATAAAAACCGGCAATGGACATAAAAAAGGTGAATGACATTTTCTTCAGGGAAAACCTCACGTCTTTCTTCAGTTAATTGATAACGTGTAATCTGGTGCATAATCAAAGTGCATTTTCTTGAAATTGAAACATGAAAGAAGGATGTGGAAGCCACATTGCACTTCTTCGCTCACTCACATTCGCTCACTATCTGAGGCTTTGATAATACTGTTGCAGGGGGTCCCTGACACAGGGTAGGTTGCATTTGGCTAGACTTCACAATGCACATCCAAGCAGCTTTGTCCAGCAGATTTACACGGGCAAGGCCGCGCACTCTCCAATGTCCTTCCTGACACACTCGATCAGGGTCTTCATAGGTCTACCCTGACCCTGACTTGCTGTCAGAAAAATTATTAAATTCTATGTTTCATCCCAAGCGTTATGCCTTGAGCTGGAGCAGATTTGCAAACCTTTTCTGTCTGGGGACCTGGAAGATCTGCTGCCACACGGTGAACAGTCCCTTCTGCTGGTCCTTCTGTCCCACTGCCATGGAGCGGACGTCAGACAGAGACAGGTCCGTGCCACGGCTGTGCACAAACTGCAGGGGACACAGAAATATTACCTAGACCGTTTTTTTTTTCCTTGCTTCTGATTTACAGATTTACCCAAGGTGGCCCATCTCAGCACCATAGCACTGCTTTACAGTGGGCCCCTGAAAAACATACTACAATGTACATTTGTACATTACATATATCATGTACAGTCAAACCTGTACTAGCGGTCACCTTTGTATAGTGGTCACTCGGCCATAGCGGTCAGTTTTTGCCGGTCCCTTGAATTTTTCCCATTGACGTAAGCATTTAGAATCGTGTCTATAGCGGTCACTGTTCAACGCGGTCAGCGGTCACCCCATTCCGGTCCCGCCGGCATGTCAACACCGCCGATAGCGGTCGCGGCTGGCCGTAACCCGCTAAGCACCACGGCCGTAACACCACCCCACCTCGGGCTACGACCGTTATAATTTTCCGATCGCTACATCACTAAAATGTGAACTGAAAATTAGACTCCATATGTGTATGAAATAAAGGAAAACTGGCTTTTGACACGAATTTTCTGCGGTCGCGGGTGTCTTTGATATCTGCGTTTTCCCCAACACCAGTGCCGTGCGTGCCGCATGGAGCTTTCAATGGACTCGGCCGCTCGGCGAAGATTACGGCAATTATCTTTACAAAAAAAATTAAGAATATCCATATTTGGTTTCTCGATTCCTTGAAATGCGTAGATATGTGCATAGCTTCCGTTTTTCATGGGCATAATTCAAGAAATTTGGCTCGAAAAATGCGTTTTGTATTTTTCCAAGATGGCGCATGTTCGCTGCAGAGGGAGGTCAATTGGGGTCATAGGAAGACTCCACTGTTATGGAGGTAGATACACCGAGTTTTATTTAACTTTATTAGCGTCAAATGATGTAATTACATTATGAAAACATTTCAAATACATTACTACAAGTAATTTTAGATGTAAATTTAAAACTGTAGTGGATATTTTAGAAAAGATATAAGTCTGAAAGGAGAAAATTTTCTGTTGACTACCACATTGGCATAATGGTAAAGGCAGACAACCCACGCGGGGAGAAACCCAAGCCGTAAACAAAGGAGAGTTTTCGCTACGTTTTCATGTTCAAAAACGACCAAAAACGGAAAGTAACTGGCAACTGACGAACAATTATTTTGCTGTTAACTAAATAGACAGTATCTTGGTACAAAATAACTTATTTACGTGGTTGGAATTCGCTGTGGCGTATGTCGGTCGCGCGAAGCAAGTGTTCACCAAAGAACAAAAACATGGCGATGTCGTTCTCTTCCACTTTTCGACTAACAACAACAACTAGTACTAGTAACGTGGCGATTGCGGAGAAACGATGGCAAACGCGGAGAGACAGACGCCGAACTTATTCCAAAAGGTGGAAGTGATCGGACTGGCAGAGAGAGTGTGGAGAAATCGTCGAAAGCTGAGCTTAGATTAAATGATTTTGCAGTCGATAGAAATTTGTTTGGAGTTGAAAGTTTGTTGCTTGATTTGCTTTCTTTTCTTTAGCCACATGTAGTACTAGTATGTACACATGAACAGTAAATGACAACCAGTGATTTTGTTTTAATGTGAATGGTTTCATTGTCCCGGAATAGATGAACTGAATATGTTGAGTGTATGTATCTTTGATGTCAAGTTAATGTTTTCCATGCAAATTATATTTCTG
>NW_017802514.1:186997-238359 GCF_001625305.1 Branchiostoma belcheri
CTGTTAATTTCTTTTTTTTAAGCAAGTACAAAATAAAGTGCAACTAAAGCAAAAGAACAACAAATTATTGAACTAAGACATGTACATATAAAAGGGGTTTACCTTTGCAAAAGTATGTATTCATATGTTTCAGAATAAAGACATCACTGTTGGTACTCAAAGCATGTGTCCCTTTTTTTTTGGGGGGGGGGGTCAACTAACCGGCTGTTTCTCTATAGTGGTCACCTGGCCATAGTGGTCAAATTTGGCCAGTCCCTTGAGTGACCACTATAGGCAGGTTTGACTGTATAACTTATAACAGCTATATATATACAAGTACAGAAAATATACTAACTTTCACATTATCAATATTCATAGTCCATATTCCAGTATGGTTGTACGGTGAGGTCGATTTTTTTACAGTGAAGTGCATTGAAGAATACTACAGTTATGTTTTTTAAGTGCAAACTTGTAGAATTAAGGGTTCTACACTGTCTGTTAAGCACACCTACATGCTGCTGCCACCAACATGGCTGCTGGGTATTCAAATTCTGATTACTATGACTATCAATGAAAGGCCAACTGTTGACACTGCACTAGAAAAACTTTGATCTCATAATGGACATGTTGTTGAAGCTGGTATACGTGTCATTGTGGTTGGTTCAGACAATGGGCCATGTAGACGTGCAGTACATTCAAGATGAACAAGCTGAACTTTGTGGTAACTCAGCTAGAGGGAGCTGTGACTTTGTCAGGCTCACACTGGAAACATACCAGCCTGCAGCTTAAAATCTTAACATATGAGAGCATGTTAGGTTCCCAAGATGACAACTTTTTTCAATTTTTCTCTGTGAATGCCTAAGGCTCGAAGTCAGAGAGTGTGAGGTACACTTCATCAGTAAATGGTACCGTAAAAGACTTTTCAATCAGGCAACAAATCATAGCAACAGGATTACTCCCTTGACCCAGAGGTTATGTAACCTTACCCATTAACATGGCCTAATTTCTTGTCCTTTAACATCATGCTTGTAGCGTAAAAACAATTTACAATTGACGTCACAACCTTCCCACACAGGGTTGACCATTTAACCGGGAGGTTATGTAATCATGCCTTGGTTAGGTGCCCACAGTGTCGCTGTTGGCATGTTGAGTAGCCTGTGTGTTGTGTGTATCGCTGCCAATACGAATTTGATGTGGCATCCCCAGAGGCACACCCAGCTTGAGCTATATGAGACGTGATTGTTCGAAAATATAGTTCCTGAACTCCAAGCTTTTAGTTCAAGAACCAAATCTTACCTTAGACCTTAGGTCTTCCTGTGCCTACGGGACCAGCAAAAAACCAGCAGGAGGACTACTGGTACACCAGCCTCTAAATCGGGAATTGTGAAAGTTTTGTACCTTTCTGTTCCGATTTTTTTTCAATAAATTTTGATTGATTGATGACTGTAATGAGAACACTTGTTGCTTGTGATCAACACATCGCTGTACTACTCCTTTTTCCCCCCAACTAATACTTCCTGTTACTGTGATTTTTACCTCTGTGTACATGGGCCTTGTTTTCTATGTGTGTATTTGTGTTTTCTTAGTTTCTTAGTATTTGAAAACAATGTAGAGTGAAAGAGGGGCGAATGTCAAATTGTAAGTCAAATGCAAAATGGTCTCCTGGAGGCTGCAAGGAAGTGGAAGGTACTGTGGAAGAACTTAGTAAGGGTAGGATTGCATGTATGTGTGCAATAATGGAATATGCACTGTGTGAAAATTGGACATTGTTATATCATAATTATAGAAACTTTCTTTGTCACTAGAAGTATACAAAAACCTTGGTGGAAAATGTTTCACAGACGTGTGACTGTGAGATCTTTCATTTCCTGTTGTCGGTTGCTTTGCCGTAAGCAGGATCACACGCAGCTTCCCATTTCTTTAATGCATGCAATAATGGGGGAGGGTGTATCAACGCATTTCACGGCACCTCTCTGACGGATTAATCACGGGATCCCACCTGGAGGGTGTTGACACATGACCGGATGTCCTTCTCGGTCTTCTCACACAGGGCCAGGAGGGTCGTCATGTCAGTCCGAACACTCTGCCTGCGGGCAATCTGATACAGGCAACAAAAGGCACTTGTTACACCCAACAGGCATCGCAAATGTCAGATCATCTGGTGGATGATGTAGTCAAACCTACTGTGACTAATCTAAAACGACGGGATGTTTTGGTGATATAATCTGCACATCCATGCAGGGCTTAAAATTCTTTTTTTCGCCAGGTATCATTAAAAATCATCTGCACCAGACAAGCTTTACCTACTGGTACATCACTCATTTTCTTCACCTTTCCGTCAGTCAACAAACAATGTTTGAAAATATTCCTAGTAGTATAATTTTGGACCTTGTTATCTGCAGCTACATTCAAAAATGCTACTACAAAGAATACAATGCATTCTGAGCCCACCATACTTGCCATAGTGTTGCAGGATTGTTTTGTTAAGAGCTGGATGCAAATTAGGTGCATGTAAACATCAGAAACACCTGCATGGCGCAGTGTACAACAACAATTTTAAGTGCACTATCTGCATATGCTGGTGGCATTCTGAGCCCTGATCACTGCACCCTAATGTTCCTACAACCAAGATAACGTGTTCGTACTTTGTGCCCACAAGCGATCTAATAAAGCCAACAGAATCACTTGTCATCTTACTGTACCCTTGAATGTGCGGTGGCGTGGAACCAGATAGGAAGTCAAACCATCTTAAGGTGAAGATTTCGCTGTTTCCCCGCAAGCAATCAAATAAAGAAGACAAACTAGCTGCTTAAACTTCTAGAGCCTTAAATGTCAGATCATTTTGGCTGCAGATAGGAAGGTTTACTCTTTAAAGGTCAACATTAAGCTGCTCAAAAGGGTAAGAAGATGTTGAAGCAGGTGGTTTTCTCACTGTATTCTGGTTCTCAACAATTGATTATGTAACCTTTGATGGCAAGAGATCTTGGATATGTTCCCAGCAACAAGCAGCCAGATGGTGATTTAAAAAAAATGGACAAAAGGCAACTTTAAAAGATTTGTAAGGTGCTATTGAAGGCCAGTGGAGCGAACTCAATATTATCTGCTTTATCAGTTCATCTTTTACAGTCCAGGTTTTCCACAATAAAGAAGACAGGAAGGAGTCTTATCTAATAAGAGAGCTAAATAATTTAATAATGTAACTGGCAGCAACGAGGTCACAGCCCTTACTTGTCGTGACTTTTTACTGCTCAGAACCACTACTTATTTCCAGTTTATTAATGGCCTAATGACTTAGTGCACCCCAATAGGTACACCACTTTAAAATGTATCATTACACATGGAGTTATGTTTGCCTGCTTTGCCAGTTCCCACTCTCCATCAACCAAGTTGCAAGTAACCATTTGTGGATAATGTGGGTAATGAGCTGCCCAGAAAATGCACTTTCTGCATTTTATCTGATTTCACAGTTGCAGTATTTTACAGCTTGCAGTCTTGAAATGTAGTACATGCTTGAGTAACAGATATATCCTTAAGTTATCAAGTCTGCTGATTGTTGGAATCAACGAACGATGTTACAGACAGAACGGGGTTCAGTGAAGTGCGTACAGAGAGGACGTCACTTTCAATTTATGGCTCATACCTCAAATAGTTTTAATATTTTACAGCATGCAGTTTTGAAATGTAATGCATGCTTGAGTAACTGATATATCCTTAAGTTATCAAGTCAGACTGTTGGAATCATAGAATGGCTTTGCAGAAAGACTGCTGGGGTTCGGTGACGTACATACCTGCCAGAGAGGACGTCACTTTTCAATTTATAGCACATACCTCCAAACAGTGGTAGTATTTTACTATTTTACTATCTTGCAGTTTTGTTATGTAATGCATGCTTGAGTAACTGATATATCCTTAAGTTATCAAGTCTGCTGATTGTTGGAATCAACAAACAGCTTCACAGACAGAGTGGGGTTTGGTGACGTACATACAGAGAGGACGTCACTTTCAATTTATGGCACATACCTCCAACAGTTGCAGTATTTTACAGCTTGCAGTTTTGTTATGTAATGCATGCTTGAGTAACACAATTATATCCTTAAGTTATCACGTCTGATTGTTGGATTCAACAAATGTAGGCTTTGTAGAGAGACTGCTGGGGTTCATTGACGTACATACAGAGAAGACGTCACTTTTAATTTGTGGCACATACCTCAAACAGTTGTAGTATTATACAGCTGCAGTTTGTTATGTAATGCATGCTTGAATAACACAATTATATATCCTTAAGGTTATCAAGTCTGATTGTTGGATTCAACGAATGGCTCTGTAGAGAGACTTCTGAGGTTCATTGATGTACATACAGAGAAGACGTCACTTTCAATTTATGGCACATACCTCCAACAGCTGCAGTATTTTACAGCTTGCAGTTTTGTTATGTAATGCATGCTTGAGTAACACAATTATATCCTTAAGTTATCACGTCTGATTGTTGGATTCAACAAATGTAGGCTTTGTAGAAAGACTGCTGGGGTTCATTGACGTACATACAGAGAAGACGTCACTTTTAATTTGTGGCACATACCTCAAACAGTTGCAGTATTATACAGCTTGCAGTTTTGTTATGTAATGCATGCTTGAGTAACTGATATATCCTATAAAGTTATCAAGTCTGATTGTTATAATCAACGAATGGCTTCCCTGAGAGACTTCGCAGAGAGACTGCTGGGGTTTGGTGACGTACATACAGAGAAGATTGTCATTTCAATTTGCGGCACATACCTCCAACAGTCTGCCGGCCAGGCGCGTGGAGTCGGTGGGCGGGAAGTGCAGCACCAGAGATAATGGACGCAGGCGCCGCAGAGACAAGACATATCTGTGGGAACACATCAGGCAAACTCACTTATCACAACCCGGCAAAACTCCACCGGTATCTGTAATTATACCAACAGCACAGTATCAGGCAAAACGGAAGATAAAAAATAAAGCGCAGGCAGCTGGGTGTCATTAGGGTTAATAAGGTTCAGTTAAACTTTTAATAACTTTGATAATCATTGTGATAATATCAGCACCATGGTGCCAAATAACATATTGAATTACACATGACTTATTCAGGTCAGACAAGAATTAATCATCATTGAAAGCTGTAGTTATGGAAAATCCTAACTGAAACTTAGGCTAGGAGGACATGGTACACTTAGCAAACTGCTACAAACTCCCAAACTATGATAGCCTGGGTGCCATCCGATTTGTAACGGCAACGACAATTATTTGAATCTGGCACCAAGGCTAAAACTATGAACCAGGATCTTTACAATAAAGGTTATTACTGACAACAAATCTAACTACCCTTGGAGCCAGACTAGTATCGTATCGTTACCCAGTTCCCTTCAGTGGCCAAAAGCACTATGGCCTGACTATCTAAATTAGCGCAACAGGGGAGTTGAGCCTGAGGGGAGTTGGCTGGCCCTTTCACTAAAAAAAATTAAACTTGGGCTCATTAGTAAAAGGGCAGGCCAACTCCCCTTGGGCTCAACTCCCCATTGCAGTAATTTAAATAGTCGGGCATAGTGCTTTTGGCCACTGAGGGGAACAAGCTAGCGGACCAATACTAGTCTGGCTCCCAGGGTAATTCTAATAGACCAAACACAATGTCCTTTGCCAGTAATACTGACTGATGCATTTGGGTTAATCTTAAAATGACCAGAAGTCCTTCCATCATTCATTAAGTTGCAATGGGTACACTCAGGTGGATTCCTAATCTACTAAACACAATCGTCCTTTGCCAGCAACACCAGTATTTGGGTTATTCTTAAAATGACCAATTTGTCTTTCCATCTTTCATTAAGTTGTAATGGGTACACTCAGGTGGATTCCTAATCCTATCTTCTCTCTCAGACTGTTTCTCTCATTCACATGCACAACCTTCTTCTCCCTCTTCTTCTGTAGGCTGCTAGATGCAGGTGACTGTGAGTTTTTTTCCAGTCCTTTCTGTTTCCAGCAAGTCTGCACACTCACCCCTCAATCACTAACCTCCCAGCCCAGGAGTCTAGTTGTACCAACCCAGTTGTCACATCAATGCATTTTCCCTGCTGCTAGTTTCAGGGATGCCTGATGATAACATCATGCCTGAAGCTACCCTGAAGTGGTCGTCATGATCCACGTATATCATCCCAGAGATGAAGACAAACAATCCTCTCATGAGAGGAATCAAATCACTACAAAGAGCTTTCAGAGACTTTGTAATGCAGTTTTCGACCTTTTGGCTATTTTTGCTCTAGGGTCTAAGACCTCAGAACTACAGTTCACAGAAAACAATCCATAATGTATCTAGGGCAGAGATTGGTACCACTGACAAGTTTTGGAAAAACATTCAATTCAAATGAGTTTTTAAGCTAATCAATCTGTTTCTTCTACCTCAAAGACTTTTAAAAACTTTCCTATTTGACATTTATACTACAAAGAAATTCTGTGTTTGATTTTGCTGCTTCATTTTATCTTTATTCTAAATTTCTATTTATCGAAATCTATCACATCTGTGGAAGGATTGACATATAACAGGTGGCTACCACCTTTGCAAGATGTCAACCCAGAGACCTGAGCATTCACACCAGGAAGGACTACGTATACTAGTACTCTTTTCAGTCAGTATGCTGGGATCTTTGACATGCTCAAGGTGTGGCTACCCTTAACACAGGACCTCCAGCCTCACGTCCCATATGAGGGGGCATCCCTATCCCATGATTTTTATCTGAGTCAAGTGAGGAAATACAGGACTGGTGCAAAGTGCCTTTCCCAAGGGCACAACAATAGGGCCTGCCAGTGATTACATTCGTAGGACCCATGGAACCTTCTGATTCTAGGTCTATGACACTAACCTCAAGCTTTATTATTATGTAACAAGGGACCATTCCCTCAAGGACCCAATCAAAGATACCAAGGAGCCACTCGCATCTGTAGGTGATTCTCTAATTGCCGGTGAATCTTTAAAACATTTCACCTCTCGTGCCTATCGTAAATTTCAGAAAGGCGTGGAAGTCACGAATGTCAAAGAGATCACGCCAATGACCTCATTATCCACAGTTTGGTGGTCAAATATAGAGGCCTACTTCAGCTCTGTGTAACAAGGGACCTCATCAAAGTTACAACCGCCGACACCTGCAGGTGATTCTCTAATTACTGCGACGCTGGTGCTGTGTTGTTTGATGCTATCAATGCGTAGATTTACAAAGACCCAGCAGGGTTCTGGTAAACAGGAAGGCAAGACAAAAGTTTTAAATACGGATTCTGCGCTCGCATTCATCTATTGACGTCATTCCAGACTCGCGTGCGTGATAATATTGTTTTTAATGCTGGTATTACACAGCAGGAGAATAGCACGCCTGACAAGTCTGTGAGCTCTAATAGACAATTTATGTCAGCAATACGCTTGCCTGACGTAAACGATACTCCTTACGACAGGAAGTTAATCCATCCATTGTTCATTGTAATTGTTGAAAAGAGCTTGGTACTATAAACCCAGTGTACATAGCGTCTGTCTTCTCTGTTACGACCAAAGATTTACTCTTCATGCTCAACGGTTCTAAATCACTTTCACAATGACTTTCACTCTTTCACTACACTTACAGGCCGAATAAAAGCTCACTGTGTTGGTAGAATCCATAGTTGTAGACTTAAAACTTTGTCTAACACAAGAAAGGAACTCACCATAAATTTTTTGGTCAATCTTGTCAACTGGAGTCAGCGAGTGGATCATACATCTGACAAAGGTTGACAAGATCAACAGAAAATTTATGGTACCGTTCTTTTCTTGTGTTGGAACAAAGTTCAAATCTACAACTATACTTACAGGTTATCTTGAATGTTCAGCTGTGTTGGTAGAAGTTATTATAAAACAAGTTTGAACTGCAGGATCCAACACAACAAATCAGGGCATTACAACCATCCCTCGACAGAGACGGGGGCACCACAGACTTTCTGCAACCTATGATCCACTGCTCACGGAGTCACGTGTGTTATCTGCATGATGTCACCAAAGCAGTGGATTGTTCATTCCTTGACAAAGACTGGAGTTGTACAGTCAATAATATGAGTGAGTTCAAACTTGTTTCATATTATACTTACAGGTCATTACATATGCAGATGATGGGCCTGAGGAGCACCCCACCCTCCCGTCCTCCTCCTCCTCCTCTTCCCCTGGGGACCAGCCTCGCCGGATTGGTCCTTTCTTTTAATGATGTCCAGCAGAACATTGATGGCAGCCTGGAACAGAGTTGAACATAAGACATAGCAATATTAGATTCCAAAAATAATTTTATCAGGTTGGTAGAACATAGGATATTGGGACTTTCTTATACACAACCAGGTATTCTTCCCACCTTGCTTACATTTTGATAAGAAAGTCAACGCCAGTGATGAACCGGGATGAGGGGGGATACAAACTTAGTCACATTTGGGGTTGTGTTCTTGCCGCAAAAGCGCCACCTACATCGACTACATATACGTAGCTGCGAGAGGCAGTACTCCACTCAGAAGCTCTGAGGAAGGTGTCTGATAGACATCGAAACGTAAGCAAAGTAGGAAGAATCCCTGGTTGTGAAGAAAAAAAGTCCCAAAATCCATATAAAGCAATATTAGAGTTAGAACGTTATCTCCTGTTTGAAAGAAACAAGGTGTAGGGAAAATGGTGAGTGCTGTTCAAAGGTTTCAAGAAATGCATGTGGGGGGAACTATTAAAGCTGCTTGAGCCAAAAGTTAAGGATAGATGACAGAAATTGATTTTGGTGTGGTTTAATGGGAGGAACTAAGATGCTCTTGTTAAAGACCACAGTTTGGCTAATGTTTCCATTTCATAAAGGTTAACTGCCAACCTAAGGACATTCTGAAGAAATAGTGTTTGTGCATCACGCTGGGGGTAACTAGAACTGCAAAGTTGTTATCCTTCTTCTCACTATTTGATAACAGTTTGAACTGTAAAGCAGCCAACTTCAGAGACTAGCAGGCTTGCCATGTCCCATATTTCAAAACAAGCACACTGGGAAACCCCTACTCTTCTTCATTAAGTGTGTTGGGTTCTCTTATGTGCAAAGGTTTGAGGCTGGAGGCTTAAGCCTGAAGTTCCCCCATACATGGGGCCACCAGATTTAGTCCCTATATTCTATAGGAATAGTGCAATCCCTCACACCATGCCCGAGTTTGACCCTGTAACTAATACAAATTGATTCCGAGAGGCTAACGCTGTGGGTAGAATGTTAACAGCAAGAAGACATGTTCCTGTCCCGACACTTTCATGACAAATGAAGTAAATCATGAATGTCAGGTCTGGTAACACAGCTAAGGAATCAGGAATACGTGTTAGTAGAGGTTGTTGATAGGGCAGTCACTGGAGCTTTAGCATTTCAAACTTATCCTTCTTCTCTCCACTGCCTAACCTCGTAACCGAGATAAAGTTGGTGCCAAAAGGACACCTCAGCTGGGAGGAGGTAATGCAGTTGTCAGGGAACAATTTGGCATAATGAAGTTTTAGGGCAGTCACTGGAGCTTTAGCATTCAAACTTATCTATCTTCTCTTCACTGCCTAACCCTGGAACTGATAGAACGTTGGTGTACCCCAGCTGGAGGGAGCTAATGCAATCTACAGCTCACCCAACTATACCAGAACCTATTTGGCAGATGAAGTAAACTGGAGACTGCTAACAGCTGTGAATATAGAGCAAGTTCTCAGTAATTGTTTTTCTCAATATACCATACATATTGGTAGAAATTCATATCCTAAGTATGGGAGCGAACACATTGAAACAGCAGTCGCATACATTTTGTACATACGTTAAATCTTTGTCTCCAACAGCAGAATCACATATTTCTTACCTTGACCCCTACTAGTATCTCGAGACTTGATCATGTAAGAAGCAGATCATCAGCTGCATTCAATATCATCAGTTGTTGCAAGGGATTTGCTTCTTCAGCCATGTTTAGAATTAAAGGCTCAGTGATAAACCCTCATTAGTACAATCTCATAATCCTTAAGTTGTGGATATATGACCTCAAAAACTGTATGGGTTGTACTTGTATTTTGTCTATTTTTATATTTAACCCTTTTAATTCATAATAGCCACTTGACGGAACCCTTCCATGGTGGGACTAGGAAAAGGTAAGGAACCTTTTTAGAAAGATTGAATAAGCAAATGTTCTTACCATTCCACACTGAAATATCTCCATTTCATTTCTACAAGTTACTAGGTCATGAACTGAAACGTATAACATCATTGACAGTCAGACTGAGTTTCAAAGTCTACATAGTAGATAATTACAGAGGCTGCCAAGAAGCAGAAAGTCATAAATGGGGATACATAATTTTGCCTGAGCTCAGACAATCATAACTTGCAAAGCATCTATCACATTACGGAAGTCTAATGGTAGTCCTCTTTAAATGAGAAAAGTTTCGGTGACTTTTTGGTATTAGTAGCTATCATGTTGGACGGTTATCTATCAAGTGGATATAAGCACCAGGATTATCTCCTAGAGCACTGGGAAATTATCATTTCCTGTGCACATCTGGCAATGTGACATTATTAAAAATATCACACCAAACACAATGAATCGGTGTCGCCTTCTAATCCCCCACCTACTTGCCAACTCCTACGTTCATCTCAATTGTAATGCTTTCGTTGCTTTAAATCCTTGCGACACCGACACGAGACAAGACAAGACAGTAATTTGCAGGATAATAGGATCCACCGCACTGCTGCGGTAATCTGACTTTCATCTGATGGGATGCCGGACGGTGACTCATCATTATTGCAAAGTTTCCTGTTTCGCCTTCTGGCACCAAAATCGTAAAGAAAAGACAACATGTTCTGTGAAGGGTCAATCTCATTGTAAAAATACTGGTACGTAGTTCCTCACAGGAACAAACTACACAAAGGAATTAATGAGAAGACAGCAGTCTTGGGACTTTCCAGGTACAACAATCCAGTTATTTTGCCCTTTCCAAACACACCAAACTGGATTTTGGCTTGGCTTCCGATGCTTTGTCATTATGCTTCAGATAGATGCACGCATGCTGACTAGCAAATCTGCGGGGCAGACGCACAAGACTCCCTCAATGAACAAGGCTCTGATATTAGAGCCAGGATGTCACATTGTGTAGGCAGTTCAGTCCTGTAATCTCACCTATCGTGATAACTGCCAACAAGCATTCTCAAACTCATTCACACAGCCTAAATAAAACAGGTGGTGGGAGGAGATAGGGGCCTGTTTTTGCGCACAGAAAGTGCAAGCTAATCAGTTTTTCAATTCTACGCGATGACAGCTAAGAACATTGCTTCATGAATCCAAATGGATGAGAGAAATTGAACTGATAAAGGCAAGCTGAGTCTTGTCGTAAAGACGCACATCTGTAAGGCATTCGTGCAGAGACTTAAGGTCAAATAACGTCCATGCAACTTCCGTTTTTTACCCCACAACACATGACTCCATACATGAGTCAGGCGTTCTAAAAATAAGACATACAAGATTGCCCCATCTGTTGGACGTAGAAACATTCTATTGTTGAAGCCTTGCCAAAATCGATTTGTGCAGGGTCATCTGTCAAGATCCTCCAGGGATAGGAAACAGTTCAACGAGCATAGATCATCTAAGTTGTAATCTCAATGTGACAACACTTAACCTTATGCATCCGCAGCTCAAATTTGTACCTAATGTAATTTGTGTGGACTGTGCATTATGTGGGACCTATGCCAATACAGTAGACGTGCTAAGTTTCAACGGAGTTCCTTTAGCCTGAGCTAAAAACCTTTTTTTGCGGTCTGTCGAATCATGAGCCAGAGAAAAAATGCAGTACTGGTCATCGATCACTCAGTATTACTAGATTATCGTCATCTACTTTGTTCATCACTAAGAACTGAAGAATTCTCACAATGCTAATGTCACGAATAAAACTGTCTCTTTATCTAAGTCTATATTTTTCATCATGTTGCAAAGCAGTCTCAATGGGTACATAAAGAGGAGGAAATATATAGAAAAAACTTTTCAGTCAATCAAACAACTTAGGGGAGAAACATTTCATTTACCTGTTTAATTGATGAAGAGTGTTGAAATGACACTGGAAACGTCTGGCTAATAAGTTCTTATATCCAGTGGAAAAGTTTGAAACACTTTTATATTATATAAACTTAGGGGAGAAGTTTTCCTGGCACTGACAGATGTCACAAGTTTTCTGCAGCCATGCAGGGCTTTTAATTAGTTCCTCATCAGAACTTGGTGAAGTGCCATTTGTAGAGCCTTCACCCTGACAGGGAGAAAACACACTTTTCTGTGCTTCATTAGGCTCCATCAGGGTTTAATTCCCATTCTCCTTCAAAGCCAAGAATACTGATGATGCTGTACTAACTCAGCTTCTCTCACCAGACAGTTGGAACCGGCTCGGATACGGGACACGGAGCCAATTTACCCTGGGTCTGTCAGCTCAGCCGTTTTCTAACTTAGGCCACACCAATTGCATTTCTTAGTTCTTAGATTTTATTTAACTGGAAAAACATATTAATGAAAAAAAGCCAGGTTTATGCGTTTTCCTACCCGCCCCCTACTTTTATGAAGTCTACTTACAATGTTTTTACCTTAAAATGCCCAAGAGGCAAGAAAACAAATTGGTGTGGCCAAACTATACAGAGCTTAAACTGAAGTTCTTATGATGCGGAGACATTATCCTCAAAATCGGTGCCCTCATCAGGAGAAAACAAGCCTGTAACTGTAGATAAAGCTATAGGAGGTCCTTTAGAAGTGAAATGGGGCAGGTATGATTGAAGTCAAGGTGAGAGGATCAGCCTCTTGCCCAGCATCTGTCATTTGCTTGTTGCTAATGAAGGGCAACGGCTATGGACATACCGCCAGCTTGACAGAATTGGCTTGTGTAATACGAAAAAGGCTTAGCATTAGGTCAAATCTCACCAGGAGATGAGCGTGGGTTGCTGAGATGATTGGAAAAAAATCCAGGACTGGGGAAAATACAACTTCATTGACATTTATGACAATACCATTGATCTGCACAGAGTCATGACACATGTTATACTTACATATTATATATACAGTCTTCCCTTTTCTTTAATCATGTTTCTTTAAACTGTATGATACAGATTCTACAGTTTCTTTTGAGCCAAAGGATTATCAAAATAGGATAGATGGTAGTATCACAGGTTACCTTGCAGAACCAAATGGATGGAGGAAATATTCTGGTAGAATTGTCTGCGTGACCTAGTCCTCCAGCTGGCTGTGGGAATTTCATAGCCTAGAAGCCAGGCTCTGTACAGGCTAGCAAAGGAAATTTTGACTGGCCCCCCTGAGGTTAATCCTGAGCCAAAGAGCTGGCCTGTCTGGGCTCTGACTACTGTCTGGAATCCAGGCTAGGAATCAGAAGGAGAGCAAGAGGATTGTGTGGATGATACCTAATAAGGCCCAGAAGATAAATGTGAGGGTCATCACCTGGACACGCAGGTGTTGAAGACACAGGACAAAGATTTATGGGACACCTTTGTCCATGCCTTTACTGCCCATTGTGTACGTCATGCTGAAATGAAAGTACCAGCTTGGCATATAAACTCCTGTTAAGGGAATGATTAAAAATTTCAGTGATTTCGAGCTAACACTAACCAACATGTTTTCAGCACCAAGGACAGGGACCAAAAAAGCAAAACTTCACATAGGGTCAGTCTTTCTCCTGTTACAGAAGTTTAGTGATTTACTGGTGCGTGTACTACTA
This sequence comes from Branchiostoma belcheri, assembly GCF_001625305.1. Lineage (NCBI taxonomy): Eukaryota > Metazoa > Chordata > Leptocardii > Amphioxiformes > Branchiostomatidae > Branchiostoma > Branchiostoma belcheri. The sequence continues at coordinate 200,727 of NW_017802514.1, forward strand.
ACCACTGGGTTTTCAGCACCAAGGAAAGGGACCACAAAAGCAAAATTGGAAATTAGAACTTCACATAGGGTCACTCTTTCTCCTGTTAGGGACATTTTTACCTGTACTACCAACCACTTGGTTTTGGCACCAAGGACAGGGACCATAAAAGCAAAACTGGAAATCAGAACTTCACATAGGGTCACTCTTCCTCCTGTTACAGAAGTTTAGTGATTTAGTAGTACCTGTACTACTAACCATTGGTTTTCAGCACCAAGGGCGGGAACCACCAGACAACACACAACCAGCAATCTGAACCTCACTAACAACATCTGGCACATGTGTGGGCAAAACCCCCTACAAAGGTTAATTTTCTCTACCCTGAACACACTCAGACACAGACAGATTACCAATAGACGACAGGCATCTTTTCTTTAAAGCTTGACCTTAGCTGACTAGAAAAGAACCCAATTTCTTCACTTGAGGGAATTAAGTTAGGTTTATATAATCAAATTGGGCAAAGTCCAGAAGGTACCCTACATTAGCACACCAGGCTTCAAACCTCCCGGCTTGCCTAATGAATTACCTACTACCATTTACTTCTACCTTTAACATGTAGCACTGCTGGGATGGTTCCCCTCAAGGGGGGAAATTGCCTACATTAAACCAAAGGGTAGCAATAGTTCATGTCAGGTTACGGCTACTGTGTGATGTAACACACACAAGGCTGTCAATACTGTTCCTTCTGGTTTTCCATATTTTTCAGAAGATTCTGATGATACGATGGTCTTAATCTTAATTGGACTCATCCATCTTTAACATAGGTGGGGTAGATAATAGGGGCATCACTCAAAATAAGTTACAACAAAAAAAAAGGTGTCTTCATGGTGAATTGCTGACAGAGGCATTTTTTGAAACGTTACGTACCTGGAAATGAAAAAATCCTATACATCAGAACTGCTTTGACCACATCAGGCAGTTCCATTTTATTAAATTTCCAAGCAATGAGTGCCTAATGAAGTGCCAGGTTGTGTAGTTGACTGGCGATTGTTTTTGACAACCACATTCCATTACCACACATTACACAGGGAAGACAAGGACAGAAGTTACAGACAATGACAGGAAGTGATGAGGCTGACCTACAGGACTATGTAATGTGTCACAACAGGTAACACAAGCAAATGCTAACTCAGCATGTCTGAAAGTCAACCGTCGTAAGAAATAACTATAACAGTTGCAGCAATTCTGCTACATGTACAACTGGCAAATGGAAAGGACAGGAGGCTTTGTTTGGTTAGAGCTTGGCATTTGCCCTGATACATGTAAACAGCTAGTCTGTGTAACACAAACTCTTGGGAAAATAATAGCTCCTTCTAAACAGAGTTTGTGGACATACACCTCCTACTCATACAAGAGTATGAGATTCACTAAGGAAAGCCAAACAAAACAGAAAAACATAGCAGTTTTTATTCGAACCCCAAAATATTAGTCATATATTCTTCAATTACTCTAGAATATTGGTTGATGAATTTTCTGATATGGCAACGTTAACTATATCAGAAGAGTCTAATTCCCCCAACTCAGGTATTTGCCATCCAACACCAAGAGGAACGTGTACATGTATCATTCATGACCTGCTGGGGACATGATTTCATTAGTCAACAACAAATCCCAAAGTGATACCTTTGGGTTGATACCAAAGGGTTTTTTTAAAGCTATAAGAGCAGGAATGAAAGTTTGAGAGAAAAGTTGGAAAAACATTTCTGCGCATGCAAGAAATCAATTTGACAAAACATTCCAAGTGGACCTTAACAGGTCACATACATGTAGACCTTAACTGCAAAGAATGTACACAGAAGGCTTGACATGTGTACGTGCAGGTTTGCATGTACATGTACTGAAACTGAGGAAAGTAGACAGTCTTGAGACTTGAGTTGAAAAAGTAAGCCCTCAGCAGTTCTATCAAATTCTAGTTCTATTGAACACAATACACAGGAAGCTTGACATGTGCATGTTTGCGTGCGTACAAGTCATGCAGAAACAGAAGCAAGAGTTGTCTTAGAGTTGAATTGGTGGCAATTAGTGAGCCTTACGCAGGTCTATCCAATTCTAGTTCTATTAAACACAATACACAGGATACTTGACATGTGTACGTGCAGGTTGGCATGACTACATGCAGAAACTGAAGAAAACAGACGTTCTTTAAGAATCAAATTGGTGGCAATTAGTAAGCCTTACGCAGGTCTGTCCTATTCTAGTACTTGGACAGTACAATACACTGAAAGTCCAACGTGTATGTGTGTGGGCAGGTGTGCATGTACATGTGCAGAAACTGAAGAGACTATACAGGTGTAAGAGTAGAGTTGGCAGCAATTAGTGAGCCTTCAGCAGTACTCACGAATACACACAATACAATGAAAGCCTGACATGTGTAGGTGCCGGTTTGCAAAGATCATACACAATAGTGAATACACAGGAAGGCTGACACGTGTACGAGCAGGCTTACATTTGTACATCTACAGAAGCTGGGTCTCTGTTAACCAGATTTGGTACCTTATTACCCTTTCAGAGGACATCATAATGTACTATAATTACCTCCATGAAATGTGTCATGGAGGTTATATTTTCAGTTGCGTTTATCTGTCTGTTGGTCAACAAGATAACTCAAGAACGCCTGGATGGATTGGTTTCATACTTGGTGTGTTGGTAGGGTGTGACGAAAACTGGAAATGATTAGATTTTGGTCCCCCTAGTGGCTTCCCTTGGTACTGCAGCGCAACTTCCGGTTTTGATATCTCGCGATCTGGACATGCTAGGGTCATGAAATTTTGATGGAAGGTAGCTCTCGTGCTTGGGAAGAAGGCATATGAGTTTGGGCCCCCTAGCGGCTTGTTCTGGAACTGCAGGGCACTTTCTGGCGAAATGTTTAAAAGCCAATAAGTCCAGACAGGAACAACATATTTTCATTATTTTTGGTGTGTAGGTAGCTGAGAGAGAGATGTACATAATTAAATGCAAATTATGCAAATGAGGACTTTATTTGAATAATTAATGAGGAAATTCTATAATTACAGTGTTTTACATTATGCTACTTACATACATGTAATGTATGCAGGGCACAGCACAGTAATAGGGCTTTCCTATGTTAATATATGGGAATTATGTCAAAACAACGTGATCAACATTCATATACCTGAGTTTTAGACCTTGAAGAACATACATTGGCAGGGTAGGCCAACCTCTCAAGTCTCCATTCCCAAAAAATGACAAAATCCTACGCACCTAAACCATGCGAGAATTCTACCCAAACATTGAGAAGTGACCCCTGACCTCTCTGGACAGCTGATGACCGCATGTAAACCTATATCTTCTTCAGCCAGCCAGACAACACAAACATGGCTGCAAGTCTGTTTTTTCACCAAAATTAAAATACTACAACCCTTACCTATAAGATCCAAGTCCAAAACAACAACATTTCCCTAGAAAAAGACTTCTTTACACTCTACATTACATTGCCATCTCTATATACTAAAACTGGGCCCTCTGCGCCTGCGCTATTACTAACCTTTGCCCTGTAACCTATGGCAGGCGGAACTTCAACAGACACTAATTATGCAAATGATGACCTAATTTGCACAATTAATGCGAAAATTCTATGGTTTCGTAATGGTGAATGATGAGAATGTCATACTTGGGACATCTGTATGTTAATCAAAAGTTAACATACATCACGATGCATATATCATGTTAATGCAGAGGTCATTTGCACAATTAAAGAAGAAATTTACATTTACATATCAAGATCATATTTCATGGAAGTATGAGATCTCGGAATTCTAGTTAGTTACTATATTTAGCGACAGCGGCTTCCTTTCAAACTCCAGCCTCCTGTCAAACCGAAGATCACAAGGATGTAAATCCACTGGAGAGCAACTAGTACACGTGTGCTGCTTTGTCACAAGTTTTCCTCGGGGCATTGCAGCAAGGGAAATACATGTAGGTGGGAAAGAGTATAGATACATTTTGTCCCAAAAAGTCCGAAAACAATGCCAATATTCTATCTATGGCAATCACTCGAGATCTTTATTTGCAATCAGATACAGATTCATGTACAGATACAGATTTTCCGAGTATGATGACCATGTCAGTCCCTACACCTGAGTGAGGAGGGTTGACAGGGTGGCCTTTGTGTGGATTTTTATGTCATATGACACAAAACATTAAAAAAACTGTGGTATCATTAGACTTATAGTGGTTGACAAATTAATGTCTGCACACCCGTAGAAGAAACACATTTCCCTTGAACCTCCCCATCTTGCTCTGTGACTGTCCATGACTTGATAGTTAAAACTCAAACAGAAGGAAAGTTGTGCTGTAGATATTCAGTGTCTTTAATAGTTAAACTGTTATGTACATGTAGGGGAAACAGCAAATATCTGTGCATATATCATCCATCACTTATGCATGCAACACTGTCACTGAGTGATCACCAATCAACGCTTCCAAACATTAAGTCTAGCACTAATTCATCGTAAGTGATCAATTAAATCTACCACCTAATGCAGCTGATTGATTAATAGAATATGGTTATCAACAGATTAACGTGCCATGAACAATCAACATTTAATCAATAAGTCATGTTTGGATGTACGTATAACATAGACGACATGTTAACAATCAGGAGCAACTAATCAAATATTTCACACCTACTTGAAGAAGCTTTTAAAGTTATGTATTTTTACAGTTGTGTATTCTTGTCCTATGAAAATTCATTATTGTGAATTTCTTGCTGATTCTGTAGGTTCATTTTCTCTCTGGGTTGCAAAAGGCAACACATAATTTTACAGCAGGAAACTGGAGACAGGAAATGTCACAGGTGACCGTTTTTGTCATGATTTACTTCCACCCAACCTGCTAAGGCACAATTATGACCCCCAATTCAACCTTGTCGAAGTTAATCTGTGGTTGCACCATTACCCTCTCACTTCCTGTCTCTCTACCACATTCTATAGTCTCCACTAGACTCCTTTGTAGGCTGACTAAATAGTAGAAATCAGCCTAGAAAGAATGCAGCTGGCCAGGGCAGTTGGTCAGCCATAGAGGGTCCAGTTTGCATATATGCAGGTAAACTGGACCCCTATGGCCAGCCAACTCCCCAGGCCAACTACATTCTTTATAGGCCAATTTCTACTATCTATTCAGCCTGCAAAGGAGTCTGGTGGAAAGTACATATTCTCTACTGGATACCGGAACTACACGGATACACACACAAAGACTCAAACAGAGCAACTGAAAAGAATGCCTCTGTACATAGGGGTAATTAATATGTAGTGTTACATATCAGGTGCCCCGATAAGGTAGGTGAACAATATAGGAAATACAGTACATCAGTGAAGGTTTGAAAAATATAGAGAAATTTATGTTTCAATCTTTCACAACTAGTGATTTTAATGATTATGTGATACTTTGCTGAATGGAACCATGTCAAACAACTTATAAGGAATAACAAACTGAATGTTCTGAAATAAACTTTAAGTTAGAGTTAGAGTTAGAGACAACATCCAGGTCATCGGTGTGCGGCATATATTCAGCCTATTTGCACGGTAACTACAGAAATGTAATCTATACAATCATGGACCGGAAAATAGCCAGTACACTTTACTGCTAATATAAAATGGGTCAGACTCTTAATCCCACATGGATAATGGAAAATGCATAATTCTTCAATAACTGCCTGCTGTAGATTACCGGGTGATGAAGTTAATAGCCAGGTTATTGCGTCACAATCTAGAATCCCGCAACATGATTGGTTGTCCTCTGGGTATATAAACATCCCTATATCCCCAGTGCCCTGTGTGACATTGGGTAGGTAAAAGATTTCCCATTTGTGCAATAATCACAGGATTATGGGGAGGATGGATATCAATCAATTTAGACTTATTGGCGCAGCGTGAATGTGGGATATCACGGGGGATTGGTCCAAGCGATTGTGTGACAAGGCATGAATGATTGTCACCGGTTTTAGCAGCACAACTTTGTCAATGGGGCAACAAATATTGGTTTGTCTCAGAGTGTGCCCACGGGACTGACCTACAATGTACTTGTTGCTACAAGACGGTCATACAAAATTGTACAGTTGACCAATTTCAGTGTACATAATACGTTGTAGTTGAATTGAAAACATTCTACAAAGAAATAAAGAACTGAAGTTCAACAAGAAAAAGGAATGTGTGTCTTCTAAAAACTTACAGAAGTGCACAACTTGAAGAACAGGCAATCTCAGTTCTATTTGCAGCATAATCCTGTTTACAGCACAGGCTGAGCTTTCTGGAATTGAGTCTAGTGCTGACTGTGACCTTGATGATAACTCATAGACTTTTACACCACCTTACTGTAGGTTTATGTAACTTTACGGTTTACCACAGATAAATCTCACTGGACCATTAGATTACACAAATGAGACAAAGCACAACTTATGATAGAACAGGGACGCTTAGCTAGCCTCTACCAGGCTCCGCGGATCGCTGGAAAAATAGTAGAAATTGGCTAAAATAAAGGGATAGTATACCAGAGAAGATCCAGCCGGCCATAGAAGTGGGTCGCAAATTGGAGCTTCTATGGCCGGCTGGATCTTCTCTGGTATACTATCCCTTTATTTCGGCCAATTTCTACTATTTTTCCAGCGATCCGCGGAGCCTGGTATCCCTTTATTTTCCTTAGCCTCCAATACCACATTTACACCCTTTTAGTTTAGGTTTATGTGACTTTTAGGTTGAGCAAATGTAAATTCAACTGGGCCAAGTTTACACAAATGAGACAAAGCACAACTTATGATAGAACAGGACAGCTTAGCCTCCAATACCACAATACCATACCTTTTAGTTAAGGTTCATGTGACTTTTAGGTTCAACTTGGCAAAAGATAAACTTAAAAGGACCAAGTCTACACAAATGTGACAAAGAACAACTTATGTGCTTATGATGGAATAGGACAGTTTAGCCTCCAATACCACTTTTACACCCTTTTAGTCTTGAGGTTTATTAGACTGGGTTTCGTTGTCATTGTCCCTTGACTAGGTCTACATGTATGTTGAGCAAAAGATAAATTCAACTGGCCCACGTTTACACAAATGTGACAAAGTACATGTACATAGAACATTGCAGCTTCTATAGTCTCTAATTTCAGAGTGTAGGTGGCTTGTAATATTACACTTCCACGACGACAAGAAGACGTAATCCCAACAGGGAGACAGTACACCTGGTCATTCCCATCCCTCATTTGGAAAACCCAACTGAAAGCCAGGAAGATGAATAAGAAAAGACTTAACAGCAAAGGGAAGAACACCATCAATCTTCCAAGGAACTTCCTGTGTGGGTGGGGACTGATGCACTTAAAGTAGTTTCCTGGTGAAGTCATCGTTGACATCTGATTCAGTAACTTTTACAGTGGTACCAGTGGTACGAGAACCCAAGTCAAGAAAAGGCGTTCAGTCATGGCTATCCAGTATTTGTTCTGTCCTCTCCAACTCTCAAAAAGCTGCTTTTATTCAAATAGCCAGCATTGTAAGGGTCATTTTGTATGACATGTGAGCTATCAAGTTCAACTGTTTGCCTGATTCTTGTTTTTGCACTCATTAAGTTGTTGCATAACAGTGAGGACTGTATAACTTGAGTCACCAACATACATATGGCATATATTGTACATGTATTACCAAAAAGTTGTAAATGATGTCATTGTAACTGACTGTTTCTCTAAGGTTTTAATCCTCTGTGAATTTCAATATTGTATTGTGAATTAGCAATAATTCAGATTTTTTGCGCGTCTGTCAATGCCAACAAAGTTTTCTTATGTCTCTTGTGTACTAAAAGTAACAGTTGATTCAACCAACTTTTGAAGAAGATGAAACATTCTCACCATGTAACTGCTCTGTCTTCCCTAGCAAAAATGTCAAGCACTTGATATTAGCTTTTCCAGCACCTCCCTGGTGTCCACATTCTTTGGTGACATAAATCTGTTTTACCTTAGAGGTAATCATTTCTCCCTCCTACATGTACGTATAGTTCCAACTTTTATGACGTACATGTACCCCATAAACAACACGCAGCAGGTGATTGATTTCCCCACAGGCATAGTAACTGCACTGATGAGGAACATAAAATACCGTATCCCTTCCAGAACCAAAGTATTTTCCAGATGGTGCGCTAACGAGCTTTCAATGTAATTAAGCACAAATTGGATGCCCATCCTGTTGTGGTAAATATCCATCAACAGGCAGTTCACCGTCACAGCCATCCATACTGGTTTCCTGCGGGGGGATCATGACTGTACTTTGTATGCAGGCTGAGGACTGGTCACTTAACCGTGAAACAATCTCCACAGGAATGTCTATTGGAAAAGGCAGCTGCTCCCACCATCGCAGTCAGTCCTGCCACAACTAGAACAGTTTGTGACATGTCTACACCTTGTAGAATCAGCTTTGACATCCTTACAATAGGATAATTTTCAGTGGTTCCCTTTGGTACATAGGAAATTTACATGCATCTTATGTTACTGCTGTTAGTTATACAGTGTAAACTATGGGCACAGCTTAAATGAAACTGATAGTCATATATCATATATATTATTACACTGTTGTGGTTAATAAATTAACAGACTCTGCATTCATGAAAATAACTGTTATTAGCTGGATCTTTTGCCATATTTTTTTAGGATTACTTTATCCTACCTAAGGCCACACCAATTTAATTTCTTGGTTAACAGATTCGCCCGCTTCATTTTTTTCTGATTTGCAAATAAAAATAAAAATTCAGAATCAACTGCAAAATGCTCATATTTTGCCCTAAACAGTTGAAAACAGTCCTTTTCACCCTAGTTGTTACAGTTATTCCATCTTTCAATGCAATGGTATCATTAAAAGTTCAAAATTCATTGTTTAAATTTTGAACCAGCCTGGTATGTTGACTTCATGGCTCGTATCGTACCATTTCGAGCCATAATAGGATGCCTAGGCCTGTTTTTATTTATTTATTTTTTTCGCCCGCCCGCTCCATTATCTTTCTAGAAAAATCCGTTAACCAAGAAATAAAATTGGTGTGGCCTAACTAGTACATGTATCATATATTGCCATTAATTGGTAAGGAACAGAGGTTAAAATCCAACTCGTAAGTAAATTCAAACAGCATGCTTGGTTGATCACCATCAAGCAATATTCATTTGCCATGATGGCATTTCTATTGTATCTTTCTCCTCCAGTGGGATTACTCGCTGATAGCTATCGAATCATCCTTAGTACCAGAATCTAGGAAGTAATGATTTGTGCCATTATCAGCGGCAGCCTGCATTACCATGTTTTAATTGAAAGGATTACAGGGGAGACACCAAATAACATCCCATAAGACATCTTTACAACAGCTTCACATTGCTTCTAATTAGGCGGTTTGTGAGCTATTTCCTGTTGGGGAAGACACAAGAGCCAACCTGCGGCCCCACTGGAGACTGGGATCAAACAAGCTAAAAATACATACTGCAGATGCGTGACAGGTGTTGGGTTTCAAAAAACATGTCCATTACAAAGACAAGCAGAAAAATGCTTTATAATCTTCGAATCAAAATTAATATCATCACAAATCTTTGCACAATGTGCATGTAATATCTACTGACATTATTAATTTTACAATATATCTGCGACCTTGAAAAATGCTCCTGAGAGATCTCCAATGCAACATCAGTCAGTATAATGCACTCTGGACCTGTATAATATCTAAACTGTGCATAGCATGCCTGGAGGGTGCTGCACTAGCACTAGAGATTTCTCAAACACACTGTTTCTCAAAGTGGTGAATATATACAGTAGTCATGTAAACTGGTAGGTAAATGTTTGTGCAGGTTATATGTACAAGCTATAAAGTACTTGTCAGTAAATTACAAAAGGTTTATTAAAGAGTTAGTTTGTCTTGTTGCATAGATTTTGTTCTTAGATTTTGCTCACATTACACATGCATTAGTATTACACATGCTGGGTCAATATATTCTATTACAATTGGATTTTCTAAATTAGAAACAAGACCTGGAAAGGGCTACACAACACCACCAGGGAACTTTGACATTCAAGTCTGTTTCAGCGAGTCATTTGGTAATCTGATCTCATTGTTTAATTGAGAACAACATGACGCAGGAATCTTTCACAAGGACCTCCAAAGAACCTTGACATTCAAAGCTAATTCAAAACCCGAGTTAGTCGGCAAAGCCCGTGTCAGAGGTCTAAACTGTAGCTTGATTGTCATCACTTACGCTGAACATGGGAAATGACTGTTAATGACTTATTAAGGAAAAAGGCCATTATTCACTAAGAGACTAAATCAATCACTGTTAGAAGTAAATGTAGCTTCAAATCGATCCACAGTGGAGAATTAGTAATCACCAAGCAGATCCTGTGGTAGCCAATACAATATCCAATAGGCAAGGCAGTATCCAATAGGCAAGACATGTATCCAATAGGCAAGACATGTACAGTATCCAAAAGGCAAGACAGTATCCAAGGCTACTGATACCTTAGGCCTCAATCATTATTGTCCAATCTGATTTTGACGAAGAGTAATCTTCTTTCATGTTCAGTGATAACTTGACAATGGTTCATCTAAGACTAATATACAGCTTTTTTTATTTGGTATTAGATACTGCAGTTTCCAAAAAAAATTATTGCCCAGAGGACTACAGTATTCATGTTGCCCACCTGAGAACAGAGCTTCATTCTACCACTCACATCTAACAAAAAATGCTGACTTGACATAGACAGGCTGTTGATGTGGGTAAAGCCTACAGAAGCCCCATTTACCTGAGCTTGCGGAATAAAACATCCACTCCTGAACCAGTCTATTGATTTTTGTGGTGGTGAAGTTCAAAGTTAGAAGCCCCATGCTTTCACAAATGAAAACCACTTATCTCGTGAGGCAAAGCACTTCCATGCAGGGGTACATGAATTTCTCATCAAATGTATATGGAGTGATTCTTAATTATTAACCTTCATACATCCAAGTCTGTTCTTCAATGTTCTTTTGCATAATTATTGGGATGAAAGTGTTTTGATTGTTACTGTGCCATGTTATTAATTTCAGTCATCTTTTAAATTAGTCCTTGTCAGGACTCCATGCTAGAGACTTTTTCTCAATATCAAGTATCGGTAAAACCTTTATTCTTCCTGTTTATCCCTTCAGGTCACATACATGTAAGGACAGTTAAGAACCTTACTCAAGTCAAGGCCATTCCTTAATGCTGCCACACTCAGAACTAACTGCAACAACGCTCTGGATACCATCATTACTAACTGTAATTGACCATGTACTGCTATAATTACATCACAAAGAAAGTGCTTGGTGGGGGATGCTTGCTGGCTCTCCTTGCTTTGTAAAACATGAAGACTGAAAGTAGAAAATGACAGCATGCTATTATTACACCCCAAGTGTTTGCGCTGGCGGTTTTAAAAAGCTCTGTTGATTCCCATTCAACACAACTAATTGTCTGTACAGTAACAGTATCCTGCACTACTTGCTTGTACATTCTCAGACTAAATTTGAGACTAGGGGAAAATATACTGCAGAGTTTCTGTTTTTCGTGGGAGAGAGACATACATGTATGAATTTGTCAATATGAACAGAAATGGTCTTTATATGAGAATAAAGGATTCAAAGGATATTTGTGTGTAACAAGCAACCGGTACATTTTAGACGTTTAACTGTTAAGGTGTTAAGTTGGATATGCCACACAAGTATGTGCCTTAAAGCTTACACATTGTCAAGCAGACTTTTGGATATAGCTACAGTAATTCCCAACAACTATCTTGATAGTTTTCCAAGCTGAACTAATATTTCTGCTGGGTGAATACAAATGTGCTGGTTATCTGTGGTCTATCGCTGAGAGCACGTCTCCAAGACAGGCAGCCGTGCATGACGCACCGTTCGTAAAAGGCCGCAATGATATAAATGCTGCATGGTTGACTGCCTTGCTTCTACTGTACTTGCTGATAGACCTGTGGCTTCCGCTGTAATTGAGTCCATGAATATGTATAACACACACATACATGTACCATGAAAAATTTCTGCATGGTTTTACATGCTAAGCTATCTAAACTTCAGCTAGATAGGGGAGATTTCCTTCCATACGGAAGGTGCTTCTTATGCATGAGATAGACAACGAAATAAGACGCTTGCAAAGAATAACCTTCTTTTTGGATAGGCAAGGAAATAAGAAGCTGCCTGTGGATGAACCAAGATTAAAATTTAAAATATGTATAATCTTGCTGTAAAGCATTGGCCCAGAGCAGGATATACAATGTATTGACCTCCTTAACATCCCTGTGGAAAAGGCACCACTGACTTGTAGATAAAGTTGTTTGGCATTGTCAGAGGTTCACAATCACTCTTTTTATGCACAGAAATCATACAAGCCATTGTGCATGTCTTCATCTGAAATTTATGACATAAACATTCTGAAATTTGCCTCATAATGCCGGAAATGGCAGTTTAGAGGGTTGAGAAGTTCAAAATTGGTGCAAAAGCCCCTGGACCCACCTAGACCAGTCATGCCTTCAGCATTCTGCACAGAGCTTTGCTTTGACTTCAATTGAGAGGACGGACTTTGAAACCCTTTTGCCACATTTTTACCACACACTATCACAAAAGAATACATATATTAGGTGTGTACGTCATTTACTGTTCAAACACAGATAGAAAAGTTCCTAACCCTCATTACTAACATTTGTATAGTTCCACCCTTTTGACCTATGATGTCAATAGTGCATTCCGCGACAGTTTTCCTACGATGGTCCAGGGTTTCTAACGGGTGCCAAAATCCATTAAGAGACTAATCACAAGTCAGTCCCTGTTCCCGCTATGTATTTATCTGCACTTATGCTTGTATGAAAAGCTTTAATATATGACCAGCATTACTTGGTTACAACAGTTTTGACCTTGTGCGACTTTTCTAACTTTTGAGCCTCCTACGAGTATTGTAAATCTATGAAAGGTCATGATCTATTATAAAAAGTGTAATCTGCGTTCTATATGGAATAAGATTTCATCACATATTGATCTTTACTAACTAAATATAGTTGCCAGTTCTGTACGTTGGATTGCATGGGTAGGTAAATAGACATCGATCTCTCTATCTTATACCTCTGCTGCAACTTGAACAGTCTGAGGGAAAAGGTTACTCCGTACACAATCAATCACATTCAGGTCCTACCATGATCAGTTACTGACTGTTATACTTGCTGGAGGGATGTGTCAACTACAGAAAAGTTTCCTTTCGATACTTGTATTGGGTCAATCTTTTATCAACATCAGTTTCTATGGTTTCATACTTGGCTACAGCTCTCTTACATTTATTCTCATTTAAATGAGTACAGGCAATAGGATTAGGTAGAACAAATGAGAGGCACATAAGCTATCATCCCAAGAAAACAGAATGTTCAGATTTTTGGGAAAGTATCCAAACAAAATTCATTTCAGTCAGTTAAGTCCATGAGCAGATTTCCACAGCTTTGAACCACTAAGGCATGGATTTGAATACAAGTAAGTGACAACAATGCTTGGTTGGATTTCATTCTTTTGTATCCTTGTCAGGTCAGGTAAAGTGGCAAGGGATGAAAAACGGATTGTCCTCGAAACTCGTATGAGGTACTTTATCACCACCTTATCTGTGCATGTAGATCTAAGTTGAGAATTGAGTGCTAAGAACCAATGTCTATCGCCACATCTTAACAATCTGTTTTTGTGTTAATAATGTAATTTTTCAAAGCTAGTGGTAAATGTAAATGATGACATGAAGTAGACTACAGCAATGTTACTGAACAACGTTTCTACAAGCTCAATCCATTCCTTTGGTTCCGTGGTACTGTTGTTGCCTGTTCCTGGCTTGTTCCAGTGATGTACTGAGGTTGTGAGGCAGGCTACCAGTCACATGGACACCTTACACCAGGGAGACACTTATCCTGTGTAGTGGACATAACAGCTGTGCCCAGCAGGAATGCTACCTGCAAACTTTGCATGCTGCATGTATGCCTATATATGGTCACATTGTCCTTTGTGAGTGGTAGAGCCATGTCATTGACGGAGAGGGAGCGCAGCCAGCTGATGACATGCTTTGTCAAAAAGGGCCTTGTTGGAGCAGCACTTTGTGCGAATGGATGTCCTGGGTGCTGAAATGGCAGTGGTTGCACATCACACAAGTCACTCATCCCTGGCAGTAGGACTTGTCTCAGGTCTTTACAGGACCATTTGTGGTGCCTATCTGCTGGTAACTACAGAATCCTCCTCAATTTAGCAAGGACGAGCGGTACATCGTGCTGCATTGTAGGGACTAGAGCAGTCATTCAGGCCTAGGCTGCCCAATGTTACAACAGTTTTCAAGATAAGATTATCTTTTCTCTCTATCTAAATGTAAATTTTAAAAAGTGGCTAGATTACGGTTGTGTACGGCTCAAGAAGGGCAGCTCCCTTGTGGCCCTCTAAACTACGGCTGACCTTTACACATGCACATTGGAACGATTTTAGCCCAAGGTTTAAATAGGATTATCTCTGTTGTGGCAGCTGCACTAATAGCGGCGCCATAAAATTGATCCACTCAATAGAAGCTCATGTCCTGCAGGATTACTTCAATAATCGTTGATCGAATCACGCCAACTTTGCTGCAGCATTTCATCTCTTTGTTTTCCATACATAAAAACAAATTTTAAAAGCACTGGGACTATCTGCTTCACACATACAGACCTCATTATGTACAGATAATGAACATGCACAGATAAAAATGAATGTAACATGCAATGTTGTACGAGACCAATTACTGTAAGTCTACAAATTTCCGCGGTATATTTAGATTCGCGGCATTCGCGGGGACCTTTGTACCGCGAATCTATTTCCCCGCGAATATGTTTTGCGTAAGTGCGCCCCCCTCCCCACATGCATTCACGACGGTAAGCGAAACACAAACACGCGATTCACAAATCACTGCAAATCAACTTTATTCTTAGCAAATGTTGAGTACCAAATTTTTATACTGAGTTATACTGATGTCAAAGTTATACTGATGTCAAAAAATTATAATATTATGAGACACCGAATCGCGATACTGCGGCACTGGCCGTGTCAACCGTGTACCGCCGAAAAAAATCTATGCGTGCAGAGCGCCGGCCATGCGCGCCCGGGCGCTTGAAAATTGCAGGAACATCGGGCATATCTACAAGTATTTTTATGAAAAATATAACGGCTGGTACCTGGGAAATGTTAGTTGGTTATCTTTTGCGCCCTGCTTTGCGGGCGTTTTTTTCTTCTTCTTGTTTTGCTGGATAGAAACGCTCACCGTGGGCCTACAAAACCGAAGGCGACCTTTGCATACTTCCGGGTTCAAAATCTCGCCGAAGACGGCATAAATGTGCTTAGTAATATATATATTCTTTCGATTATGCATTTCTTCACTAGAGTATCGATGTGTAGTCGTGGAAAATAGCATTTTAGCGCTTATTTCCGAACAAAGAAAATTGTTTACACGTGCGTCAGATCGATCGTCAGCTTTACCGCCGGCAGTCTCGCGCGGTGCACGAAACAAATTTTTGCGCCGCGTTTTAGGAGATAAATGCCGGAACACGAACTTTTATTATTTTAAATATACACTTTACAAATTTTTCTTTGAAAAATAGCCAAGGAGAAATCGCGAATCTAAAAATACCGCGGATTGTCCATTTTCCCGAAACCGCGAACTTTAGGCCCCGCGAATCTAAAGAGACTTACAGTACTTATATAAGTTACCAACATGCCAATTCCAAAAGTTTTCTAGAGAAAATGATATGACAATTTTTACTGCTAGTTCCCAAATCTAATGAACCCTTTATAGTCCAATAGCATCCAATGCTATAACAAGTAGCCATTTGTAGAGTTTTCTATGAGCCATTCTATCCATGGAAGTCTGGAAAAGGTACCTTAAACTGAACTATTATGGCCTCATATGTCTTTCTTGGCTCTCTTTCCAAATCACCTGTCCACCTAAAGAACCATCTGCATGGTGTTCACAAAGGGTACTTTCCATTGACGAACAATTTCAAAGGCAATTGTTCTGAAAATGTGCCTGAGTGTCAGTGCCCAAAACGCAAGTTGGAACATTCACTTTGATGACTTATCAATATGCTGTACAAAGTGCAGATTTTGAGAATGGTCAAGCCCACGGAAGGGACATAGTACAAGAAAGGAGTATCTGGGATCTTTACACAACTGTCTTGACGGCCACTTGTAGGTTTTTTGATTATCATTTCTACTTGAAACATAATAATTTTGTCTTAGGCCACACCTATTTAATTTCTTGGTTACCGGATTTGTCTAGAAAAATAATGGAGCGGGCAGGCGAAAAAAAATTAAAAAATAAAAACAGGCCTAGGCATCCTATTATGGCCCAAAATGGGAGCCATTAAGTCAACACACCAGGCTGGTTCAAAATGTAAACAATGAATTTTGAACTTTTAAAGATACTACTGCATTGAAAGATGGAATGACTGTAACGAGTAGTAAGAAAAGGACTGTTTTCAACTGTTCAGGGCAAAAGATGAGCATTTTGCACTTGATTCTGAATTTTTATTTTTATTTGCAAAACAGAAAAAAATGAAGCAGCGAATCCGTTAACCA
The DNA here is from genome assembly GCF_001625305.1 of Branchiostoma belcheri. NCBI lineage: Eukaryota > Metazoa > Chordata > Leptocardii > Amphioxiformes > Branchiostomatidae > Branchiostoma > Branchiostoma belcheri. Next base: position 217,373 of record NW_017802514.1, read on the forward strand.
AGAAATTAAATCGGTGTGGCCTTATTGTGAGACATTTGAGGATTGCTTTTTACTCAAAACTCTAGATACACAAGTGCCCATGAGGATTACAAGCTACCAAGACATAACAGCACAGCATTCTGTGCTATGAATGGCAATTTACATACAAGAAGAAAATGGAGACATCACACTCATAAGAAGAAAAGTAAAGGTGAAGCCCCGTTTATAGCTTCTCAGCAGACAAATCTATGAGTTGATAGAAAGCTGGCAGATGGTCAAGAATAACTGGCACTGGGCTTTTCCTACCAAGCTTGCAGCTCAACGTTTCATCAAAGTAAAAGCTATGTTCAACATTCCCTGTAATGTAACCTAATGGAGTGTCATGCATGTATGTGCTTTCTATTTTGGGACTTGAAAACAGTCATCATGGATAAAGCTTTGTAGTAGCATGCATGCTATACATTCTATATAACTGCGTCATATGCATACCTTTCCCATAGAAATAGCGACAAGAAAATTTGCTCTTTTAACATCCTCATGAGACCTGCCTTTTAGCCTTACTGAAAGAAATCCCCTAGAATGGTGTTCGTGAGCCTTGTACTTACACTAAGAATGTTTTAGACTTCGCGCTTGCCTATCATCAAGGGAGAAGCAACTGTCTGCTCAAAGAGAATGGTCTATTAATCAAGTATTGTTGTTGAGCAAAACCATGGATGCAGAACAGCTAACAGGCGACAGAACCTCCCATGCATGAAATCTCAACTATCGGCTCCTTTGCAGCTGCATGGAAGTTATTTCAGCAGCAATATTGGCAGGCTTAAAAAACAGAACGACCAGGAAGAATGCCAAAGGGTTACTTGATGTCCTCAACAGGAGGGATAGTGTAGGGCTATCCTGAATATTTCATGAGATCTTTTCACAGTGCCCTTTAGGATCATTACGGGGTTAACTTAAACCATTCAATGAATCTAAGCACGTTCTGCAGTAATCTTGGAACACCTCCATCTTTGGGCGCTGTCCAGAAAATGTGCTTTGGTTGAACATCATCTTTAAGTTTAAGTGGTCAGTTTGGTACTGCTTTGCATTGACTGCTCCCAATAAAGTCGTCAATGTATAGTCGCCAGCTGGTATCCTCTGTTTTATTCTGTCAGTTTATACTACTGTTGAGATGAAGTTTTTCTAATGGCTTTCTACTTCTACACAGATATGTCTTCCTGATACTAAACCACGAAATGCCATAATAATACGCTGTGAGTCACTTATTCTACTGCAACAAAAAGTCAATGTTGGTGTCATCTCATAATGTAAGTTTATCTCATTTCTATACACAAAATAAACGAATTATTGTCAAAACCTGACATCTACCCTGTCTATATTGATCTCAGGTCAATCAAGGACATGACTAATCTTATTAAGGTTCACCCATGTGGGATCAGGGGCCATTGGAAGGTCAATTAGGGTGGCAATGCGTCACGCATAGGTCAGACCTTCTGACTTACCAAAGTGCACTGCAAGGAACCATGACTACTTTTGCAAAAGGGAGTCAAGACCTGTGGTGCCGTTATGTCCATTCATGGGCAAATAGAGCAGTACGTCCTTGGCAATCAACTATTTTTAAACATTGACAAACTGTTTGGTATTTCCAAACAGTCGACATGGATATGGACTAGAATAGGAATGGTATTCAACATCATTTCTTACTTACCAAAGTGCAATGCAAGGAACCATGACGACTTTAACTTTGCAAAAGGGAGTCAAGACCTGAGGTGCTGTTATGTCCATTGATGGGCAAATAGAGCAGTACGTCCTTGGCAATCAACTATTTTTAAACATTGACAAACTGTTTGGTATTTCCAAACAGTCGACATGGATATGGACTAGAATAGGAATGGTATTCAACATCATTTCTTAGTTACCAAAGTGCAATGCAAGGAACCATGACGACTTTAACTTTGCAAAAGGGAGTCAAGACCCGTGGTGGAGTTTTGTCCATTGATGGGCTAATAGAGCAGTACGTCCTTGGCAATCACCTATTTTTAAACATTGACAAGCCGTCTGGTATTTCCACACAATCGACATAGGTATGCACTAGAATAGGAATGGAATAATGAACATCATTTCTAAAGTGAACTGCAAGGAACCATGACTACTTTAAATTTGCAAATTAAAAAGGAGTCAAGACCTGTGGTGCCATTATGTCTATCTTATGGGCAAATACAAGCTGTACATGTACGTCCTTGGCAATCAACTACTAGTATTTTTAAACAATCACAAACTTTCTGGCATTTAAACACAATCGACATGGATATGCACTAGAATAGGAATGGCATTCAACATCATTTCACCCAGTGAAATGATGCAAAAAAAAATTCATATCAAAATTCAAATAGTATCTTGGAACCTTGGCCAGGTCCTTTTGTGCAATAAAACTTTAAGAACTTTTTTTGCAAACGGTGTTCCTCAGTGCAAAGCCAAATGACCACTTCTAGACATTGAGCTAGGCAATACGACAGATGTTTGCCATATGATATTGTCTAAATAGGCACTTGACCTGCTTGTACATGATTGTACGTCATGTTCAACACTCAAGCGTCAAGGGAAATTGCACTACCAACATTAGTGAGGAGGCATCAAGTGACTGGGAAACAAAATTTAGTGGTTGTACCAACCATGTGTTCTACAAATTATGACAATGACATACTCTTGTGATACTGGGAAATAATGAAGAACCTGTGTTTACTTATAATAATATTATATAGTTCAAATGGACTCACTGCCCATTGCAAACAGCCAATAACACACAAATCACACTACAACACAGCATCTACTTCATAAAGCTTGACTTTTTACATGACTTTTATCTTCCCCCAGCATATCTTTTTGTAATATGCAGTTCTTAAGATTTTACCCATGCAGCAAATTCATATAAAGTTGGTTCCATCATGAAGGGACTTCAAAAGAGCAAGTATTTGTTGTAAACTTGTCTTTGAACCAAGATAACCAACCTTAAGTTTGCAAACTGAGTGCAGAGAGCAGTCCCCTGGCACATTTGAGCTCGTTTTGGGGAGCCAGGCTTTTAGTGTGCGCAAACTCAGGCTCACTAGACCGTTCAGAATGGTCAGCGGGCATAAAATGTCCCACTTAAGTTCATCCTGGTTAACCCTGCATCCATGACCTGACACGGGGTGTTAGGGTCGGCAACACTAACTCATGTCACCTATTGACGTCATTGTGGAATGTACTCGCACGTTTGCGGGTCTAGGTTAATAGTATGAGTCTTGTATTAGCCACCCAAAGGGTTAGGTAACCCCAAATCACTTAGAGGCTAAAGGATGATGATGATGAGTGACTGTAGAGCAGGCATCAGCATAATGTTTCCTTTATCTGTGGATGTAGTCTAAGGAGACATGAAGAGTCTCAAAGGACAAGACGCATGGTTTTTACATAATACATTAGAGGAGTTCAAGTTTTAGACTTTGACAATGATAAATTCTCCACGTGTATACAACTTTTCCATTAAAGTCAGAGGAACACAAAGTAAGCACATGTACTTCCTCTGTACCTCAGCCTTAAGCCTTGACTAAATTGCATTTTATAGGAGCCAAGTACAATAGAAGCTGAAAGCACCAGAAGCAATTTACATAAAGTGAACTAACATCAATTCACTCTGAAACCTTTCCTGACAGGAAGTAGTATGAACAAACATTCATTTATCCTTTGTACTCACAAGGATTCCATCTAGTACATTCAGTACATTTGCTCATTAAAGTACCCAGGACATCTGTCCAGTAGAGTGCATAGCAGAGTACATATTACACTAGGAAATGTCTAGCGCATCAAATTATGCCGTTAAACTTTCCATTAAAGCTATGACGTGAAATATGTGATATGATAAGAATTAAGAGGAAATTATATTAGGGGTTGTATATATGAGATATCAATTCTGACATGTTGTACAGAGTAAGTTTGGGTTAACTGACCCTTCTTTCTAAAAGCTTTCAAGTTTACTTCAGTTCACCATCTTGTCCATGTCTATCACATAATACATGTACTGGTATGTATTAGTTTGACAAATTACACACAGCACACATACAGTCAATACCAGGGACAGGGAAACACAGTCAGTACCAAGGACAGGGAAACACAGTCAGTACCAAGGACAGGGAAACACAGTCAGCACCAGGGACAGGGAAACACAGTCAGCACCATGGACAGGGAAACACAGTCAGCACCAGGGACAGAACATTGACCCGTTTTAGATTTGACAAAGGAAGTTACCTGTCAAAAATGGCTGTGGGCGATGGCAGCTGTCAGTAGATATCAGTAGATATCTATTCAATGATCTGCCCCTCCTGACCAATTTCTCGTCACATATTGACAAATTTTCTTGGCAGCTCTGCAAATTTCTAAAGTAAAAGAAATTGGCATTGTCTCAGCTGAGCACCACTCTTAAACATTCATATCCTTGCAGCACTGCCTCATGTGATTTGATCACGAGTTCAAACTAATTTTTACATCTAGTTGAGGGATAATTGGACCCTCGGTACATATCATCCAAATGATGGAAGATTAGTCCCACCAGGCCATCACACTCTTGACCAGTGCGCACAATTCAAATTCAGTCTTTCATAGACGGCCACCCGCGATCTAAGAACGTGAAAAGGTGAGCTATAAACGGAATGGTAATACCATTTGACACCTAACCAATCTGACCATGTCGTGGCTATTGCCCCCTCAAATGGGTCATAATCTTTGAAGGAAGGCCACGACAGTTGTTCAAGTGTTCATCATAATGATCCGGCAGGAAGTATAATTGGATTTCCCACCTTACCCATCGATCATAGGACACAGGAAATGGGATGACATTATCGCGCACCTGACGTTAAATTTATCTCTAAGTTTGTCGGCGACGCTACATGCAGATGAACACCAAGCTTACCGTAATCTAAGTGGTGGATAACTCTTTGTATAAGCAAGGACCAATTGGCTCCATTGCTCGTTGAAAAACTCAGCAGACACAGAGGTGTCTTAAGGACAGACGTAACATGTATAAGTCTAGCTTCGGAGTGACACCACAAAATGATACACCAGACACACCTCTGGAATCACTTCCATTGAAAACAGGCAAAAATCCATCTGTTTGTCTCTGAACTAAACAGAAAACAACAAGAACTCCAAAATAACCACAATAGATCATTAAAACCAATGTCACATACTGTACATCATACAATGCACCTGCAATGATTTTCCCCATAATTAGCACCCATTTTTTCTCAAATCTACTATGTACATGTACATGTATGGCACAATCATCACACAAAACCAGACTCCATTGTATGTGAGCCAAGGCTTGTTTAGGAGTCGGCTCTTACAATGCTGTACTGACTGACACGCCAAGATTGCATGTGTGGGATCTGACTTATATAGCCAGATGGCACGAAAATTTTCAAATTTATCTTCATTTCATACCACACTGTGCAGTTTTATTGATTGCTTGCAAGAGGCTATTTAATCAAGAAAAGGATGAAGGTGACAGCAAAATACACTATAATCAACATGTCCTCCATATATTGAGTGTGGCAACCATAATCATTACAGAATCATTATATTTAAGAATTCCACGAATTTGCAAGTGGGGAGATATTGTGATGACAGTCCTAATTACATCTCCACAGTATTTCTGTGGTCTAAATTGTGTACCAAGCACTTCTAGCCTGCCTAATCAATTACTTGTGCTGCACTAAACGCTCAAAGATTGAGGGTTGCAGTCAGGACTTATAGTTGAGGTGTTTTAGTTGGGTTACTGAAAAACCTGTAATAAGAGTGCAGACGGTGCTTCAAATTTTCAGGGTACCTTTAAGGTTGATTACATTATAGCAGAGTTGATTGAAAAAATCCACAAAACAAGGAAGCTTTAACCATGGGGGAAATCTATCATCTTTCAGCGGTTTTAGGATAATTGGCTGTTAGGCTGGAAGTTACCCTAAAATATGGAGATATAAATAGCAAATTGAAGTTGCCTTAAAGCAAAGATACCTGGAAGGCTTTGCACCACAGACACAGCATCAATCTAGACTGAGTCTGACACATTCATATCTGTTCCATGTATATCAATTTTACAAGCTAAAGAAGATCCAAGCTTGGTATCAATTGAGCATACAAAAGTAGCTGCAACAAAACTCTGCATGACAATAATTACAGGACAGTTCATTGGGTATTTTCAGAAAATTTGTCCCAGTTGATAGTAATATTTATGGCAATATGGTAGGCAACGGATAACAAGACTTGTAATGAAACATATTTGGTCAAATAACCCAAGTAGTATATTTTCCCAGGAAGCATAGGGTTTGACTTAATGGTGTCATTTCAAATGCAGAAAACGTTGAGCTTTCGAGCTCTGCTTCTGAGAATACTGCTTCTTATATTATAAGTTATAATATGAATATTCAACTGGAAGTTGCAGAGAACAAACTCAGACACGTACGGAGTGTTCTCTGCTCTGATTAGCTGGATGTCATCCCCTCCTGAATATGCAAGGCTTTACGGAGATGGAAGGAGGCAGTCAATTGGTTGGGGAATGAATAATGCATGCAAAGCAGGTAGGCAGGCTTAGGGTATCAAGCCATTCAGTCACTTTGCCTCATACAAGCTTCTGTATGCAGTGAGGACTGGTCTTCTCCAGTGGGGTGCAAAACACAAGAGAGCATTTTCAAATCGGCGGAACTCGGAAGGCAAATCCTGCAAGTGTGGTGGTCAGATTATCACCAAAGGAAAGCCAAACTGCATGCTTCTTTTTACAAACTTATTCTGGGAGATTGTGCTTTGTCAAGTACAATTAAGGACAGTCCAGGCCAAAGTATTGCTGACAACGGCAATCGCCCACTAGGGAACTGGAGCGAAAGAGGAGTCAAGCACAGAAGAAAGACTGTGCTAAAGAGAGGACTGTGATTTTCAAGTGCAAGAGTTAAGACTGCTGCAACCCTGAGCAGAGTCTGAAAATACTACGGAAAAGCAGGAGTTGGAGAGGTAAGCTTTTAATTTTTTTTCCTTGATTTCATCTGTCGCTATATAATGAATTGTGTGAAGAATGAAACCCTATCACGAATTGTCTGCTACATATAAATTATTGTGATTGGAAACCCTATCACGAACTGTCTGCTACATATAAATTATTGTGATTGAAGGGCTAAGAAATGAAATGTTTTGCCCTCAGACTTTATGTATCGACAATTGCCTTTCAGAAGTACTGTTGCAATGTCTTGGCAATCAAACTGAATGTTCCAATTAAAAAAAATTGAGGCTTTGAGGAATCAAGTAAAACCCTATTGCACTTTGTCTGCAAGGTTCCTTTGTGATTTAAGTATTGTTAATGAAATCTGTTTCCATTGAACTTAATGCCTATTTTATAGGAACGTCTTGCCAAATAATGTTCCAGTAAAAATATTTCGCATTAAGGCTTTACGGAAGAGTATAAAGAACGAAAGCCTACCACAATTCATCTGCCAGGTCTCATTGAGATTTAACCACATCTTATTCCTAAATCATTTTGCAACAGCAACTAAACTTTATGACCATTTTCACCACTAGTACGGGTAAACGTCTTGCCAATCAATGTACCAATAAAAAAAAAATTCCACATTCCAAAGGCTTTACAATAGTGAGTGAAAAATCAAAGCCTACCACAAGTCATCTGCCAGGTCTCATTGAGATTTAACCACTTGTTCCTGAAACATTTTCACTACTATCACGGGTAAATGTCTTGCAAATCAATGCCCCAATAGAAGTTCTGCATTTCAAAGGCTTTACAGTAGACGGTGAAGAATAAAAGCCTACCACAATTCATCTGCCACGACTCATTGAGATTTAACCACTTATTCCTGAAACATTTTGCAACAGCGACTGAACTTTATCACCATTTTCATTACTAGCATGGGTAAATGTCTTGCAAATCAATGGCCCAATAGAAATGTTCCACTAAAAAAAATTCCCCGTTCAAAAGGCTTTACAATTATTATATAGTGAGTGAAGAATCAAAGCCCACCACAATTTATCTGCCAGGTCTCATTCAGATTTAACCGCTTGTTCCTGAAACATTTTGCTTGATGACCATTTTCAGTACTATCGCGGGTAAACGTCTTGCAAATCAATGTCCCAATAGAAATTCTGCCTTTCAACGGTGAAGAATAAAAGCCCACCACAATTCATCTGCCACGACTCATTGAGATTTAACCACTTATTCCTGAAACATTTTGCAACAGCGACTGAACTTTATCACCATTTTCATTACTAGCACGGGTAAATGTCTTGCAAATCAATGCTCCAATAAAAGATTCCCCGGTTGAAAGGCTTTACAGTAGAAAGCGAAGAATAAAAGCCCACCACAATTCATCTGCCAGGACTCATTGACATCTAACCACTTCGTCGTGAAATATTTGGCAACAGTAACTGAACTTTATGACCATTTTCACTACTATATATATAGCACTGGTAAATGTCTTGCCTATCAATGTCCCAATGAAAAAATTCCACATTCAAAACGCTACAATAGTGAGTGAAGAATCAAAGCCTACCACAATTCATCTGCCAGGTCTCATTGAGTTTTAACCGCTTGGTCGTGAAATATTTGGCAACAGTATCTGAACTTTATGACCATTTTGACTACTATATACTATACGATAGCACTGGTAAATGTCTTGGCAATCAATGTCGCAATAAAAAATTCTGCACTTCAAAGGCTTTATGGAAGAGTGGAAAGAATCAAAGCCTACCACAATTTATCTGCCAGGTCTCATTGAGTTTTAACAACTTGTTCATGAAATATTTTGCAAGAGCAACTGAACGTTTTCCAGCATTAGCACTACTTAACATCTTGCCAATCAATATTTCCATCAAAACTTCTTCATTGCCTTGACCAAGAAGTCAATAGTGTAATTACCAACACTGCCGATAGTCAATCACAATTTTCACTTCATCTCATTCCAAAGGCTTAACATGCCACACAAAAACTGTTGACCTTTGCAATGAACCATAGATCTTAATCAAATCAAAGATTGCACGCATTGTGAGGAACTGGTGGAATTTTTAAATATTGGATACAGGTGCTGCAAGTGAAAGTGACGTATCTCTTGGTAATCCTTTCCCAGGGCAAGTGCTGCACAATGGATATGTACGAAGACTTCCAGGAGAATGGAACCTCTCTGTACAATACGAGTGACCTGGCGGGCAAGTTCATGTTCGCTGTGCCTGGCTGCGAGGGCATGACTTTTGAAGACTGCATCAAATGGCAGATTCTCTACTCTTACAAGCACCCCACAAGTATGGCTCTTATTATTCTGTATGGCCTGAGCTTTCTGGTGGGAGTTGTGGTCAACTTCCTAGTCCTGTACGTCATCCTAACAGAAAAACACATGCACTCTGTGGCTAATGTCTACATCGTGAACTTGGCTGTCTGTGACTTGCTTGTGCTGTTCTTCTGCATACCCATGAACATGGGACGCGAGATCTACCGAAACTACATCTACGGTGAGGTGATTTGCAAGTTGTTTCCCTACATGCAAGCCGTGGCGGTCTCGTCAAGCGTGCTGTCCCACACCGCGATCAGCCTGGACCGATACTACGTCATCTGCAAGCCCCTGCAGAGCCGGGCGCGCTCCGTGAAGAAGAGCACGATGCCCGTGCTGTGCTCCATCTGGGTCATCGCAACCATCATCATGTTCCCGCTCGCTTACTTCAACTCCATCACCTCGGTTCCCCTGGCCGAGCCCATCAACCTGGAAATCCTGAGCTGCAAGGAGTCCTGGCCCTCCACATCCTGGAAGCTGGGCTACAACATCGCGCTGTTTGTCATCCTGCTGTGCGTGCCCTGCATCGCCATGTCCGTCAACTACGTCCTCATCGCCTTCAAACTGTGGAACCAGAAGGCGGACCTGTTTGCGCAGGACAGCAGGCACCAGACCCCACGGGGCAGCAGGCAGGACAGCCCCAGCACGCGCCAGTCCATGGGACGGAGGAGGGTGGTCAAGGTCTTTGTGGTGCTTGCCATCGTCTTCACCGTCTCCTGGCTCCCGTACTACATCCTCAACATCTGGCTGGACCTCCAGCCGGAGGAGAAGTTGGAAGGAGTGGAGCTGTACGAGTTTGCCCTCTGCTTGGGGATCTCGAACTCTGCCGTCAACCCCGTCTGCTACTGCTTCCTGTCCAAGCCGCTGCAGAGGGCGCTGCAGCAGAAGTGCAAGAAGAAACCGCAGCAGCAGAACAGCGTCCACCTGACTCTGCACCAGCTGTCTGTCCACGCAGACCCCAGTACCCTGAGCATCCACAGCAGACACAGGCACTGCCACTCACGCTTAATGAGAAGCCACTCGGCCCTACACTGAAACGGACATTTCCCCACAAGACTTTGTGTACTGTATGTATTCCTCCGTGAGGCTTTTATGTGTGCAATCTGAGGTAAGCCTAACTACAACATCTCTCCCTTTATACCTCATAAAGTAATTATAGTTGTATTAAAACAATTCCCTTCTTTTTTTAACAAGAAAAGTCTGAACAAACAAGAATCTTTTTGAAATTTTGACGACATGATACTGTCAGATAAGCTACTGAAATTTAAAGAACTGTCGCTACAACTGATTCATCGAAAAGTAGAAACCTTTTAGCTGTCTATAGTGAACAAATTTTGTCAAAGTAACGTGTCTTGTGTGATATATTCATGTGTAAGGTAAGGTTCAACCATGTCACTTCTTTATTTAGTATTTGACATGATAAAATGTACAAGCCAGACAACTTCTGGAAGATGGAGACTGTTCCTTGATTATCCATCACTTTTTCAACCAAGACGTCCAACATAAGGACATGTTTCTCCAATTGCACAATCTCGGTAAGACCTTGAGACTGACCAACCCACAGAAAAATCCATAACAATTACCACGCTCAAGTCCAAACACATTTGTCAAATAGAACAGTGCAGGAAGAAGTGCATTAAGTTAGAATGCCAACTCTCTTAACATTTTCATTTTCTTACAAAAGGATGTATCTCAAAGAAAACGTGAAATAATTTGCTTACAAGTTAAAAGCAGTCCTTAGTCAAGCTTAACTGTGCATCATGTCTCTTTTGAGTCTGGGAAAATTTTATATCACTCTTTAAAAAGGAAAATATCATTGATGCAAAGGAAGGAAATTTACTTTTTCATCTAAAATTAATTCCACTATGATTTTAATGCACGTCTGCCTATACTTCTCAGCATCACCACTAGTGCTGCTGCATAATACAGATACAGGAACGTTACGGGCCATTTCTGATAACCATCCAGGCAGGATTTGGAAACGTGCCAACCACAGTAACCACCGGCCTCTCAAGCATGACGACAGGTAATGCAGTCACATGTAGCCATCGACTTCTTGCCAAAACTTCTGCTCTGTGAAATTTGAAAAGTTTCTTCTGCAACTCGCTCGACCTTAAGCATTTGTCGATTACAGTTTCTGTGAATGATTGAAACTGCAGGCCAAGAGGCAACGTGATTGGTGGGCAATATAACCCATAACTGGAACAACAGTCTGGAACATGCAAACACTAGAAGAGCAGACTGTAGGCTGATTTACTGGCTAGGGCTGGACTGTATAGTGCATATTTTTTGCAATTCTGTGTTTCCTTCAAATTTGTATTTCCTTCCATCATAGCTGCAATAATTTTTCATCACGGCACTTTTTCTTTTTACTACAACAATGTAAATTTTTTATCTTATCACAAACTCATCACACCTCATTCATAGTAATACACATACATGTACACTGTTGTTTCAGACGAAAACCCCTTATTTTCACAATGATACATGACCTCGATGACAAGCAACCTGCAGGCCAATTTGTACTTCTCATGAATGAAGAATGGTTCAAATAAACACAAAATATCAGTGCTGTGAGCTTATTAGTCTTTGTCCACCAATCATGATGACATCAATCTCGTGTCCCTTCCAAGAGATCTGGAAAAAATTCAATCAGCAGGCTTTGTCTAACACAAAATTGCCTCTTACAATTAAGACATCTGGGAAGAAAATTAATCAAGCCATCAAGACAGACTAATTACCTGAAACTCAAGGTCGAAGCTTAATATGCATTACTGCTTTGAAAAACTGGATGTTCTGGGCACAGACAATCACCTGGCGACATCAATCTTGTCTCCTGCTGTCAGCTTTTTCATCAAAAGGAGAGGATTTTAATTTGTGACAATTCCATCAGGATATAACAATTCTTCTCTGATTGATGAACCTGATGTTATTTCTTACATAACAACTGTGATCACATAATATCCACGAGCTAAGGAGAAGAAAAAGAAATACTGTCAGAAAGGCAGGACTTTTTGTCACTTGTGTAACGTAAGTGACAAAAGCACCTCTTCAACCTCTGTGATCACATAATATCCATGATTGAGCTAAGAAGAAAATACTGTCAAAAAGGCAGGACGTTTTGTCACTTATGTAACATAAGTGACAAAAGCATCTTTTCAACATAAAAATTAAAAGGCAAAGGAGAAAGCTTAATAGCCTGAACATGTAAACAGTAAGAGTTTCCCAAAGCTGTATTCCATTGTCTAGAATTTCCATCTCCATGTAACTCTCTGTAATCTCTGTACTGCTTATCAAAGTTCCAAGGGGCTTTATGCCTGACTTTAGGCAAGCCTGCATTGATTTTGGCTATGTTGTTGTGGCACTGGTGCATAGAGGTGTGTCATAAACGAGATCACTATCCCCCGGGACTGCTACTCCAAGGAGAAGTCATCAGCTGAACGTATTTTGTGACCTTATCAGCCACACACAAGGTGCAGTGAACTGTCAAATGAGAAAGGTGAACTTTATCCTGACCTGAAACTTGTTTTTATTGAAATCACCGAAGAAGAAGATCCAGAAAGGCTAGAAACTGGATCTGATTTGAAGCTGCACTTAGACAGTGGGGGCAGTACTTTGGACCACATACAAAAAGTTTTGCTGATAAAGTTTTACTTGTCTTTTGTAACACACTTGTAATATGTGAATATTCAATATAGCATAGTGGAATTTGACATAAGAAATATGTTTTATGTTAAGTTTCAAACAATTGAGCATTGACAATCAGTGAAGCATGTACTTCTCTACAAGCCACAGAGAGATTTTAATTATCGATATGCGACTAAATATCTTGGACTGTAGCAACGGTCCATTGTTAATTCCTTGATGAATGCATGCTTTCTTATCTCAGAGATTTCATGTGATAACATATAAACTCCAACACTGATAAGTTTCCCAAGACAGTTTCCTTCCTTCTTGTGCCTGTGAAGGTTAAATGTGCATGAAATGTGACCTTTATCTGCAACATTGTGATAACTGTGATCCATTTTAAGAACGTACTACAATCCATTTCCAAGACGCGTATGATTTATGATATCATGTTCCTGTATTGAGAAATGACTTGATTCTATGGAAGCCACGTAGAGTGAACATTTCTGCTACAGTGTGTTTAATATGTATCGCCTTCCCAAGTGTACCAATCTGTAGGGGAGGTTATTACCGTTTCTGTGTAACTGATGGATTAGTAACGCATACCTTTTGTCATGGGTGAGATCATTCATAATAGAAGAAGATACCCCAGATTTCCTCTCCCCGGGTGTTCTTTATTAATTCAATCGTGCACAGCTGTTAAGGTTATGAGGCTACACTCAACACGGGTTGGCTTCTGGAAAAACTTTCCAGGACTCAATATTTTTTGGTTACCTGCAATAGCCTTGGTTACCAGGGCTCCCGTACTTGCTCTGTCAAAAATTGCCTGAAGACAATCAGATCTAAATAGTCAGTAATTCATAGGGCAATGCTGAATAAAAGTGGCTGACTATAAAATAAAACATTAGAAGCTGCCAGGGGGCCCAAAATCTAATCATTTTGAGGTCTCATCAAGGCCTACCCACCTACCAAATATGAAGATAAGCCTTCTCAAGTTATCGTGTTTACAGACACACACACACACACAAACACACACACACACACACGAATGCTCCTGAAAACATAATAAAATGCAAGTCAGAAATTTCAATCTGACACGACTTTCCCATCGGTGGTGCTGAAAATGGTGCTGCTGTGATTCACATTTCCAAACCGGTGCCCAGCATAATTAACAATTCATATAAAAAATGTACTAGTACTTAAATATTAGTCATGATTACTTTTTAGTCTGTGTTTGCTGTCTTTGATATCATGTTTTTATTTCCTGGAAACTACCCGACTGGGACCCGGTTTGGAAATGTGAAAGAATACATTGTAACAACAGCAATATTTTCAGCACCATGGGTCCATATCATTCCTTCCCAACTTAATAATGTAATGTCACTTAAGCCATTTCTAAGCTGAAGTTGAGCCTTTTGGCATCAAATTTGTATTTAAAGAAGAAAGGAGGAGGTTAAGTCTTCATTCTAAACAGGAAAAACTTCAGTCGGTGTATGTTTGCTACTGAAAATGGTAGATGTACCACCTTCCTTTGTGTCTTCCTCTGTGACTTTAAACAGTTATGACTTGCTACCTTCACACTTCACAGGGTAAAATTTACATTATCTGTTACCTTAACCTCTTGTGACATGCCAATCTAAAAGGTATAACTTTCATGAGACCTTATTTGTAACTTTCATCTCCTATGACCTACCATTTTAAAAAGTGAAACCTTCAGGACATTTCATTTGTTACTTTTAACAGTTGTGGCTTGCTACGTTAACGAGCCAAAATGTCTCATTTGTTACTCCCAGCTGTTCTGACTTGCCATCTTAAAAAGGCAATACTTCAATGGGTCTATATCCGTTTGCCTAACAGCCGTGACGTGCTAACTTGATAACCTAAAACTTCAGAGAAAACGTATTCCTTACATGCCACTCTTTTCTGAGTTTCCACTTCAAAGAGAGAAAAAAAAACGTCATAGGTCCTCATACATTTAATTCTGATGTTGTGATTTGCCAGCTTAAAAATGGTCAAATGTCCCTCTGAATCCTTTGTTTTTAAAGTGTTCTGACAGCCCTGCTCCTTTAGTTCAAGAGTCGTATTTCCCAATGCACTGTTATCACCATACAAATTGGACAGCTCATGAGTTAACCATTATGTCTCTTATTGTTGGTATTGTTGGTAAAATCCTGGATAGTGGGTGAGTATTGTTTACACAATTACAGGGTTATGTCATGTAAATGTGCTAGGAACAATGAGTTGAAATTGCCAATAATAATCCATCCAGACATGTAATACTGTGTAATAAGCTAATCTCGGGTTCCCATGGAACTCCACTGCATTTTGAATACTTGTTGACAAAACATCAAATTGTGATTCAGAAGTAACAGCGGCCATGCAAACCTTACAATACATCATAACATGGCTGATAACTAGATTCCAAACTGATACTGCAGAGAAGTATTAAATAGAACATGGCTTTGTATTGTGGTAAGGCTGGAGGATTTTCAAAGTCACTGAACAGAAAAACAGATCTGGTAAAAAATTCTGTAAGTTCTTTCCCCAAGTCCTCAATCATCTATACATGTGTCCAAGTTTTTCTTCCTTTCCAAGAAGTAGCCCGGCAATCTCTACTCAGGATCACTACCAAATCCAAATGCTATCCATGTCCAACAACTCAAAGTTATCATGGACTTTAGAAGGCTTTCTAGTTCAAAAAGCTTCCTGCCTTTCAGCACAAGCATTTTGAACATGAAAGCCCCTGTTGCATAAGCGAACAACTTAGCTAGAGCTCTTGGAAGAAAGCATGACTTAGGACACAACTTACTCATTCAATCAGTTTCCGGTCTTGAACGACATATGCCTAAAGCATGTGGACTTCTAAACACTGTTGAACTAGTAGCCCGTGTGGCCTTGGATCAAAACGCAATTCAAAGGTTCAAACGGTATCTGTCTTTACTAACAAATACAAAAGACTCTCGAACTATTGCTGTAAAGCCAACTGACATGGTCTTGAAAAAGTTTACATTGAGAAGACATCCTGTCTTTGATAACAGTTGGTATGCCTAAAGCATCAGACTACATTAAGTCCAAAACTACTGATGCATAGGCCATGAATCAAATTCACTTGAAAAGTACAAACAACTTCCAGGCCTTTGATATCCACTAGTATGCCCAAAGTATATAGACTCTCAAACTACTTTACCGGTAACTACAAAACTACTGGTGAATAGGCTGTGGACCAAGTTCAAACAGCAAGTTGCTCTATCCTCAAGCTCCTGACAAACATGCTGACATGCTAAGATTGAGTGCCTTGGCTGTGAAACAAAGATAAAGATTTTCGAGGAATAGATTGTAAGTCAAGGTGAAGTGAGGAGACGGGAGAAGAGGACACCTAAGGTGAAGTGAGGTAAGGTGTTGGAACGATCAATGAGTGATTTGAAAAGCATACATATACTGAAGTATCCTACATTTTGTACTATCTTAACCAAGAGACCCTGAAGCACTTACAGCCGCAGGCTTTTAGCTAGGGGTTGTCCAGGGTGTCTTTTGGACGCCCTGTACTGAAAATACTAAGAAATTGGACGCCCTACTTTTTGGTAGGACACCCTAAAGATGCCCTATTTTTTCCACTCCCAACCCCTGCCATGCACACATGCCTCCCTTCAGCCTTACTGTAAATACAAAAATGATGGTTTACTGAAGGAAAAAAACTGAAAATCCTCAAAATTTGCACCTCAAAATGTAAAAAGTAGTGTTTGAGAGCATTGTGAATTTCAAAAAAGCCCCCCCAAAAGCCAGCGCACTGCACATCTTTGCTGCGCATAGCATACAATAAAAAAAATGGACACCCAACAAAAAAATCCTAGCTAAAAGCCTGCTTACAGATAGGCCTTAAAAATGTAGAGAATGAAAAAAATATATCTGAACGGACTTGGATATGTCCCAATTCTAAGACCAATTGCAATGCATGCGACACTTCTTGTGCCCTTGTCATCTGATACCATTTCACCAAGGGACAGTGGGAACCAATAGCCAATCAGGTGATAAAACACTTACGCTGTATAAATCTGTTCCAGATAATGATTCTGAAGTAATTACACATTTGATAGGTAGTAACAAAATCAATCATTCCACATGACTGAATCATTTATTATTCCATCCCAACCCTTTCCAGTACTTTGATATTGAGGATAATAATCAATGACTTTCTAAATGCAAGGGCTGAACTTCAACCTGTCAGAATTCCGTGATTCCTTATGCCCTAAATCCGTTTTCTGCATTAGGAATTCCGGTACAGTGGCCTCTGGGAGTCATTTATCCCCATATATATGCATCTATAGCTCTGGAGTGTGTGTCCTCTTTGACCTTGTTATTCCAGGGATATCTTCATACTTCGATATTCAATGACTTTCAAGGACAAAGAATGATATTCCACGACTTGCAATTATGAAGGTCACTGGCCTTAACCCTTGTCCAGGTATCGAGGGAAAAAACACGTCATAAAGAGGGACAAACACAAAACCGCCGTCAAGTATGACGGCATAGTGGCCTTGAAAAGGTGACTTTCGCAAGCAAGACTGTAATTCCTGATTTTTTTCACGGTACTGTTATGTTCACTGTTTTCACTGTCACCTCTGCTGTTACAGTGATCTTATCATTACAGTTAAGAAATGATTCCTGGACTTTCTTTTTCCTGCACCTGTCGCCACCGTGAATATATAGTTCCGTGAACATGTCCATTTTTCTCAGACCGTGAACTTTTGCTACTGTGAATTACAGGTAGGCTGTTCACCATACCATTCACTGTGTTGGAAAAGCATAGCAACTACATATAAATCAATGGCTAAAAGTCCATGATAGATTGAGTGTAATTGGGCAGGAAGTTACAATGATTGAAAAAAATCAATTGCTAGACAGTTGTGAGAATGCAGGATAAATAGTTTGCCAAGCTGAAACTTACATGCTCTGAAGTGTATTTACAAAGATCACATATTGTAGAAACAGAAATCAGATTTTGTGTCCTGTCACACTGACATCACTACCAATCAGACTATGTCATGAGTAATGATGTTGTACATGCATTTTTAGGTCATATTCACTATTTTCAACAGATAAAATGACCAAGCAATTTCTCTTTGTCCCTGGGAAAAAAACATGTGTCACGATTCCCTTCCTATCACCTTGATTGCTATGGGACCGGTGAGGTGAGGTGATACGTAATTTCCATATTCATGACTTGCCCCTATCTACAGTGACTCATCTTTTTTACTCATCCTGTTGCGCAAGACAGATTACGGATGAATATATCCATTGCCATTCAAAGCTCCACACAACTCCCAGCAGAAAGAAAGGACAAATCTTTCAAACAACAACGAGCACCAATTCGAGCCCAGATCACAGCATAGCACAGCTATGACCTAAAAAGCAATCTCTTCCACGAGTAAGCGCGAAAAGAAAAAGACCCTGACCTCTTCTGACACTGAAGAGATTGTGGAGTTTTTGCGTAACTATCATGGATCGTAACTTCAGCCGGAGGCAAATTCATTGCACAGCACTGAGGGACACTGAGCAGCAGGTAATGGAGACAAATGCTTGTCTCCACAAGTAATAAGCTGTTGACAAATTATGACAGAGTGTACACAGGTAAAAGTAAAAGCTCTCAATTCCTTGGGGGTACATGTACATGTTTGTACAGCTTCCATGCCGGCAAAGGTAAATAAAGGTTACTTCCATCATGTGCATGGCAGCTATAGAAGCTGTACCCTGAAGGGGAAGTGTAGTAATACAGTACAGCTTTACCTAACCTTCAAGGCAAGATGGTTATCTTGCATTTTCATTTAGATTGGAGTCAAGAACGCAGTGCTACATGTAAGTCTCCAGCTCATAAACAGCCATTTGATGAACCAATCCTGTGGCAGTGGTAGTTGTAAAACACAGCAATGTAACAGCAATGAGGTACAGCCATCAGCCAGGCTGTAAAACACATCATCAGATGCTGGTACAAGCAAAGGTCTCCAGCACTCACAACAGATCATCACGAAAAAAAATTGTTATGTGTGGAAGGATCTCATCCGATACAAGAATTCTTCTTTACACAACAGGAACTCTTGTATCCTATACTTTACCAACCTGATGAAACTATTTTTGGAAGGATCTCACATAAGTTTGAAAAATGTAAATTGGAAATTCTGTTGCCATGAAGTCTACCTATACAAAAGGACCTAAAATATTGACATTAAAATAACAAAAAGCGTGAATATAGAAAAAAAACATTGAGGCAGATAGAACAGGGCAACAGGCTCTGCAGGACATTTTTCTTTCCCATTTACCTTTGACATTTGTAAGTCTCCTTTTCATATCTCATCCGAACCAGGCCCCGTGCTTATAACATGGTTTCTTTGGCCTGTCAAGAACATACTGCAAATAGATTCTTTAAACTAGAGAAGTAACATTTGCAAAGCGAATGCATAATCTTTACCTTCGGATATGGTCTGTTCTGTTAATTCTTACTCAAACACATTCACATACATGTACTACTAATATATGGTGACAGGAGCAGAGCAGACCATGAAATTGCAACATTATGTAACCCAACACCAGTCACCATGGTAACAGATGTCAACAAATTATGTCATTGTTCAGGTTAGAGGTCACTGTTTGGGGAAGAAGAGGAGGAGGAAACTGAGCAAAAACAATATATTTTCCTTCGGTAAACATAAAAATAGCGGAACAATCCAGTGACAGGACTTGAAAATGGACAAATTGGATGAGAGTTGAAAGAGATGCTAAAAGTAGCATGCAAAGAACGGAGGCAATTCTGTGTTTCAAAAAGTTTGGGATGTAAAAAAGAGACAACTATAAGTTTCTAATGCTAACCACGACTGGAAAAAGGAATCAGCATTTTGTGGAAAAGATAATGTCTTTCAGTTTTGCTTCTGTACCTCGAAATGAATGATGGTCAATGGTAGGGTGGGTCAGTTAGACCAGAAGAAAAAAAAGCTACTGTAACAATGTTTGAATCTGAGATCAAGAAACAGATTCTGCTGACAGCATACAATTGACCACTCCTGGCAAGACCAAAGCAACTCTCCACTGGAACATAAGGATGCTGTAGGTTGAATTATAGATTAGTAATTTTTCAACACTGTCTTGCAGGGTATTTCTTCCCAAAATAGTCAAGGTTATCATCAGTGGCATCTGCCCACAGGCTATCCCTGTGTAATCCAAGGTTGGGAGGCAATCGCTCAAGTCTGAAAATAAAACACAGCATGCGCAGATTTCAGTGCTTGAATTTTGTACAAACTTGAATTCATACATGAATCTTAACTGTTAACTTTAGTTAACTAAATTTATACTTATCCTGCTGTAAGATCTACAGCTATTCAAAGATAAAACTGTCATGACGTAATTGATCAATTTGTGAACCAAAACAACCAAAACCTTGACTTTGAAATTCTAAAATGGGCATGTTCGGCTTGGCAATTCCACCCACACACCCTGCACATTCTTACAAATGATTGTGGATGTGGATTGTTTGCTGCATTCAGTTACCACCTATGAAGTACATGTATAAAAGAACATAATGGAAACGTTTTCTGAACAGTTTTTAGTACACATATGACTCACGCTTCATAAATTCTGAACGGTCACTGGAGGTAGAATTTGACTGGTTCAGGTAATTTTCAATGTTACCTTCACCATTGCAAGTATACAGGAAAAAGTATTTCAAGTCCTGATGGGGTAGTCCAGTCACATATAACTTTGCCTGCATGTCAGCAAGATGGATTTCAGAAGGATAGAGCCTTAAAAGCCATACGCCGCAAGGGAGGAATTAAGAACAGGACGGGCACTTTACATCCAAACTATCTGTCTTCCTCTAAAACAGACCTCAATGGAATACTAGTAATTGTAAACTCAAAGGACATAATGTAGTTATTGCATGCAGTTCATACAAATCACCAAAAAGGAGATTCTTGAAATAAGCAGACTCACTACCTTCCCCAAGATGGTTAATGTTTTCAGTAGTGTTTGTCCGTCTGTCTGTCTGTCTGTCTG
>NW_017802514.1:238379-241682 GCF_001625305.1 Branchiostoma belcheri
GTGTCATGGAGGTTATATTTTCAGTTGCGTTTATCTGTCCGTCTGTCCGTCTGTCCGTCTGTCTGTCTGTCCTTCTGTCCGTCTGTTGGTCAACAAGATAACTCAAGAACGCCTGGATGGATTGGTTTCATACTTGGTGTGTTGGTAGGGTGTGACGAAAACTGGAAATGATTAGATTTTGGTCCCCCTAGTGGCTTCCCTTGGTACTGCAGCGCAACTTCCGGTTTTGATATCTCGCGATCTGGACATGCTAGGGTCATAAAATTTTGATGGAAGGTAGCTCTCATGCTTGGGAAGAAGTCACATGAGTTTGGGCCCCCTAGCGGCTTGTTCTGGAACTGCAGGGCACTTTCTGGCGAAATGTTTAAAAGCCAATAAGTCCAGACAGGAACAACATATTTTCATTATTTTTGGTGTGTAGGTAGCTGAGAGAGAGATGTACATAATTAAATGCAAATTATGCAAATGAGGAGTTTATTTGCATAATTAATGAGGAAATTCTATAATTACAGTGTTTTACATTATACTACTTCATACATGTAATGTATGTAACCTATGGCAGGCGGAACTTCAACAGATACTAATTATGCAAATGATGACCTAATTTGCATAATTAATGCGAAAATTCTATGATTTCGTAATGGTGAATGATGAGAATGTCATACTTGGGACATCTGTAAGTTAATCAAAAGTTAACATACATCACGATGCATATATCATGTTAATGCAGAGGTCATTTCCACAATTAAAGAAGAAATTTACATTTACATATCAAGATCATATTTCATGGAGGTATGAGATCTCGGAATTCTAGTTTTCAATGTTACCTTCACCATTGCAGGTATGCAGGAAAAAGTATTTCAAGTCCTGATGGGGTAGTCCAGTCACATATAACTTTTCCTGCATGTCAACAAGATGGATTTCAGAAGGATAGAGCCTTAAAAGCCATACGCCGCAAGGGAGGAATTAAGAACAGGACGGGCACTTTACATCCAAACTATCTGTCTTCCTCTAAAACAGACCTCGATGGAATACTTAGTAATTGTAAACTCAAAGGACCTAATGTAGTTATTGCATGCAGTTCATACAAATCACCAAAAAGGAGATTCTTGAAATAAGCAGACTCACCACCTTCCCCAAGATGGTTAATGTTTTCAGTAGTGTTTGTCCGTCTGTCTGTCTGTCTGTCTGCGAACAGCATAACCCAAGAAGCTTTATTTGCATTGTCATGAAACTTGGCAGGTGAGTAGATCTTCATAAGACCTAGAAATGATTAGATTTTGGGCCCCCTGGTGGCTTTTGTTGGTACTGCAGCAGAACTTCCAGTTTTAATATCTCGTGATCTGGACATGCTATAGGGTCACAAATTTTGGACGGTAGATAGCTCTTTGGCTAGAAGGAATAAGTGATATGAATTCGGGCCTCCAAGTGAGTTCTAGAACTGCAGGAGCATTTGTTAAAAATTCTTCGAAGGAGGATAACTCAAGGACTGGTTGACAGATTGTTGTGATTTTTGGTATGTAGGTAGATGAAGTGATGCTTGACATAAACAGATGACAATTATGCAAATTATGACCTCATTTGCATAATTTATGAGCAAGTGCTTTTTTTAAAAGATAAGGCTGTCATTGGGTGGAGAATATGATCAACATACTGATGTAATCCATGCAAATGAGGCTCTTATTTGCGAAATCAATGAGTAAAAATTTATAATTCGTCCACCGGAAGGGTTAACATCATTTGGCGAAGGTATGAGATCATTGAACTCTTGTTTTAAATGCAGTATTTCCTGTTTAAATGATATTGCACAGTGACGTGAACTTAACTTTGAGAGCCACAGGACACAGTTCTCCTTGAAGTACACGACTGTGTGATAAAGCTACAGCCTAAGAAGCTTTTTAATCTTCAAACTCACTGAAGCTTGAAGGACAAGCAAAATTTGTGGGTACAAAGCAATAAATTTCACTTACTGGAGTCCCAGAGTCTACTTGGAAAGTTAAATTGTGAAAGATGTGCTATAAATATCAGCATCATCAGTCAACTGTGCTATCCTTGAGTCAAGCTAGGGATTCTTACTGCTAGATGTCAATAACAAAAGTTAGATCCCCATAGTCCAACCTCCTGCTCAGTGTTCTTTATATGTCTTCCGTGACTAATTTTATAAACTCAGAGCTGGGAAAAAGCGGCTCAAGGGTGTACTTTATGCTTTGTGCTGTTACAAGGTCATTTATCACTTAAACTGCTAACTTTTGGCAATGCATTCCATCATAACTGGTGCAATAGCAATAGTAGAGTGTTCGCCTTCTTTTTGGTAGAGTCATACCAAAGACTAAGTAAAAATGACACATACTGCTTTATTTATGAAGATTTACCACATTTATGGAAGGATTGATATAACAGGTAACTATCACCTACCGGTATTCAAGATATCAAACCTAAGACCGGACTGTAAGGTTTGAACCACTCACATCAGGAAGGACCCCTTTCTTGCTAAGTGTAGTTTGACTTTTGATAAGCTTGTCTCTACTCAAACACGGGACCTCAGCTTTACGTCATATCCAAGAAAACCTCTCTAACTGAAGCTAGATAGTCTCATTTACACCTGAGTCAAGTGAAGAAATAGGTGGGGTTTTTTTTAAGTGCCTTTCCCAAGGACAAAACAATAGGGCCTGCCAGGGATTCAAACCCAGAACCTTTGGATTCTGAGTCAACAACCCTAACTTCAACACCACCCTGCCTTCTCACAAGACCACCTTGCCACCTCACTTAGCTTTCTCTGCTTTTCACTCATGTAGCAGCTGTGTTGCTGTAGGAGTTGTAACTTTTAACTAATACCATCATAAAACATTTATCTGAGATTGTAATTGCCATCTCGAAATACAGACTTGGCTGCCCTAGATGTATTTTATTGATTCAGATGTTTTATTGTGGAGATGAAGAAAGTAACTTCGAGACTCCAAGGCTACACAGTAGAATGCACCTCAAGTTGACAGATAGTAATATGGTTGAACTGTGGAAGTAAGGTTCACATGAAGGCACGTTTAATATGACCACCACGACACCTATTACCACTGCACAGATGGGGTAAAAACTCACCTTCCTATAACCTTGACGTGCAAGTCGTAAATATTGCTTATCATTTGAGTCATATCCTGATGCACTATCCATCCAGGGAAGAGTTGAATGGGTTAAAGGGTTCAACAAATTCATAGGCCCAATGGTCCAAACTGGTGCAAGCTCTGAACATTAACGCATGCTTGCCAGAATGAACTGAGCACAATTTTTCAGGCATGAGTTTTGGTC
>NW_017802514.1:241702-242146 GCF_001625305.1 Branchiostoma belcheri
GAACCAAAACAACCAAAACCTTGACTTTGAAATTCTAAAATGAGCATGTTCGGCTTGGCAATTCCACCCACACACCCTGCACATTCTTACAAATGATTGTGGATGTGGATGGTTTGTTGCATTCAGTTACCACCTATGAAGTACATGTATAAAAGAAAATAATGGAAACGTTTTCTGAACAGTTTTTAGTACACATATGACTCAAGCTTCATAATAAATTCTGAACGGTCACTGGAGGTAGAATTTGACTGGTTCAGGTAATTTTCAATGTTACCTTCACCATTGCAAGTATACAGGAAAAAGTATTTCAAGTCCTGATGGGGTAGTCCAGTCACATATAACTTTGCCTGCATGTCAGCAAGATGGATTTCAGAAGGATAGAGCCTTAAAAGCCATACGCCGCAAGGGAGGAATTAAGAACAGGACGGGCACTTTACATACCAA
>NW_017802514.1:242166-251306 GCF_001625305.1 Branchiostoma belcheri
ATAAGGCTGTCATTGGGTGGAGAATATGATCAACAATACTGATGTAATCCATGTAAATGAGGCTCTTATTTGCGAAATTCAAATGAGTAAAAATTTATAATTCGTCACCGGAAGGGTTAACATCATTTGGCGAAGGTATGAGATCATTGAACTCTTGTTTTAAATGCAGTATTTCCTGTTTAAATGATATTGCACAGTGACGCGAACTTAACTTTGAGAGCCACAGGACACAGTTCTCCTTGAAGTACACGACTGTGTGATAAAGCTACAGCCTAAGAAGCTTTTTAATCTTCAAACTCACTGAAGCTTGAAGGACAAGCAAAATTTGTGGGTACAAAGCAACAAATTTCACTTACTGGAGTCCCAGAGTCTACTTGGAAAGTTAAATTGTGAAAGATGTGCTATAAATATCAGCATCATCAGTCAACTGTGCTATCCTTGAGTCAAGCTAGGGATTCTTACTGCTAGAATAACAATAACAAAAGGTAGATCCCCATAGCCAACCTCCTGCTCAGTGTTCTTTATATGTCTTCCGTGACTAATTTTATAAACTCAGAGCTGGGAAAAAGCGGCTCAAGGGTGTACTTTATGCTTTGTGTTGTTACAAGGTCATTTATCACTTAAACTGCTAACTTTTGGCAATGCATTCCATCATAACTGGTGCAATGGCAAAAGTAGATAGAGTGTTCGCCTTCCATTTGGTAGAGTCATACCAAAGACTAAGTAAAAATGACACATACTGCTTTATTTATGAAAATTTACCACATTTATGGAAGGATTGACATAACAGGTGACAATCACCTCTTCGACATACTGTAATTCCTGATTTGTTCACTGTACTGATAAGTTCACTGTTTTCACTGTTGCTTCTGTACAGTGAACTTATCATTACAGTTAACAAATAATTCCTGGACTTTCTTTTTTCTGCACCTGTCACCACCGTGAACATATAGTTCCGTGAACATGTCCATTTTTCTCAGACCGTGAAATTTAGCTACCGTGAACATAAAGTGAATTACAGTATCAAACCTAAGACAGGACTGTAAGGTTTGAACCACTCACACCGGGTAGGACCCCTTTTTGGTAAGTGTAGTGTGACCTTTAACATGCTTGTCTCTCCTCAAACACAAGATTTGCGTCCTATCCAAGAAAACTTCCCTAACTGAAGCTGGGAAGTCTCATTTACACCTGAGTCAAGTGAGGAAATACTGCCTGTTGAGTGCCTGTTGAGTACTGGTGTTGAGTGCCTTTCCCAAGGACACAACAGTGGGGCCTACCAGGGATTCGAACCCAGAACCTTTGGATCCTGACAGTCAACAACCCTAACTTTAAGACCACCTTGCGTTGCCTTATCACAAGACTACCTTGCCACCTCACTTAGCTTTCTCTGTTTTTCACTCATGTAGCAACTGTGTCGCTGTAGGAGTTGTAACTTTTAACTAATTCCATCATAAACCATTTATCTGAGATTGTAATTGCCAACTCGAAATACAGACTTGGCTGCCCTACAATGTAGATGCATTTTATTGATTCAGATGTGGAGATGAAGAAAGTAACTTAGAGACTCCAAGGCTACACAGTAGAATGCACCTCAAGTTGACGGATAGTAATATGGTTGAACTGTGGAAGTAAGGTTCACATGAAGGCACGTTTAATATGACCACCACGACACCTATTACCACTGCACAGATGGGGTAAAAACTCACCTTCCTATAACCTTGACGTGGAATTCGAAGTCATAAATACTGCTTATCATTGGACTCATATCCTGATGCACTATCCATCCAAGGAAGAGTTGAATGGGTTAAAGGGTGCAACAAATTCATAGGCCCAATGGTCCAAACTGGTGCAAGCTCTGAACATTAACGCATGCTTGCCAGAATGAACTGAGCACAATTTTTCAGGCATGAGTTTTGGTCTGTTAGGTTACCAGTCGGCATATACATGCTTAAATGTTTAAAGTTTCTCTTGTCCTAATTTTCTTTTATGTAGGAAATTATAGTTAAATCCTGCTTCAGCATAAATTCTACCAACAGGGATCACTTTTCAAGCTAAGTACTGCATTCAGAAATGGTTTTGTTGATCTCTATCTAGCATAAAAACCTCATTTCGAACCTATTGCATGCTTCAACTTGTAAACTACTTTGGAGAAACCGACTTGAGACCAATGTTGACATGATTGAATTAACTTGTCTAGACAGGATCTTGAAAGTACTGTCAGCAAACAGAACGAAACAAGTAATTAGGAGGGTCAGTGCTCAATATGCTCTCCAAAGACAAATTGGACCAACATATCTGTATCAGACAGCCTTTGGGGGGACCTAACTGAAAAGGCCATTCCATTCACGAAGATTAAACCAGGCTGGCAAGAAAGATCAGGTTGCAAGAAGAGGTCACGGTAAGAAACAGCTGCTTCCAAGAAGCCAGACATGGTAAGTATGTCTTACGGCACACTGTTGGCAGGTGAAGAGGTTGAATGTTTTGTCTTCATTGATGATCATCTTCATCCTAAAGTCACGCAGCCAGAATGTGTTACCACAGATATGTTGAGCTGCACTACCCTTCAGCTTCAAACTCATTACATGATTCTATCGTAATAGTTATGATGATATACATGTACAGTATAATGACTGATATGTATGGTAAAGGTAACAGGTGTTTGCTGGATGACCGAAATGGTGAGGCATCACAATAATGACTCCAAGCTACCATTAGAGGCCATACCTGCAGGTTTGAAACCTTTTATCTGCTTATTCCACATGAATGCTCCATGTGGTATGAGGTTGTGTGGCATAATGGTTGGGTGTTTGGCCCAGAACCCATAGGTCCTGGGTTCAAATCCACCAACAAGCTCTGATACTCTGCCCTTGGGAAAGGCAATTTACACGACTTTCCTCACTTCACTCAGGTGAAGCTGAGTACATGTACCTACATGTAGCTTTGATTGGGGATGTCCCTCAGATAGAAATGTCGTATCAAAATCGCTTCACTGTTAACAGTTGTTAGCATAAACTAAAAGAGAAATTTAAAGGTCCTGTGATCTACACCTAAAGCAGTGTCTATAGTACACTTTAAGATCAATAACTTTTTTTATTTGATTATGACTTTCAAATCTTAATTGTCCTCTTTTTGAACTTCCTGAAGTCAATAGAATTGCTACATGTATCATTGATTATTAGTGAGTCTGGAAATGATGTCATCTTTCTGATTTCCTATCTTTTAGTGATTCTTTGCTATTACGGAGGTACATGTAGAATTCATCTCGTCATCAGGTATTAGTGCTGTGCGGACTTCCCCAATATATTGATTACTAGAAAACACAGTGCTATAGGTTAAAATAAGGTGATGTCAGGTTCACATGTGGTCCTGACCCAGTAATAGGAAGCAAGGCAATCTTCAAGATGACATATGACCCACCAGTCATCAACAATGTCTGCTTTCATCTCAACTCAAAATCTTTCATTTCAACTGAAAGGGGGAAAGCAAAAGCAAGATGTCACATATCCTGGTGTCCAGTCTATGGCGGTTGGGACATTTTTTCTTCGGGGCTGCAGAAGCTCTTCCCTGCTCGACTCAGCTAGGTTCCCCGGTAGGTTTTGCACGACGGGAGTTAAATTAGCCCCACCACGATAATCAACTCCCGTTGTGCCAAACTCTATCACAGGTGTAACACTCCTACAGGGCGGTCTGTTGAGCTGGACGTGGAAAAACTATTAGAGCCCCAAAGACTGTTGAGACTGCTTAACACGAACAAATAATACGTTGTAAATCAACCACAATCAGATGTTTAGTTATTGTAATATTTTATTTTAATTGATATTTTAATACTTGGTAATATTTTATGCGATTCGTCATATTGAGTTGTGCTCTATGTAAGTGAAACGTACTTTCATGTACTACTGTATGTAAGTAAAACGTATTTCAGCCTGATGGCTGCGATGTTTAACATACATATAAACCAGTCATTCATTCATTCATTTATTCAGCCTGGCCCAACCATGATAGACTGGATACCAGGCTAATATGACAAACAATGTTTGCAACATTCAGCTTGGGTCCGTGCCATACATTTCTCAATTTTAACGAACACTTTAATCACAACTGAAATGGACCACAAAAACAACAAATTCTGTTATTACTATTATAATAGAGTCCACTCTTGGGAAGGAAGACGGAGGCGTTACAGAGACAACAGTGTTTCATCATGCACTGCTGATACTCTCCCCATTTTTCAATTTCTTTTATGTTCACAGTTTTCACGGTCACTTCTGTACCACAAACCTATACCGTTGACAAATAATTCAAGGACTTTCCTTTTTTTCTGCACCTGCTGCATATTGTGAATGTATAGTTCTGTGAACAACTCCATTTTTCTATATAAACCTTTGCTAATTTGAATTACATCCCTGAATGTTTTCATCAGGTTGGTAAGTCACTGAGTAAAGAGACACTTTTTACACAACCAAGACTTTTATTCGGCCAACGTTTTGGTGACCGTCTGTCACCTTCCTCGGGGCAATTCTGACTGGTTCACATGGCACATTATACAGTTTTCAGGGCCAAGATTTCTGACAGTGGGTGGAGATCAACTGATGATCCCACTGGTGAGACATATGACTCACAAGGATCAAGTCGTGTGTGTATTATTGGACTATAATTCACTCTTAACAACATCTTCAATCAACACTGACGTAAAACCGAATATGACAGACATGCTTAACTGACGATGTCTGGAAATTGATGCTTTCAAAACTCTGTTTTGCTATGCTACATGCCTGTACATGCTACATGCCTGTAGCTCTTTCTTTAAGCTCTCAATGATTAATGAAAATAATGGATAAATGAAATTATAGATAACAGACCGAAATCTCCAACAATTTCTTCTTGTCTGTGCTTTGATAATATGTTAAACCTTCTCTTTTAACTGGATTTTTCAATCAAACCCATCAATTAATAGATCGTAATACCCAACAAATTCTGCCTAGCTCAGTTCCATACTCCTTTTTAATGAAACCTTTCATCACAACTGACACAAAACTATCACAGACAAGCCCTGGATAAGACATCTCGTCTGCTGTTGAAAATTCAGGGATAACAATTGTAGACTGGCAATTAAAAGCGGGACGTACAAATGTATTGCCATCATCTTATCAGCAATTATAACATGTAGGTTACAGTGATCAAACAAGTTGAGTCTGGGGACCTCATGCCTCCAATGAGATCTTTCCCTGAGGGTGAATTTCTTGCGTCAACTTAGATGTATCTAATTGATTATACAAGTACAGTTCAAATTAGCATATATTTAAGCCATGCATTGTTTACATTTCATTGTACAATGTACTAGTCAAAAAGTGCTTGGGGAACTTCCCCAGTACAACGAACCAGAGTATACATGTTAGACATTACTGTACATGTAATCTGCCTATTCTGTCAGCGACAGGGGAAGATTAGCTCTTTAGTGAGCTGAACTGGTGCCAGATCATTCTCGCTCTTCATCCTGTCTTGATAATACCAGTAGATGTGCCCTGGTGTGCCTGATGATCAATAAAATACAGCCTTACTGCACTTCTGTGTATCAGCACGCATACAGGTTGGTACATTGTAGCATCTTAAGATCACTTCCACCATCTAACTGCATCTATACATATAAGTCGTTGCCTTCCTGAGGGCATGTACAAGCAAGGAACAAAATGAAGTTTTACATTACACCACGATTTCACGTCTGCTTCAGTCAACACAGCATTAAACGACTTTCTTACACCTTTACAAGAAGTTTGTAAAAAATTATCATGCCTTATATTCAATGCTTCACCAGAAAGGATCTCACATGAAAAGCAAGCTGGAAAGTACGCAAAAGCGGTTCTCAGAAACCCGTGAAGCTGGCGCGTCCTGATTGGTGCCACTGCAGCGATGCCTCCGAGGGCGCTGCTCAAATAACACGGCAAGGTGACTGTCTGCTCACACCTTAGGGAGCACAATTCATTTCCTTCCTAATGACACAGACACACATCTACACCATGCTACATATGTCATCCTCTGGCAGACCATAAATCAATGTCTACTCACCAATGCACTAACATCTATCAGACAAGTGTCCTTGTCAGAACAAACTGCGCTCAGAATGTTTCCCGGGTGAGATGTCGCTTTGGAATGGATTCAGCTTAATTACTGACATCCCTTACCTATTTCCCTCTGTCCGTTATAGGAGCCGATAAGGGAGTAAGAGATTAATAATGGAAAGGCTTTATACATCCTTGAACCCTTCTCAGCCAACGGAATTGTTTGAAGGACTGAGGAGGCAAAGTGTGTGTGGAAGCCAGGAAGGCATGGGGGTTAATGGGGTTCGGTCACAGTCACAGTTGTTAAGTCTTACACAACATGAGCCAGTAATGTCCTATATGTACCTTTGCAAAAGGAGACATCAATATCATGTTTTACCTATATTTTTTTGCGTGACCATGTTAGTGGTGGACAACTGGAACTTTCATATCTGTCATGTAGAAATGAACATTATGAGATGCAAGTTTTGCAAACTAGGGCATCATTTGCATATCACAACATCTGTAATTGCCTTTTCTCTGTATCAGTTACTGGAAGGGACGGGGGGGATGACTGATAATAGAAAAGTTTCCTACATCAAGAAAAGAAAACATGCAAGATCGAGAAAGAAAGAAGGAAAAATGGAAAAGATGAAAGAAGGAAACAAAGAAACCAGGGAATGAACATACTGGTAGGAACTTCGAGGTAAAAAAATGGAAAAAAGTAGCCTCTACCAGGCTTCAGGAGCGGCAAACTGTACTCTTCAGCAGACCAAGTTCCTTGGCATGCTATCTCTCTATTTGGCCATTTCTACTCTTTCCAGCCACCTTCTGATGCCTGGTAGAGGATAGGAAAGAAGGAAAGGGGAAAGAAAGACGGTGATGGCTGACCTGGGGAGCCCCGTCAATCTCATCGATGACGAGACAGTTGGGTCGCGGGTCTGCCCCCATCACTGCCTTCATCTGGGTGGCCGCTTCAATCCGCTCTTTGAACACCTCGGCACTGCGGTCATCACTGCACAACACAAATGTACATCTGCTGTTCACTTTCTACAGATAAAATTCATATAAGCTTCAATCACATCAACATCGAATTATTTATAGTTTTAGTGTACAGTACTTCACACATATTACAGACAAATAGGCAAATATGTTACTATAAGGCACTAGTATAGCCACAAGAACTACTTCATCCCAAGAACACTACAGTATGGTATTATTATCCTTGTGATGTCTGCAAAACTTCATTCCTACATTGTGGTTGTTGTCGTATTTCGTCTTGCATAAAGCTAGGATTTTGTTATTTTACATTGTTGTTGTAATGCTGATGAAAGCAGAAGGCAGTAACGACACACATTGACTTTACGAACATTGGAAGACTGGCAATTTTTGCTCTCAACAGCTGGCAAAAGTAGTTGGTGAGTGTAACTTTGTAAAATTATTTGTCATGAAACTCAACTCCATACAGACATGAAAACTACGCGTTCATTTTACAACTGAATGAGAGTGATGGAGTCATTGCCCGCCCTCTTTGACTGATCTTTTGTCAAATAAATGTACTTTTCTGTCTAAAAAAAATGCTTTCATCAACCTACATGTACAATCCATAATCCAATCAGAAAGAAATCTGACAACTGCCTCGCTAGCCACATGTTGCACAATTGAGGAGAGGCATGACACTGCAGACAATGTCCCATTTACAGAACCTGGGGGCTTCCAAATGCTTGTCTGACATATATCCAATTGAGTCAGACTCGTTCCCAACAGGACTTTGTAGTTCAAGAAAATGGAACTGTCCATTAAAAGGGCTGTCATACTTTGATGAACTCCTGCATAATACATGAGGCTCAATGGGAAATTGCTTTGAGGAGCTCTTTTTGTAAAATGCACTTAGGAACTTAATGGTAGAATGTGAAGGACATACATGTATTGGTCCATCTTGTGGGAGCCGTACAGTCAAGAACAAAATTGATGGTATTATGCAAAAACTGTGTCACGTACACCCTACTGCTTGGCAATTACGCAACGACCAATGCTGTGGCAAGAATAGTACTAACCGAACTGTGTAACAATTCCTGTAAAATTTCACACCCTTGCAAATCAAATAAAGTCAAAACATAAACTTTTAGGTTTGCATTTTGACTTTAAAAGATACTCATCTAGCTATAGGCTGTATAGTTATCAGTAATTATTTGAGAGGGAATTGCTCTTATGCATGTACATGTACTAGTATATGAGAATCATGTAGTCTCCATGTATAGGAGACATACTTTGTACATATACAGGTAGGATGACAGTGTGAACATTACCAATGGAAATTAAATGAGACATGGAGTACAAAAGATCACACGTGCCCCCATAGCTGACAGACTACTTGTACGTAATGTACAACACACGAGCGGGGACGGGACACGGCATTGAGTGGCTGTTAATCCGCTTACCAGCCTCCCGACGCAGGCAATTTACTACCTGTCCATTCCAGACAATCAATATTCACCTCGGCAGGCCTGCATCCCCGCTCCACCTGCGTCAGAACTGCCATCGCAACATCATTTCTGTTTCACCGTGATTTACTTAGTGGGTTCAAGTTCTCTGAATAAAGCCATTCTCGCATTACGTTGACATTAGAATTGACAGCCAATCTTAACAGAAAGAGTATGTGGGAAGTCTATATGGCTCATATCTGGTATCCCACTACTGATCACCAAAAAGGAATTTCCTTTCAGTTGACTGAAAAGATGAGCCTAACTGATCCTGACAAAGTCATGTTTTCTGCATGAAACTGTAAACATATTGTCAGAGCTTCTTTCTGTATTCAACGAGGATCTTCTACACTGTAACTAATACTAGATGTAGTAAATTGTCAGTTTTACCAAATGAAATGCAATTGTGAGCATTGCAATTTAGTAGTTTATCATTTACATCAAGACTTCACTCAATAAACTTTAGTACAAGTGGCAATTGTGCATGTGTAACTACTAACAATAATGCCAAGATTACCAAATGAAATGCAATTGTGAAGCATTGTATAGTATTATTTCAAATACATGTATTGCAGAAAAATTAATGTAGACACTAACTACATTGGCACAAAGAATTTAA
>NW_017802514.1:251326-266427 GCF_001625305.1 Branchiostoma belcheri
GATAAAATTCATATAAGCTTCAATCACATCAACATCGAATTATTTATAGTTTTAGTGTACAGTACTTCACACATATTACAGACAAATAGGCAAATATGTTACTATAAGGCACTAGTATAGCCACAAGAACTACTTCATCCCAAGAACACTACAGTATGGTATTATTATCCTTGTGATGTCTGCAAAACTTCATTCCTACATTGTGGTTGTTGTCGTATTTCGTCTTGCATAAAGCTAGGATTTTGTTATTTTACATTGTTGTTGTAATGCTGATGAAAGCAGAAGGCAGTAACGACACACATTGACTTTACGAACATTGGAAGACTGGCAATTTTTTGGCTCTCAACAGCTGGCAAAAGTAGTTGGTGAGTGTAACTTTGTAAAATTATTTGTCATGAAACTCAACTCCATACAGACATGAAAACTACGCGTTCATTTTACAACTGAATGAGAGTGATGGAGTCATTGCCCGCCCTCTTTGGCTGATCTTTTGTCAAATAAATGTACTTTTCTGTCTAAAAAAAATGCTTTCATCAACC
The DNA here is from genome assembly GCF_001625305.1 of Branchiostoma belcheri. Lineage (NCBI taxonomy): Eukaryota > Metazoa > Chordata > Leptocardii > Amphioxiformes > Branchiostomatidae > Branchiostoma > Branchiostoma belcheri. The sequence continues at coordinate 251,866 of NW_017802514.1, forward strand.
TACATGTACAATCCATAATCCAATCAGAAAGAAATCTGACAACTGCCTCGCTAGCCACATGTTGCACAATTGAGGAGAGGCATGACACTGCAGACAATGTCCCATTTACAGAACCTGGGGGCTTCCAAATGCTTGTCTGACATATATCCAATTGAGTCAGACTCGTTCCCAACAGGACTTTGTAGTTCAAGAAAATGGAACTGTCCATTAAAAGGGCTGTCATACTTTGATGAACTCCTGCATAATACATGAGGCTCAATGGGAAATTGCTTTGAGGGGCTCTTTTTGTAGAATGCACTTAGGAACTTAATGGTAGAATGTGAAGGACATACATGTATTGGTCCATCTTGTGGGAGCCGCACAGTCAAGAACAAAATTGATGGCATTATGCAAAAACTGTGTCACGTACACCCTACTGCTTGGCAATTACGCGACGACCAATGCCATGCCCATAGCCGTAGGGGGGGTTCGGGGGGTTCGGAAGAACCCCCCCACAAGGCTCAAAGGTCCACTTTTTGGTCCACTTTTTATGTAAAGGTCCACTTTTTGGTCCACATTTTATGTAAAGGTCCACTTTTTGGTCCGCATTTTAATAATATTTTTATGTACAGGTCCAAGATTTTTCTTGAAAAGATGGACTGGAATCGTAGAAAAACTGCTCGCGCTCGCCTCGCGCCTACGGCGCTCGAGGTCCCCTCAAGCAGTGGGACGAACCCCCCCATTCAAAATCCTGGCTACGGGCATGAATGCTGTGGCAAGAATAGTACTAATCGAACTGTGTCACAATTCCGGTAAAAGTTCACACCCTTACAAATCAAATAAACTTTTAGGTTTGCATTTTGACTTTAAAAGATACTCATCTAGCTATGGGCTGTATAGTTATCAGTAATTATTTGAGAGGGAATTGCTCTTATGCATGTACATGTACTAGTATATGAGAATCATGTAGTCCTCCATGTATAGGAGACATACTTTGTACATATACAGGTAGGATGACAGTGTGAACATTACCAATGGAAATTAAATGAGACATGGAGTACAAAAGATCACACGTGCCCCCATAGCTGACAGACTACTTGTACGTAATGTACAACACACGAGCGGGGACGGGACACGGCATTGAGTGGCTGTTAATCCGCTTACCAGCCTCCCGACGCAGGCAATTTACTACCTGTCCATTCCAGACAATCAATATTCACCTCGGCAGGCCTGCATCCCCGCTCCACCTGCGTCAGAACTGCCATCGCAACATCATTTCTGTTTCAACGTGATTTACTTAGTGGGTTCAAGTTCTCTGAATAAAGCCATTCTCGCATTACGTTGACATTAGAATTGACAGCCAATCTTAACAGAAAGAGTATGTGGGAAGTCTATATGGCTCATCCATGCTTTTAGCTAGGGGGTGTCCAGGGTGTCTTTTGGACGCCCTGTACAGAAAATAATAAGAAATTGGACGCCCTACTTTTTGGTAGGACACCCTAAAGACGCCCTATTTTTTCCACTCCCAACCCCTGCCATGCACACATACCTCCCTTCAACCTTACTATAAATACAAAAATGATGGTTAACTGGAGGAAAAAAACTCAAATTTGCACCTCAAAATGCAGAAAGTAGTGTTTGAGAGCATTGTGAATTTCAAAAAAGCCCCCCTAAAAAGCTTGCGCACAATGCGTCTTCACTGAGGATAGCATACAATAAAAAAAATGGACACCCACCAAAAATATTCTACCTAAAAGCCTGGGCTCATCTGATATCCTACTACTGATCACCAAAAAGGAATTTCCTTTCAGTTGACTGAAAAGATGAGCCTAACTGATCCTGACAGAGTCATGTTTTCTGCATGAAACTGTAAACATATTGTCAGAGCTTCTTTCTGTATTCAACGAGGATCTTCTACACTATAACTAATACTAGATGTAGTAAATTGTCAGTTTTACCAAATGAAATGCAATTGTGAGCATTGCAATTTAGTAGTTTATCATTTACATCAAGACTTCACTCACTAAACTTTAGTACAAGTGGCAATTGTGCATGTGTAACTACTAACAATAATGCCAAGATTACCAAATGAAATGCAATTGTGAAGCATTGTATAGTATTATTTCAAATACATGTATTGCAGAAAAATTAATGTAGACACTAACTACATTGGCACAAAGAATTTAATGATGATTGCTAAATAACATTTATTAGATATGTCATTAAATGAAGTTAACAATCATGGAAAGTAAAAGTTTGTATTAATCACCATGAGTAAGATTTGTATGGAGATGATTGCAAAATTGATGATGCTCATGATGACCATAGCAAAGTGAATGCCAAGGACAATGAATGTTGTGAGAGATAACAAGTGTAAAACGTGGCATGCATGCACTAGGTTGGGATTTGGCAAGGCCCCGTCGACTATATAGTGCCCTTCCAACCCTGACAAATGGGCCAAACCACTGAACGGATCGCTCTAAAAAAGCGATCTTCCTAAGGCCTGATCACCTTTTGAATTGCATATCAGGTATGATATCGAAGAACTGGATTACTCTGCAATTTCAATGACCAGTCCTGCTGACACAAACTGCAATGGGTTAAGCTCTGAGGACTTAAGACAAGAGCAGGCAAAGTTCTTTTTCATGAAACATCACTGGCGCTCCTGTCCTCATAGACAACATTTTGTAAGTAGCATTATACTGCATACTTGATAAACAAAACAAGTAAGGCCAAACTTTTAATGGGGACTGGTGGTGGACTATTCTGCAAGGCAATCTACAGAAAAGCAGACTGGAGCTAGAATAGGAAGGATACCAGGCAAGGAGCAGAATTTATGGGGAAATTCTATAAATCAGCTGCATTCCATGATAGGACAATTGAAGCTTGTGACATTAGTAATTGAGACTGAGAAACACAGGCAGATATTGATTATGTAAATGAAGACTTAATTTGCATAATTAATGAGAAAACTTTACTTTGTTAATATAAGAATGTCTTTTGGTTGAGAATATGATAAAATTATATAATTCATGAAAATTAGGATCCTATTTGTTGGTTTTAATTTATTGGGGAATAATCTATAATTTGTCAGTCATAAAGATTAAAATCATTATATCATAATCTCTGGTAAGCTGTGTGATCACCATGGTTAGAATCAGTCAGTTGTTCACAATCTAACTTTCTACTTACCAACACCATACATAGAACAGGTGTGTTACACAATATAGCAATTAACAAGCAGTACTGATGTTGGAGAGACAACTCAAGGAAGCTAAGACTTCAAAGTCAGATGGCAATTTTAATGTCAAGGTAAAATTGCCATCTGACTTTGAGTTTTCTTCTCTCCATTCATCTACTGTCAGTGGATCCTGGACAGAAAATTGGCACCAGAGTACTTGTGCCGCTGTAATTACCCATTTGACACTATTCAAGCAAATGCCAACTCATAATGAGCTTGGATCAGCCAATTTGCCACTGGCACTCAATTAGGAAAAGTCTAGGAAAAGTTTTTAAAAAGTATGAAGCCTTGACATTAAACGCTTCACCACAGAAACTGCACAATGCAAGTAGGTTGTATAAGCCAATTTGCCACTTAAGTTTTACTCAACTACCGGTATTAGGAATTTCAAAGTGCAATTACAGTGCATAAGATTCTTGAAGTTTTGATATCTGTTTCCAACTTATGTCGGTAAAGGTCAGACATCCAGGCAATAAGATACGCCAAAAAACAGTTACTCGCACAACTGGATAGGATTTTGGAAATGATCAGACGTTTCAGCTAACTTGTCAGTGACACTGGAGACTTGTCAGAAAAGCAGCTTTTTTATAAGTATGATAAATCCTTGTCTTGCAGTCTAACTTTTGTTTCTTTTTGGACTGTCCAAAAATGGTCTTATTTGCATATAAACCTGCTTTTCTGACAACTCCTCAGTCAGTGTCACTAACGAAAGGTAGTGGAATTGCTACCTGAAATGTCTCACGACTCTCACCGCTTCCAAAATCATATCCAGTTGCTTGAGTTACTGTTTTTTTTTTGGTTTCCAACTTCATGCAGAAAACCTTCAAGCCATCAAGTCAAGAAAATCTGATAGACAATTTAACTCAATCCCACAAAAAGCTTTTCTCTAGACTGCCTTAAATATACACAAAAGACATCTTCCTCCAGAGTATAGCCCATGTTACAATGCCTAAATTTTTTTTCTGTGCGCCTAAATTTGTAAATGTGTAATTTTTCCCAAAGAAGGTACTAGTATTACGAGCCCTGCTTACCCACTTCTTACGTTGTGTATAATTTTACTCATAACTCCCAGAACACTGGCATTCACCATATGGCAGATTAACTAGTAATTTTGGAATCTAAAATAATGACTCCTGTTAACTTATTATATATAATAAGCAGCACCTTGTCTCTTCTCATTTCCCAGTGCCTATATCCTTGCTCCCTTGAGGATGCAGGGATCACTATGGGTTAACATCATAACAAGAGACCCAAAGGAGCACAGAATTGTTTCTGTCATATATCACATTGCCAGCTGTCACATAATAAATACAGTATACATATGAACATCATGAAAGTTCATCTGTGTTGGTAGTTACAGGTTAAAAGTTAAAACTTTAGGTGAGCTCTAGGTGAGAGATTTCTTTGTATTGGACCAAAAGTTTTAACTTTTAACATATACATGTACATGTACACCTAACAAAGTCATTACTACAGCAGTAGGGTGTATAACTAGGAGAGATGGATTCTTAGTGAAACTAGCCCAACGGGGAGCGGATCTTGGGTAGCGGACTAAAGCTAACAAGGTGGTAATATAGCTGTAGTACTGTTCAATGTTATATTTCACTTTGATTTTGTGGTATGAACACTTCAAGTTTAACTCTCTGGAGAACACTCTGAGTCTACCTGAGTCTAACATGCTGACAGAACTTGTGTATTATTGCATGGTAATACTTAAGTTCTACCTAGTACCTGATGTACTTTAAGGTCCCTCTCAGCTTGCCCTTTTGTAGCAGTCCCCGTCTCTAAGATTCATTACCACTCACTCCTTGTTTCCCACACTTTTCAATCCTTTAAGCCGTTGTCTGGAACTTGCACCGGTGCAGGATTCAGAGAAGATTCGATGGCGGTCGGGGTGCCCTGTGTTGGAGCGATTTCCACGCTGACATGAACAACAGCATGATGAATCATCCCAGCCCCGCCGACATCACAATCCCACTATTCCTCACCAACATGAAGACCTCACATGTCTTACAGCCTAGGGTAGGCGAAATCTTTAAACCAGCTTGGTGAAAACAAAAGTACTACCCAAGTTTAGAGTTCCATGGTCATGTTTGTCCGGCCCCAGGGGAGAAAATTTGTGTGTGTGTGTGTCTGTCTAGTATACATCTGTGTGTATGTTTATGACTTCTATGAATGGGTGAAATCTGCTATCTCTGATTGATTTGTTTGTTTGTTTGTTTGTTTGTTTGTTTGTTTGTTATAAACTTGGTTATCTAATCAAGAGTACTGTCAATGTTTCCTCTGAGAAACTAATTGCACTGCATATTTTCACATTGCAGAAAACAACTGAAAAACCATTGGATCCCAGACAAATCTTTTATCTTTGAGCTTAAGTAAGAGGCAGTTCTTTAAAGATTTCTTTTACTAGTAGTTTTTCTTATAGCTTCATCACTGACAAAGGGTATATATAGACTACAAGAAACCATTGCCATACATGAACTGTAGCTACTTCCACTATCATTCAACATGCAAAGTTGGATGCAATGTTTTTGTCCTGAGTCTTAAACTGTTGTTAAGTTATGGAATAATACTATGTGGCGAGACAAATCCCCTTGGGGCCACGTTTCATATCTGCTCCAGAAGAAGGATTGGGTAGGATTACTACGGGTCTCTTTGATTCCTTAGACCATGACAGTATTGAGCCCATTTAAAACAACTGGCTCAAACAAGGAATGTATAATCATGTTAAACTTCCCCCAGCAGCAAAATGTAAAGTCAGTAACTGGCATGGGTAGGAAATGGCCTTGTTTCATTTAACTTTGTAACTGATGAACTGCTTTAGAACAATTTTATAATATGTGCTGCCAAAAAAAAGATAAATAACCTCGGACTTTGACTTAGAGCCAGCGCCAGACATGTGAGTTAAACACAATTTCATTTACGCTTCCAGTTGCACCAGCCACACAGTAAAGTAAGGAGGAAAAATATAATCATGAGACACAGCTATAAATATAGTATAATTCCATTGGGTTTAAATCAGGCAGGTATAATGAACATTCATAATGCTAACATGTACGAGACTTGCAAGGTTTATCGGCTTTAAATCTAATTTGTACGTGTTTTCTGTGAATTGCCTTTTGGCTTTCATTTAATTCATTCATTCACTTCGTTATTCATTAGAACTTCACAATCAGTTCCGTGACCTGTTTTTCAGATGTCCCTTGGTACATAGCAGCTTAACACAGACAAAAGACCCTACAACACTATTATATCTAACTACTGTCACATGTAATAACCGTTTACAAGAAGGTGTGAAGAGTAAGCGGCACTGCGCATGTGTTCCTGCCCCCATGTTTTCTTCCAAGGCTGGAACAGATGGACCGCCTACCATGTTCTGGTCCGGTACATGGTCAAGGAGTGTTCAGAGCATAATCCTGTGGCCTTGACGTGATACACATTAGTCATAATGGACCAACTGGACCATTACACACATGCTACATCAATACCAAACGGTGTTATACATGGTTGCAAGGCCAGGAGATCATGTGAAACATGACCTTCTCTCACACCGACAACATCACACAGACTTCAGACAAGCCCTGACATAGGTTTAACGTCGCCATTTCACACCTCAGGAAAGCTTTTTGCTCAGTTCTCTGTGAAGAAGTGTAAAGATTGTGGCAAGGGTCGTACCGGGATGAAAGCTTTCTGACAGACAAACGACTGGAGATGCTGGTAAATGAGACACCCCGGCGATGTAGTCACCTTCATACAATTCATGGTTCAGTATGGGGTCTTTGGAGGATATCAAAAATGCAATTTCTTGCTGTCTTCTGTCAATAATAATAATCATTATGTGGCAAATATAAGCAATGACTGGGTAGCATATAGGAGACTTGAGGAGTAAAGAAGATTTCCACAAACTCGTAGGATGATCGTGAATGTGAAAGGCTCAACCAAATTCTGGTGGGTAGTGGTAGCAATACCACTTGAAGTACTAATAGACAACATGTATAACTTTTTTCTTCCATTCATTTATTTACTAAAGGTAATTTCATCACCTGACAATATACTGACAATTCACATGTTCATGCATGTGGTGGTGTAAAATGATCTTGTTCACGTCAGCAATGCAGTATAAAAAACAAGTAGATGCCTATTGATGATCCTAATGTGATAATGTTGTTTATTGGATTATATAGCTAAGGTCACACACGCACCTCTGGTGCTATCAATTAAGCGAGAGTGACAGTCTACTACGTCATTCACAGATAATTGCGCCAGCTTTGCCGGTAACAGAAAGTGAAACACACGCTGTGAAGCAAGACGACTATAAGGTATTGTGACGTAACCTCTCACCATTAGGTACTACAGTAATGGCTTGGAAAGATCGTTGGTGCCTGTGTTCACATTACAGTAAGCTGGGTAGATGTACAAGGTTTGTCACTGACTAGTTTTTGTGCGTCAGCTGCCTAAAATCCCTTTCAATGTAGGTCGTGTATCATGGGGGGTGTACAATGTACATCATCGTATGGTCAGGTTCTCTCCTTATTCTTTGGGATCACAACATCCACAGATCCATAGTTTTACATATAAATTCATGGCTCATTCACACTTCCCTGAAGTCTTAAATTTATTATATCTAACATGCTAGGCAGCCCTCTTGGTCTCTTCTACTATCAAATCAGCTACTCTGGCGTTGTCTTGCAGTCTTGTGACACAATTGTCCTGCCTACCTTTTTTTTCTTAATTTCTATACATCAAAAAATAAATGTCTGTTACGTGTATCTGTAATCTCTGTTAACAATAATGTCTGCCACAAATTCCAGACAGTAAGTGTTTCCCTTCTGGTCACGAAGTCTGGTAGCACATTCTCTCTCCATTTTCAGATACCCTGAGTATCTCCATTAAGGTGCTGTTTACTGCCATGCCTCACGACTGTAGGTTACGCCTTTAATCTCATTTAAAGGTGGAGGTTATTACTGGTAGATGACCGAGCCACCGACTTAAGAGACATTTGCGTTAAGAATGTTTATGATCTGTTACCACGGTAGCCGGTGTGGAGTTAACCTTTTGCATACTCATTCCCCGTGAGTGTGACTTTTACTTCTTTTCCAGCTTAGAACAAAGACCTTAAGTTGTCTGCTAACCCTGTGGACCAGGTGGGTAAATAGCAATTTACTCAGCCAGGATTTCCTGGCCTTTTAGAAGCCTTTGAGACAAAAATGACGGCTGAAAATGCAAATTCCAGACCTATATAACTTCAAAGCTTAAAACCAGAACCTTTTTCTTTTGAGGCTGTAACCCAGTTATGAGTCCTTTGCCAGAAAGTGCCAGATGTTCCTGGCCTTTTAGATGTTTGAGCCAAAATGACTGAAAATGCAAATTCAAGACAGAAAGAAATTACCAGCACATTTTGTTTAGGGGACTGTTTTGTAACTCATTTCGCTATCCTTTGGCAGAAACTGTGGCTGCTTTGAAGAAGCTAAATGTGTTAACCTTTGGCAACTGCTACAAAACAATGTGTTCTAGATGTGTGACACATGTGACCAAGGAAAACTATTGAGGTTTGTACATCGACATACACATGTACATGTAGTTTGTGTTTGGACATTACAACAGCTGTTACCACTTGGCAACTTGGCAATGACCAATGTGAATAAGAACTCTCTTAGCTTTTTCAGGGCCTTTGAACAAATTAGGACAGAAAATTAAGAAACAAACAGAGCAATCACTTCAAAGTGCTACCAGCAGCTTTGAATTGCTTACTTCATTTGTCCTCTTGTTTTTGATGCTGTAAATTAGTTTATCCTCAGAGGCACAACACTTAGGAGAGTTGATTCAGTGTGGATGGCTGGAAACGTGAGCTACAGCAGAGCTGCTTGAAAAGCTTGACACGCTTCACATCGATTGATGATGACATCAAACAACAACCATAAAAGAGCATTCCTAACACAATCTGTTGGGTAACCGCTACAAAACGATGTGTCCTACCATCGGCTTTGAAGACGCAAATTTCATTTATCCTCTTGTTTTAATGTTGTAAATTAGTTTTAACCTCATAAGCACAACATGTAAGTGTGCTTGACTGAAAGTGCAAGCCGTGGCAAGGTTGCATTGCACTTACAGCTGCTTGAAAAGAATCATGCTTTGGCTTAACTTTGATGATGTCTTCTTCTTCTTTCTCTAAGGTGACCACCTTCCTTGTATCAAAGATTTTGCAACCATAACGGATTTACGGCGCAAGGGGGGGTGGAATGATATGTAATGAGGAGGTGGAGATTACAAGGCTTACATCATGGACTTAAAGCCCTCTAGATTGGTGCAGAGGGCAACGTCCGCTAGCAGGTTGTTCCACCCCGGATGGTGCGCGGGAAGACTGTTGTCTATAGAGAGTTCTGCACTTAGGTAGGTATGCAACCAACCGTCAACAACCAAAAACGCAACACGACAACTTGCCCTCACCTTGCATTCATCTCCACCACATTGTACCCAGCATGCCGAGCGATGACATGGGCCAGGGTCGTCTTGCCCAGCCCTGGTGGCCCACAGAGGAGGGCAACCTTCTTCTGTGGACGCTTCAAACCGTCTTCATCCTGAGAGTTATATACACACACATAAAAATAGATACATGTAGATTAGCAAGAACAGAAATTACTACAAAACTGGGGGGGATTCAAGTTGAAGCATTTCTTCATAAAGTCATGTAATTTGTTAGATAAACTTGAGCTAAACTAGACAAGTGATACATAATAATGTAATGTGTAGATATCCAAGAAAAGCTAAGAATTGCCTGTGTATACATATCTGTTACATTTAACTTGTGAATTTGTCTAAACCTTCTGTAAAATGCATGTAACTCAAGTCCCTAGGTAGATGTACAACATGTACTTCTAACAGCTTTGAGGCCATCCCCCTGTCTGTTTATGAGTGAACTGCAGCACCCACCTGGACAAGCTCCTCCTCCAGTCTCTTAGCTTGCCAGTTGATGAATTGTCCTTTCTTCTGATCAGCCGGTTTTTTCTTCACCTTCCGCTCACGACCAAACACAGCAGTGTCCCACAACTTCAGCCATGTCAGGAGGGTTCTGTTGGTGCCCTGAGAGAGAAAAATACATTTCTAAGATGCAAACTTCAATGAGAAATCTCAAGCTCATTCCCAAGGACTGAAAAACTGGAAAAAACTTAGTTTGCAGGATATGATGTTACTGTAATCCATAGGAGAAAGGCAATTCGTGCATTTCTTGTCTTAACAAGTAGCAAGGTTTTTATTTTAGATGTTCACTGCTATTGGACATTAATCTTCAAACTGTAGCTGAAATCAGCATCAATTTATTAAAAGGAAAAAGACTGCAGAATGCCAGCTTACACTGACAACATACACATAACTTTTTCAGGTTTCTGCCTTAAAACTATGATACATCCTGTCTGAGTTATAACCTATAATAGATAATAAATAAAACTAATACATAAAAATCTTATCCTGTAGGACCATAGTCATGCCTTCAAGTACCAGAGTTATCAACCAAGGATTGAGGTGTTCAAAAACTCATTCCTTCCTAGAACTATTACAGAGTGGAACTCACTGTCACCAAGTACAGTAGGGGCATTATCATTAGATAGCTTTAAACAACGTTTCGAGTTAGATGTTCAAGGGTTAGGTGTAACAAGTCATTCGGTGTAATGTAGCCTGTGCCGCCACGCCACGTGCCTGCAAAGCTGGTGTGTTATGCCAAAGGGCGGTTATACCAGCTATACAGACACAAATACAGAGCCACTTACCTCATCACTAAGCAGTTCTGTGTAGTTGGTAGGTGTGAACTTGTCTACCCACAATCCAGTTTGTGCAGATTTCCCAGCATCCTCCTGGTCAGATGCCCCTCCATCTTCCTCATCTTCAGTTCCAAGGTCTCTATCAAGTTGTCTGGTGTAAAAAGAACTGCTTGTAATCTTAAGAAAACAAATTTCATTCATGGACCCTAACAATGACAAATAGCTAAACATTGTATATTAAACAGTAATAAAAAAAAATAACCAAAACTTAATGATGAAATTTTGCTCTAAGAACTGCTCATTCCAAACCAGAATAATATTGTGATTCTGATTTTGATTAAATTTTTTGAAATTATGGGCTGAAATATCTTCAACAACAAAAGATGGAGATTTCATGTTAGGTGCAATTGTGGATTTGGATTGGCCCCTGGGAATGGAAAACGTGCAACTCATGAATGCTTTACATATGTTGCAGCAGATCCCCCTAGCTTCTTTTGTAAGAGGTGCATGTAAATTTCTTTGTGTTTAGCCTATAGTTCTCATCACCATCACACCTTGATAGTCATCAACACAATTGAGCTTTCATTCAACTTTTAAACATGTATTTAGACAATATAGCTCAAGCAAGGCATACATGACTTACCTGTTAATTTCCCTCGTAATTCGTTCAGATTCAGCAACAATTTTTCTCCTTCTCTGGAAAAGTAATTAAAAATCAAGACTTTAAGAAACTGTGACAACAAATTAGGACTGTTTAAAAAAGACATGGCACATGTACCGCAACTGTCCTAATCAAGGACTATTGAAAGCTACAGTATATAAATACATGTTATTGTATGACCAGTGCACATCTTTTCATCTGTACTGGAGAAGAAACAATTACCGGTATAGTTTTGGACACTAACAGTTGTTCTACAATGTAATCAAACTTTCAAATAATTGAATGATGCAGCATGTTAGGCAAACACAAAAAATGACTTCTACATGTATCTAACTGTCATAGAGAATATACTTTAAATATAGAAATAAAATGAAATACTGTCACACACACCTCATCTTCTACCTGGTCCTTCAACTGCCTGAAGGAAACTGACAGGAGCTGTAAGGGTCTCCCTCCAGGCAGGGTGTGGCCACTCAGTTTCTATAGACAGTAGATGGGGGGAGGGGGAAGATGGTCACATGAGATGATTCATCATGATTGTAACACATTGTACTTATGTTAAGATATAAAGATCTTTGGCTGTCCCCTGTAGATAGGTACACAATAAAAGTTAACACTACATTTTCACTCACTACATTTTCATAAAGGATATAACTCTCTCTTAAATCATTCTTAACTTCATCATCGTCATTATTATCATCTATCGGCCTGTATGAGCCAGGACCAGGCTAGCACAGATTTCATAACATCATACTTTTTCTAAGTTATCATATTTAATTCCAGTGTCTCTAACTAAAGTGTCAGTAAAAGTAGGAGCTTACCAACTTCCCCACTTTAGCCACTTTACATTGCAACACATACTGATAGATGACATGTTTTCTGCATCTTTATTGTTTTAAGGCACCTTCACACCTCAAATGGGCATCTGATACAAAACAGCATTCTTCCTTACCTGACTGTCATGAAGCGTGTCCTCATGCTCCTTCAGATACATCCTCTCACCATCTTCATTTGTCACTGTCACAAACTTGCCTGATGGAGGTCTTCTCAAGAAACAACTTTTGGATTGGGCTGGCCTAGGAACACAACATCTCAGCAGTATGAGAACCAATAAAGCACTTCATAGGTCACAATATCAAACAGTATAATGTATATCATTATGTTTACAGACTGAAAACATGGTTTTGCTGTGTTTCTTCTTCTTCTGTTCAAACACTGACCTCTGACCTGGTCAATGACCTGAACCAGACTGTCTCTCACCACGATAACTGGTGTTGGGTTACATAATGTTGCAATTTTATAGTAGGAGGGATTTAGACTCCTGTCTGACCATATATATATATATATGAATGTGTTTGTGTGAGAATTAACAGAGCAGACCATATGTGAAGGTAAACATTATGCATTTGCTTTGCAAATGTTACCTTTCTAGTTTGTGATATACATTCTTGCTTCACAAATACATGTTATATGTGATATAATTTATTACACAAGCTATGTAAAAAGAAGAGAAACAGATAAAACAGACTCCTGAAAAGACCAGCTCACACACCTGCCACTTGTTACTTGTTCTCTAGCCTGTGGTGCTGACTGGTCGGCAGTCTTGCCTGTTGTTTCCCGGTACTGCTGGACCTTGGCAATGATATTGGGTGATGACGGAGGAGTGATTTCAAAGTCATCGTCATCAGCATCCTGGATGTCAGTTTGGTTGGAATCTACTGTCATCACACGCCTCTTCTTGGAAGCTGAAATTTAGAAAAAATGTTGGTTGAAGCAGCAGTAGCATCATCTTTGCATCACATCAAACGAAAACAATGGACAACCATTTTTAAGGGGGTGGTGGTGGTAATTTCCTGGTGTAACATATTGTAAGTGTAGTCACCTCAGCATTCTATCTAATTAGACACAAAATAATACATACTAAAACATGTATTATATCAGGTAGGATTGATAAAATTGAACAAGTGAATACCACATGACTGTCACATGTTACACATGACCATGTTATATACTGTAAATCACTTTATGGTAGCAAAAGTTTGTGGTCTGAGAAAAATGGACATGTATGTGGAACTACTACATTCGCGATGGCAGCGGGTTCAGCGAAAAGTAGTTATTTGTTCACAGTAATGATAAGTTTGCGGTACAGAAGTGACCATGAAAAATGCAAATTTTTATCGTTAAAAGTATCGCAAAAAATTGTGATTTTCGCTGCAGTCAAAGTCAGCGCATGACAATTAAGTCATCTCACCTGAGCTAACAACATTATCTTCCTCGTCAGTTTCTGGCAGTTCAAACACAGCTGACAGGTCTCTCTTCTGTGTCTGCCTGTCCTCGGCAGGGACACTGGTGCCGTTCAGTTTCACCTCACCCTTGTCCTTCGGTGTGGAGAACTTCAGACTTCGCTTGGACTTTTCCTGGCTGCTTGGTTTAAAACCAGGAATGTCTGTGCACAGAATTGAAAAAATTAGAGTGAGTTTAATAAGTTCTTCTGCCTATTTCTGCACTTTTAGGAATTGCTACTAACTTTTCACATGAAGCATCTTGCTTAAGACGCTTATTATTATGCCTGAAACGTTGAAATCAAACAAATGAACTTCAAAAGAGGAAGGCCTTGGTCAAGGTTTTTCTGGCATGCCACTAAGAGGAAAGGGGTTTTCCCCCTTGCTTGTGCTTTGGAATTACACGTCGTGTCGGTTACGCAACAATATTAAGCAACAAGAAACGTTACACTGGGGTCTCACTAAACAGATAGTGACAGCAGGGTCGAGAGAAAATCAAAGAAACAGCACTTCTTGGAATTTGGGGAGGGGGGCAATCGAGCTAAAAAAATTATGACACTCTACCTTCCATCTCATCCAGGACCTCCAGCTCATCCGCAAAGTCCGCTTCGAAGTTATCATCGTAATCATACGGGTAATCATAAT
>NW_017802514.1:266447-348005 GCF_001625305.1 Branchiostoma belcheri
CATGTTATACATGATATAATTTATTACACAAGCTATGTAAAAAGAAGAGAAACAGATAAAACAGACTCCTGAGAAGCTTACACACCTGCCACTTGTTACTTGTTCCCTTGCCTGTGGTGCTGACTGGTCGGCAGTCTTGCCTGTTGTTTCCCGGTACTGCTGAACCTTGGCAATGATATTGGGTGATGACGGGGGAGTGATTTCAAAGTCATCGTCATCAGCATCCTGGATGTCAGTTTGGTTGGAATCTACTGTCATCACACGCCTCTTCTTGGAAGCTGAAATTTAAAAAAAATGTTGGTTGTAGCAGCAGTAGCATCATCTTTGCATCACATCAAACGAAAACAATGGACAACCATTTTTAAGGGGTTGGTGGTGGTAATTTCCTGGTGTAACATATTGTAAGTTTAGTCACCTCAGCATTCTATCTAATTAGACACAAAATAATACATACTAAAACATGCATTATATCAGGTAGGATTGATAAAATTGAACAAGTGAATACCACATGACTGTCACATGTTACACATGACCATGTTAGATACTGTAAATCACTTTATGGTAGCAAAAGTTTGTGGTCTGAGAAAAATGGACATGTTTGTGGAACTACTACATTCGCGATGGCAGCGGGTTCAGCGAAAAGTAGTTATTTGTTCACAGTAATGATAAGTTTGAGGTACAGAAGTGACCGTGAAAAATGCAAATTTTTATTTAAAAGTATCGCAAAAAATTGTGATTTTTGCTGCAGTCAAAGTCAGCGCATGACAATTAAGTCATCTCACCTGAGCTAACGACATTATCTTCCTCATCAGTTTCTGGAAGTTCAAACACAGCTGACAGGTCTCTCTTCTGAGGCTGACTGTCCTCGGCAGGGACACTGGTGCCGTTCACTTTCACCTCACCCTTGTCCTTCGGTGTGGAGAACTTCAGACTTCGCTTAGACTTTTCCTGGCTGCTTGGTTTAAAACCAGGAATGTCTGTGCACAGGTTTGAAAAAATTAGAGTGAGTTTAACGGTGCACACCCCAGTTCTTCCGCGACCGGGGTCCGTGATAGTCCGTTGTAAAAAAGTGACGAAAGGGTTTTGAGGGTCCAAGTTTGAGGTGACATTTCTTATAAACTGCCACGAAGTATCATTAAACATTAACATGGCTGAAGAGTGTAAGAAATGGTGATTTTGGGGTGAAAATTTCTTTTGGCTCCGAACCTTACTTCCGGGTATCCTTGCGCGCCAAGTGTAATCCGCCCGTTTGACCTAGTTTTCGCTCTGTGGCTTCGTAGGGGTGGATTTGCAACCCCTCGCGCCGTGGACTGTTTAGAAAATTACAGTACTAGAATTTTCTTTATAATTTACTCGGGTATAGTCAAGGCTTGGGTCGTTTCTGCCAGCATCAGTCATTTCTGTCCGGAAAATTTTTTTTGTGGGATTATCCTACGCGAAAATTTGCAATTTTGGGCATTAATTTTGGAGTGAAAATAATGTTTTTTCCGTTGATTTTACCAAACTTAAAAAGGCTGAAGAAACCAAACTCAGCTTGTCTTGTAGCTGAAGAGATACCCTTTCGTCCCATATACAGTTATTCTCCTTCCGAATTATTCCACGCCAGAGACGGTCGCTAGATTTGAGGGTGTGCAGCTTCGAAAAGAGGCCCCAAATAAACTGGGGTGTGCCCCCTTAATAAGTTCTTCTGCCTATTTCTGCACTTTTAGGAATTGCTACTAACTTTTCACATGAAGCATCTTGCTTAAGACGCTTATTATTATGCCTGAAACGTTGAAATCAAACAAATGAACTTTAAAAGAGGAAGGCCTTGGTCAAGGTTTTTCTGGCATGCCACTAAGAGGAAAGGGGTTTTCCCCCTTGCTTGTGCTTTGGAATTACACGTCGTGTCGGTTACGCAACAATATTAAGCAACAAGAAACGTTACACTGGGGTCTCACTAAACAGATAGTGACAGCAGGGTCGGGAGAAAATCAAAGAAACAGCACTTCTTGGAATTTGGGGAGGGGGGCAATCGAGCTAAATGACACTCTACCTTCCATCTCATCCAGGACCTCCAGCTCATCCGCAAAGTCCGCTTCGAAGTTATCATCGTAATCATACGGGTAATCATAATCTGGAACAGCCGCCATGGTCCTCCAGGTCACGGGAATCGGGAAGAAAGGGCCTCAAAATCAGGAGACTTTTAGTTTTCCTTCGGCAAAGCTGCCATGTTGAAAGAAATTTCCCGCGCAGTGAGCTTGGGTCAGCCGGGGTCATGTATACATCCCGTCATGCTTTGTTTGGGTCAGTCCCATAATGAGAAGAGGGGGGAGCAGGGTGGTAAACACACCTGCACTAGTACTGTCTTCAACATTGGTGCACTTCTATTATAAATAGGGTAAGTTGTTTGTAGATTCATGATGTTCAGAACAGTGTTTGATAGTTGGGTGTAGCATAGCCAGAATGGATTTTTGGTATGTTCCACCCATAGTTCATAAGATTGCTTGTACTTGAATCACTAGAAATAGATGCATATAGCCATTGTCCTTCTAACTGCACGATATAGCCTCAATCAAAAGTGTCTCCTATTTTCTTATCTCCATTTTCCTTGCAGGATGAGCATTTCCTTGCAGGATGAGCGAGTGATGAAGGATAAACCAAGGAGCTGTAAATTAAGAGCAACCCACACTGGGACTGGAATTCCTACCTGGCCAGTACAACTCTACTCTACTCTAATATAATGTACATACATGTAACGTTACATGATATTAATTAAGACTTGGCGAAGACAGGTATAAAGTATGATCAATGGAGAAAGACCTCCCTTCTCCACTGTGGAGGTGTTGTACAGAAGTGAGAACTTCCTGGTGGTGAACAAGCCTTACGATCTGGTGTTGAACTGGGATGACCCTTCCAGAACAGACAGTCTACAGCACCTGTTACAGGAGAGGTTCCCAGACCTGGTAGATGAGTCACTCACACATCGTTTCAGGTACTACCTGAGTAATTAATGATGATCGGTTGTGTTATATGTGTTCAAGGAGGTTCAAAAACCTCCTTGATGTGTTTCATAGGTTTGGTTTTTACTCATGTACTTTATTATCTCTCTGGAAACTGTGATTAGATGTACCTGCTCCCTAGCCTGGAGTCCAGCCTTGTTAGCTTGGTCCGCTCCCCAAGATGTTGGCTGGGTAGCAGATCTTGGGGAGCAGACCAAAGCTAATAAGTCTGGACCCAAGTGAGTGAGTCAGTCAGTCAGTCAGTCAGTCAGTGGGTGAGAGAGAGAGCCTCGGAGTGAGCGATCATTCATTTGTGAGTGATCGTTCGTTCGTGAGTGATCGTTCATTCGTGATCGTTCTTTCGCGAGTGATCGTTCTTTCGTGAGTGAGTGACAGAGTGAGTGAGCGAGACCCTGTAGTGTTGAGATCAGAATCACGTTCCTCCTGCATCTCCCCAGGTTTGTCCACAGACTGGACTACTCCACCAGCGGTCCTGTCTGTATCGCACTCAACAAGCAGGCAGCTGGGCATGCTGGGAAGGCTTTCTCTCAGAAACAGGTCATCAAGCGATATCTGGCCTTGGTGAGTTGAATGATGTGCAGTGTCATGTTAAATGGAAGAACATATTTCCCATTGATATCACAATGTTACTTCATCTTTCATCTTTATTGCATAATTCCAAAATGTACATCAGCAGGGGGAGCACAAATGCTTTTGACATTCTCCTACACTTGAGGTTGACACTCACCCCAACCCACTGATGTTCACTAAATGTGGGCTGGAGAGAGTGTGAGACATAGCAAGCTTTAAGAGGTCATTTAGTTTACATCATATATAACAGTTGATGGTGGAGCAAACTGGGTATGAAAATTACAAAGTAGTCTGGCATTACGCATGACTAAAGCATACCTTAATTCATCTCATGTACATCAGCAGCAACAGGGTTAACATTCTCCTTGCTAAAGTAACCACTTGGCGTCAAATTTGTACTGGTTTATTGAGTTATTGGGAAAGCTTGCCATGTACTTATTCACTAAATCTGAATCTTCACATAGCTGCTGTCCATGGTGCTGAATGCTTTCCAGACAGATTTTTGGGGGCTTATAAGTTATCTCCCTTCACTCAGTCTCAGTATTAAAATGTCCTTCTTGACTCAGGTGCGTGGCCACATCAGTGAGAACAACCTGTCCATTGATAAAGCCATAGGTGAGCAGGGTGCACCTGATGCACCTGTCCCCATGTGTGTGGAAGGTACACCTGGCTGTCAGCAGCCCAGGGATGCTGTCACACAGCTGACGGTGGTGGAGAAAGGCCTGTATGAGGGGCAGCCAGCTACAAAAGTTCAGCTGTGTCCTGTGACAGGTACATGTATGCTGCACAGAGTTTACACATACAATACATGTACAATGTATCTTGGATTTGCTCAGTTTAATACAGACACTACCTTTTGCACCATAATGCAAGTGTTAAGAAACAAGATCTGCAAATACAAAGAAATGATAAACATAAGCATAGCTACAGACAGCAACTTATCTATTACAAGTTCCTTTGCAAAAGCAAGACCAGAACACACACTTTCCACTGTAACGTATTTGGGTGCATTCAATTGTGATTCAATACTGAGTAATATATATATAATGGAAAGGACTCTGAATCGATGATTACTAGTATTCGACTTTCCTATTTCATTTCCTATTTCGTAGTGGGTACATTTACAGTTCAGTTTTAAAAAGATTTGTTTTCACACTTTATTCAGTGTCCTGTTTTATTCCATCCAACTGCAGGTAGAAGACACCAGTTACGTGTGCACTGCCACAGCATTGGGCACCCCATAGTGGGAGACTACACCTACAGCTGTCACCAGGACACCAGTCCTTACAGGATGATGCTTCATGCACAGAAACTTATCATACCTCTCAGGGAAGAGGTCATTGACATTGAGACCAATGACCCCTTTGTAACAAACTTTGACCCACAGTGGCAAAGTACAGAAAGATAGCAGTGTCAGAATTTCTGTTTCCTAAAGAAACTACAGTCAAACTTGTATAAGAAGACCACCCTGGGGACCTAAGGAATCTGGTCTTCTTAGACAAGTGGTCTTCTTATCTAAAAAGGAGCCAGGTGACAAGAAAACAAAGACACCAATTTCGAAGTTCAATATTTAACACGTTAAATTATACTATTGTACTAGTTAGGATATACTCTGAACCCTAATACGGGCAAAAGTAATGTGCAGTCGTGATAACTGGGATGATTATGATTATATGAAATAGGACATCTAAATCAGTAATGCCATTAACAGATAGGACATACCTTCTCAAACTTTTTTTCTACCAAATATAATGTACCTACAATCTGACCGGAGTTTTATAGATCCATCTCATATTGTGATGATATAAAGAATATGCTATGTTGTGTTTTTATTGTGTAAGTAAATGAATGAATAAAACATTTTTGTGGAAAACCTTTGCACAAGAAACATGACATTAAAACACCAGTTTGACCTAACATAACTACTCAGAAAATCTGTATACCAGTAGACAGTAGGCATCCTTCCATCTCGAGAGATGATGATAGAACTTTAGGTCCGTGGCTGTAGACAGCACTTAAAGCAATTAAAAGAAGTATATACAAATACATTCCTGCTTGGTTTGGCATATTTGTATTACTCCACCACTTAATAGCACTCGATGTAGATGACACCTTAATCTTTTAAGAGCAGTCTTGATTCCAAACATGGGTAAACACTCATGAAAGCACTTTTGGGCAGAACTGCAGCACTGAGTGGTTTTGCACACCTGTTGGCCACGCCCCCCCCCCGTCCACTAGACTCTGCGATCGCCGTAAGCCACCAAATATTTGACATATCGCCCACAACAGTTACGAAGCATTTCAGCATTTGTCACTACAGCGATGTTTTGATGTCAGCACCGTTAAGTTTGCCACCGTATTTGAGTAAACTGGAGTCAGTTAAGATCTGCCAGTGAACTGACGCCAGTTGTCACTCTAGATCTGCCAGTGCTGAGGTCGTTGTGACTCTGTCGGTGAACCCCGACTAAGCCGTCACGGGCTGCCTCCTGGTGACACACCCAACATGCTGCCGGAAACCACGAAGCAACTTGCACATATCTTAGCTTGGCTGAGAACAAACATTCCACGAGTACAAAATACATCTTTCCCGGTTACACGGTGGTAAAATCTTGAACCTTTACACAAAAAAGTTAAACTCTTGATTACATCGTCCAAGTTGTAAGAAGGTCCGGTTGCTACGAAGTATCAAGGGCTGTTGCGTACTGCTAACAGTGCATGTAAAGTAGCGTTGTGTTATTGGTAGGACGAGAGGGTACATTGTTGTATGTCAGTGTAGCTCAGCACTGATTATAAACACTAGGGACAGCACGGCATAGAGTTACTTTTAGCGAGTTCCCACGCCACTTCTCTTGTAAACGATCTTAATGCACTGTCTGGAGCTAATGTCGGTCTCGTTTGTGTTCGTTCAGAGTCGGTAGCATTCCGCTTGCAAAGTAGAGTAGCATAAGACCTCAACATCTCATCCTACAACCATGCCATGTTTTCCAATGGCTCTTGTGCCCACTCCTATATTCCACGTATCTCTCTGTATGTCTACATGTAATTAAAGACCTTACGAAAGTCGCTGTACTTTTGTTGTGTCAATAAAGTTCTCTATATAGATCTATTATAGTGAACCAAGAGTAAATTCAAGAGTAGATAATATACGCTGTTGGCTACAATACAGAACGGCAGCACGGGGCAACATATACTAGTACCCTAAGAATAAGATGCATTTTATATTTTGGCTTCATCTAGACAACGATCATGTGTACCCCAGCTCTGCATATCGGTAAAACCTTGTGTGAAAGAAGCCTTGCCTGTACTGCGATTTCTTTCCGGTTCAGTGCGCGGGTGAGAGCCGAGTTAGCTTAAGGCTGCACTTGGAATTCTTTTACTTGCAGCTTAAAAGCATCTCCAAGGCGTAAACCCCTCAAGTGCCATTCAAGACCATGCAGTGGCTTAAGGAACCAACAACGGGTGGCTTAAACCGATAATCTCCTGCGCTAGTTTAACTTTTGTGACCTTGGTGCTTGTGCCGTCCTATACTCCATGCAGCGACTTCAAATTCGCTCAAATTGAGTAGCGCTTTCGAAAAATCAAAACACATGGTTCTGAGAGTGACAGGTACATCAGGAACGCGGTCGAGCCGTAACGCGACAACAGGACAGGAATGCGCTGACAACTGTCCAAACCTAGTGAAGGAACACACACTTTTTAGGGACATCTTAGCTCAAGTCTGGTCAACCTACTACGCGTTCCGGTTGACCGCCAGCGGACAAACTTGGCTGAACAATCGGGACGTCCCATCTAGAATTTTCTCTTGAAATGAAGGGACATTTGCATACGAATTGGAAGCGGTGACCCATAGACAGGCCCATAGGTGCATGTGGCATTATGGGCGGGACCCCGGCACAGGTACGGACGCACTTCCGGTGCCACCTGTCTGACAGCCGAACGCCCGGGCATTGTGGGTGCCTACTGTGTATCCATGTGTGCTTTTTCATAACATCCCCAGCGGCGACTGACGCATACCTGTCAACACGCCTCCGAGCCGAGTCCACACTCCCCGCAAGGACAAGTTTTTCGAGGTGAGTCGATCTAGTATAACAAGTCGATCCGCAAGTGTGTTGGGATTGGACTCGATCCACGGAGATCGGCTTACTACACTAACTTACAGCACAAAAGGCGGGGGGTGTAAGCGACCGGTCTAAATATTGTGACCAAGATTTGTGTCTGTTTTGCATGTTTCACGTCGTAAATCTTAAAGTTTAAACAAGGCACACTTGAAATCTAACCTGGTGGTCAAGATAGCGGTCCTTTCGGAAAGTTTTCGAGCACAGTGCCGGTCATGATCAGTACCATGGGCCATGGAACACCAACTTAAAACAAATCGCGAGCGTGTGACAGGCAAAATACGGATAGCAGAAAATCAAAGAAACCCTCAACCTTTTTCAACAGCGTTTAGTAGAAGCCACCTGGAGATTTAGAAAGATGTAAAGTCTACGACGCGAAAACTTGCAAAGTCATCAACAGCTGACTTCTTGGAGGATAGCTATTCACAAAGTCTGTCGTATTCATCGGATTAGCCTCATTGTTGGCCGAGATTGGCATGTTGGAATAGCCTGGAGTGTAAGCCGGCTCATCACGGATGCATGAGCATCTATAATAGACTAACATTTGGGTAAATTGCAAGGTCTGGAACGCCCAAATGAAAATGGGCTCTCTAATTTAGAAGCGTTTGGACCGGCTAGCTTCCCACGAATACGCCCTTTCTTTCAAAGCATTCGCGAAGTCAGCATTCTTGAGTATCGTAACTTAAATAGGTCTTGCTTTTTTTTACGAAAATGACCGCCCTAATAGCTGGTGATTTTAGTTGTGTTGTTGGTGTTACGTGCATTTAAGAAGTTCTTACGTGACAAGAGCTGGCCTTTAAAGGGCGAAACTTGATAATTACCTACCCAACTAGTACCTGCCAAACCGGCGAACACACCGTGATATTCTGCTGTAGTTATATTAGCAGTTAGAAGAGCCTCTACAGACTGGTTCTTTGACGTCACCTTCGACAAAGCCTTCTGTACTTAGCATGCTACAAGTATTGAACTCACAGAGATCAAATGAATGTCGCACTGTACATGCAATTCAAGAAGGTTGTTTGTATCGTCAACTTCTCAGGCGGCCATGTTGGTCTAAAGGCTGGTCGAACAGGTCGAAGGGGCTTGTCTCAAGTTACCGGTACTGGGCTAAATATAGAACCCCGCGGTATCATTTATTAGTACTGATGCCCTAGTTTACCTTAACCACTGTCATTTCGAGTAAGAGAAGTTTTTTTCAACGATTGTTGCCCAAACATTATGAGATTATCATTTTAACAACTACCGGACCAAAATCTTTTGGATACAATATAGCGACTCCGGCTGGCGTAAAAACACTCATGCTTCATCCGTGATGTCTTGAAATTACGCTAATTACGACTTAAAACTAGTTGTAGGTTATGCTTACTTTAATAAACATATGGTATGATCAAAGTTACGTCGCTCCGATGATTGATTGATATTTTTAGGGCATAAAAGTTATTAAGATTTCGCACAGGACACCTGGCAAATACCAACAGCCTGTATACGCGGATATTATTGCTATTTGTTCCGTAATGCCGTGCAAGCAAAACATCGGACACGATCACAAACATTCTCACTATGGCAGATTGTACAGGTGTGTAGTTTTTTGTTTGCCGTGTTATTGTATCGACAGTGGCGTTCAGTCGACAAAGGCAAGCCCTCATTCAACATAGGCGTAAAAGCGAGGCGCCACAGGTAACAAAACCAACTTTCCTTGCCGTTGAAAGCATGTCACAGTTTGCTTTTGATTGCACCTGGTAACTGATACGAGTTGACACTTCAAAAGTAGGACGGCGACCTGCTATCTCACGAAAACGCCGTCCGTATTTGCTAGAAAACTCCATTCGTCCATTACTGTGTATGATGCACGATATTTGTGTACCTGCCGTGTTCTTGCGACGACGGGTGTCGTAACGAAGAAGTTCCTCACGACGGCACGTGTATTTGTTGTGTACACACAGTCCTTTGGGAATTCTTTCACTGCCCCGCCCGACAACATACATATATCGTAGGATTCACTTTCCACAGCTCGGCGACCAATTAAAGTCAGATCTGTGTGACCATTTATTTCATAATTAGAATATGATGCACGATGGAAAAGTATGATTTAAAATGCAACAAAAATGCTTTGAATAATCGTTCTTTGTCTACAAAATTCGTCGAGCGATATTTCAAAATTATTTGGTGGCTTACGGCGATCGCAGAGTCTAGTGGACAGGGGGGGGGGCGTGGCCAACAGGTGTGCAAAACCACTCAGTGCTGCAGTTCTGCCCAAAAATGCTTTCATGAGTGTTTACCCATGTTTGGAATCAAGACTGCTCTTAAAAGATTAAGGTGTCATCTACATAGAGTGCTACTAAGTGGTGGAATAATACAAATATGCCAAACCAAGCAGGAATGTATTTGTATATACTTCTTTCGTCAGTGTGTTACGCGACGTTAAGAAATCGTCTGAAAGAGTGGGGGCGACATTTTCGTCATTTGCTAACGTGGAAAACACTGAGATGCGCATAGTTTGGGTAAGCTGTCCTTGGGCTGTTTACACCTATTTCAGATTTTAAACATTCTGCCTCTTTGTTGGCTCCTTTCAGGCAATCTCAAGATGCCGAAGCTGATAACCGTGTTCGGCGCCAGCGGCAACCAGGGCGGCGGCGTGGTGCGCGCGTTGGTGGACGACCCGGGCTTCGAGCTGAGGGCGGCATCGCGAGACCCCAACTCCGACAAAGTCGCCTGGCTGCGGAAACTTGGCGTCGAGGTCGTGCAGGCGGACTATGACGACCCGGAGAGCCTGGAGCGCGCTCTGAACGGCGCGTACGGCTGCTTCGTGGTGACCGACACGGACTGGGGCAGCGACGACCCGGTCCAGTTGGAGCTGCTGCACGGCCAGAATGTGGCGGACGCGTGTAAGAAACAGGGCGTGCAGCACGTGGTGTTCAGCGAGATGCTGCACGTCAAGAAGGCGATCGGGATCTCCGCCAGACACTGCGACGCGAAGGGGCACATATCGGACTACATGAAGCAGATCGGACTCAACAAGACCGGCATCATCATTCCGTTCTACTTTGAGAACCTCCTGACAACGATGATTCCCAGGAAAACAGGCGACAACACGTTTGCACTAGGTGAGCACTTCAATACCAGAAACCAACAAAAAAAATTATACACTTTCCATCCAGTACATAAAGTCCTACGACCTTCCTCAAAATACCTGGTAACCGCTTACAATACACTGCAAAGCATATCCTGGGCGCACAAGTATATAGAATCTAATGCTGACTGTCCTTTTCGCAGGAATTCCATTCGGAGACAAGCCGATGCCGGGAATAAGCGCCGAGGACATCGGGCTGGTTGTGGGCGCCCTGTTTCGGGACTCTGCGGCCTGGGGCGGGAAGAGTCTGGGCGTGGCAGGGGACATCATGCTGGTCAAGGACTACGCCAAGGTCCTCTCAAACAACCTTGGCCCCAAGAAGTTTGTTGACGGCCAGGTTAGCTTACAGTGACCTTCTTTCGCTTTGTCCTTGATTTCACTGGGTCTCTGAATGACGAGATCATCTTTGCTGACTAGATGGATTACATATGTGACCATACGTTGATAACACATGCCAGCAAGATCCTCGTATTTGACAAGTGACAGAAAGACAGTTACTTTGCTGGTAACTATTTTAGGTAGTCGGGCATTATGTGAAATTGATAATGAAATCAGTGTATCCTCATCGATGATTTAAAAGGTTTCTAAGAGCATTCAAACGGACCAGCGACTAATCTCCAAGCGGCCAATATAGACATCCCTGCTTGGAGATTACCAGTGACGATGAAAAACAAAACTAAGGCAGTACGAAAAGACCACCTGTATTGGGGTGAGTCACTGGTCGTCTTCCTATGACCACCAACGCGTATCCGTTAATCTCCAAGTAGATCTTTCGGTGGGGGTAAGACAGTATCAAATTGACCAGACAGTATCCATTTGCCAGACAGTTACCATCTTGCCACCCTTGGGAAATGGACACTACCTGGCCAATGGCATACAGTACCGTATATGCAGCCACCGAAAGATCTGCTTGGAGATTTAGTGTCCGTGACCTTATGCCCTCTAACCCCCTCCCCTCCCCCCTCAGATGACGGTACAGCAGATCCGGGACCTGCAGCCCTACTGGCCGGCTGCCGTGGACCTCGCCAACATGTACGAGTTCATGATGCGGGCTACCCTGCCGTACAGCAAGGACCGCACACAGGAGCTGTGTCCCGCCGTCAGGAGCTTCGACCAGTGGGTGGCGGACAACAGGGACAAGTTAGACGGCGCTTGTAATTAGTACACTACCTCGGAACAGTGAAAGATTAATACAAAACGTAACGTTTCTCTTAAGTCTGAACGATGTATTTTCCTGCAGAACATAAATGCTGTGGTCAATACAGAAGGGCTGCTCACGAATGCAATGTTCTGATCAACCACATTTGTCATACAATGAACTTTGAAGGACAATAGTAAATATTTTTTCAGCTTATATTGGCATGGAGCCAGTAGTATCCAGACAAAAAGCTGCTCCTTCTCAAGGTAAATGTATCGAACATCAACAGTCCATGCCGTATATGCAATCAGCATCTATCATGCTTATTCATTTATGTTTGTTTGTTTGTTTGTTTGTTCTTGTTGTTAACACGTCTGTGTAACGATCTCAGATTAGAGTAAGAACCCGTTAACTGTCAGTTTTGTCTTTATAATGTATTTTACTACTTTGAAGTGACCATGTTTGAGAATTTCTCAACTAGAGATGAAGATTCGTTTATTTATATTTGCATCCAGTTTAACAGGTGTTGGGCATGTGGGAAGGAGATTTTTAACTTGTTTGACAACACTTCACATCTGAGGAGAGAAAAAATGGTGAATTCGGATGGGTGGGTGGGTGATGAAAAAATAAAAAAATGAACTTTACAGACATTTAGTTTTTGATTGTCTCATTGTCATTGAACTTTTTGTATTATATTTCTTTGGTCGGCAATATGTCACACAATAATCCACAAATCCATAATTGTTACAACAGCGATTTGTTATAACAATATGTATTCAAAATCGCTCTACAAGCAATTCAAAGTCCCTTGCTTTTGATAAGGCTGATATCTATGGTAAATACAAGTTGCTTCGTAAGTAAATCCAAAAGGTCCTCTAAAGCTATATATACGGAGTTCTTCACTGCACAAACAAACGAATTTTATCTTTCAACTTTTCGGTAAACTTTCTGCTACCTTTCTCGAGGCTAATGAACTCTATCTACTACTACCCAGTGTCACCTTTTTCGTTACGTAGCTGTAGAACTGTTTCCAGTAATTTGCCCAGGTTCTCAAAGGTCCATACGACGCCTTTTCCTCATCTCCTGCTTCTGCTTGTACTTCGGTACCCTGGGACTGAGATCCAGCTCGTACCCAATCTCTCCCCTCTCCTGGACGGCCTGCAGGAACTTGCTAGTCTTCCGCTTGTGCCACACGGGGTGACCCGCCGCCTTCATCGACTCGTGCACCTGCTGGTCCATCTCCCGGGCTTTCTGCACTTTGGACTCCACCTGAGGAAGGTATAGACAATACGCTAGCACAAGGTACAGGGCAGCATTTCGAAAACTGCAACACTCACAAGACAAGCGAGTTGCGAGGTTCAAACACCCCACCGTTGCCAGTACCTTTTGACTTAGTCCGAGCGATGGCCATGAAAACATAGCTACAATTGCTCTATCAGCTGAGATAGAATCCTGTACATATACAGCATTGCACGTTTACCTCATTGGTGCCCTTCTCTGCCCTGTTGTATGTCCTGTCCAGGTTCCGCTGTTTCTGGTCCAGCACGTCCACCCTGTGGTTGATGAACTTCAGCATGTCCTTCTCAGTCATGGCGTCCGGCTGCCGCCGCATGTACCTGTTCTGGTCCGCACAGATCACGTAACGTTATACGCACGTCAGGCAACATGATAAAACTTTCAGACGTTCTCCTAAACACTATTCTAAACATGCAGCAATTCTAATTTCCAAACATAGAGGCTTTGCGGAATATTGGACAGAAATTCGTCCCTCAAAAGCTCCAATACATGATTCCCGAAGAAGGTCGTAGGATTAAAAAAATTGGTGTGTGTAACTCCATCACATTGTGTTGTTTTTTGTTCCGCTATGTACAGTATGTCAAATAAACATTAACACGTGCACAGTGCTTTTGTTGACAGATATATTTTTCTCACAACAGTAAAAATCATCAGGGTATGCTGGAGTTTTTTTTCTATTCCTGTCACAACACAGCATCCCGTCTAGTTCTGTCGCCAGATTAGCAGAAATGAAACGTCGAGCTTACTCCGTCCTCGGCCACAGCACTGCGCACGAACTGCGACTCCCTGGCCAGGTCGTCCATGCCCTTCTCCGCCTCCTTGATGTTTTTGTTCAGGCTTTGGATCCTCAGCTCCATCATGGACTTGGCCATGTAGCCGTTGTCGTCTCCGTTCAAGCGGGGATCCTCGTACACAACAATTGCCATCGAGCTATACAAACAAAGCAAAGGTTTATGCTGTGAAAAAGTGATCGATTTTACTGAAGTAACTTTGGTAGGGAAGAACGGTTATGCCTCCATACTTTCCGTCCCCGCTGAGGATAGCCAATCGTCCTCATAGCTAGTCATACATATTAAACAACCCAGTTACTCGGAAGGCACAAAAGTCCACACAATAGGCGACGATCTAACTTCTGAGATGCTAGGGTCACATTTCCAAGCCGGGGCCCGGCCGGACAATTTGCGAGAACGAAAAAATATGATATAAAAGACAACGGAACACACAAAACGCTTAAAAGATATCCATAAGCATGATTTTTCAGATTCTTAATATGCATTTTTTTATGTTTCACCGCGGCTTAGAATTGTGATTCCAGCATATATAAGAAACATTTACCGAGGCTTGGGTTTGTTGGCTCTCATCCTGATGTCCTTCCTGTTGCAGTTGTACTCATCCACCAGGTCATCGAACTTGCCCTCAGTCGTCTTGACATTGTTCTGGAGTTTCCGCACTTTCAGCTGAACATTGCGGGAGAACGACAAAGAACATTACTACATCAGACAGTGGATTGTCTATGGCTTTTTACACCATGCTGTACACAGACGTTACTTTCTTCTTTCATATAGGTATGACGTTACTAGTATGAGCTGTAAGCGTGGAGCTTGTGGCTGTATGCGTGTTTAAAACACAGACGTTACATAATACTTTTGGATACAGCACTGTAATAACTTTCGTGCTCTGTTTTTTTTTTTTCAAGTGGAATGCAACTCAGGTTCGCATTTGTCCACAGCTTTATCATGACATGAATATCAGTGGTTGGTGGGGAAGATTGTAACCTTCAAATATGCCCCGTCTTTTTCTGTCGCTACTGGTGGGGGTAGCTCCTCTGCTTGGGGAGTAGGGATATTAGAGAATCTAAGAAGTTAATTGGCAATTCAACGGTTCCAAATGACTACTCTGCATGGTGTAATATCAAAATCAAAGGTTCATTCACCTGTAAAATCGTTTCCGACTTGTCCTCTTCTTGGATCGGCCCGTCCAGGATGGACACCCGTTTCTTCCCCGGCACGCCCACCTTGCCGCGGAGGGGTTTGTGGTCGTCAGGCACCCTGCTCATGGGCAGCCGGTACTCCTCGTTCATGTGGTCCAGGTCATTCTTCAGGCTCCGGTACTTGTCCGCGAAGGCCTGCTTACGTCTGTTGACGCTGTGGAGGGGGTGGTCCCTGGCGAGTTGGAAAGAACAAATACAAATAATGTTTCATGTTTTATAACAAGCAAAATGCTGCTAATGATATTACAACAGCATACATCATTAACTTTAAAGGCTTTGTATTTACGTACACTTTACGGTTATGGCAAGCGAAATGTTGCTAATGATATCATTACAGCAAATAGATCCTTAACCCTAAAGGCTTTGTATGTACGTACACATATTATATTTAAGTAATTTGATGATCTAATATTTACAATGACGTGCTAGAAACTATGGCAAGATGGGGAGGGAGAAAATGGCGGCCGGATTCGATAATTTGTTAAGTGTAATATCTTGAAATTTAGATTGTATAACGTCACAATTTTCTCTAAGAATGTATATATCGATACAATATTGTTGCATATTATAGCATTTCATCGCTGCTACAATATCAGCACTATGCATGTAGCTAACTTGCGACGACAGTTATTATTAGATCGCCATACGGTATAGCACGGCCATCACAAAAGCATGTATATAACTCCAGACTTGCCTGCCTTCCAGTAACTTAGCGGTGGGATCCGCCTCCCCGGTACCGGTGTCCCCGTACACGGACATTGTCTGCTCCGTCTGCGGCTGGCTCTGAGAATCAGTACGGCCAACGATGGAGGTTGAAAGTCGGCGATGTTGGACCGACCGTCCGTCCCGTCTATTTTAGGAAATTATTTTCGAAATGCTCGCGGACGTGGACTGTGATAGCCCAGCCCGACCGGGGATGTGTTTTTATTGTCACTCAATCCCGTTGATGACGTCATGTTGACCATGCGTACACGCGCGCCATACAGTAGTTTAGTTCGTTTGACTGGGGCGATTGATTCCAGTGTGCCAATTTCGCGACATTAGGTCACGTCTTTGAAGCAATGACGCATGGGACGTGTTGCAAAACAGATATGTTTACATCCTCTGTTTGGTAAGTTTAAGAGAGTAGGGCTGTTGTAGAAACGTTGGCCCCAATAACACGCACAGTGAAACATTAAACGGTACAATTTGCTGGCTTTGCGGCAACGCGAGGCCAGATAGCACTGCTGGTTTCAAAGGACAAGCATGGTGTACCTAATCCCGGTCGCTAGATGTCGCAAGAGATTGGAGTCAGATGAACCCACCTCTCGGGTGCAAGAGAACTCAAAACTATAGTACAATTTATTCCAACACAAAGAGATCAAATTTTCAACGACCACTGGATATTCATCAAGATAATTTGATCCATGTGTTTTCTTTGTGTTAAAGTTTAACATTGACCTATGATCAGTGCCAACACAGATGAACTTCCATGAGAACTCAAACTATATATAGCTAATTGTAAAGAAAACGTACACTTTCAATGATAAAGGCATGTTTATTTTAACACCCTCCTAAATGTCATAAAACAGCACGACAAATGCAAGCAACCCTTTGTCTTTATTCTGGTTGGTTCTTCAGTACCAGTGAGTCATTACAGATGTCCGGCACGTTTGACTTTCTAACGACTCAGGTTTGTGAGAAGATTTATGCATCTGGGAAATCCCCTGTGCATGTCCAAGCGCAGTGCAACCCAAGACGTCAACAAACACTTCAGGTCTATAGTCAAGTAAGGCAGATACCCAGGTTAAATGTAATCATACTAGTACATTGAATCAGGTGCAGTTAGGCTCGTTTTTTGACTGTGACTGATGGATTTATGATTAAGGCACATTAGAATCTCAGTGAAGCAACTTTAAATTTCTCAGTGGTGCACATGGTGCACAAACTAGTCTCAGCTCCGAGCATTAAGTGGTGGTACACAAATCTTGTAGTTAGTTACTAGTAGTTAGATACTTGACTTTGTTCATGATACATGTACTAGAATGGTGAATCTGGGTTAACACATGTTTATATTCCTTTTCTTCTCTTTAGCTCATGATTCTGTGACACATTGTTGTCATTATAGTTGAAACGGATCCTGTTTAGATATATTGAAAAGTATACAACATTTACGAAGGCAAGAAATATCGCTAGCCGATGTCAACTTACAAACCACTCAGTTTTGAAACAAAGCTAGAAAAACTGCAAGTCGAGGTCTATATTTTTTCCGAATACATACATCAAGAAAAGGTTCTGAGCTTTTCTACATATAAATCCTGGCGCCTGTGGTTTTCGCGGCACGATTGCCGACATTACATGGTGTTTCACAGGTCTTAGACAGGCTGAGCCTTCACAGCCACAGCCGGGTCGGCGGGAGCTGGGGCCTGTTCACCGGCAGGATAGGGCGGGCTCTGCTGGCCAGGCGGCGGCAGGTAGGCAGGGGGAGGCCCGCTCAGCTGCTGGATGTAGGCGGCCTGGGGATAGGCACCCGGCATCGCTGTAAGAAAAAATGTAGTCCTGTGAGATTTGCTATATGGAGTGTGAATCGTACACGGTCGCAGAGACCAAAATCTGAGTTGTTGTGATGAACGCAATCTCAGTGAAAAAAAAAAAAATGTTAAACCAAGGACAGGCCCAATATTACTGTAATAAAACGCAGTGCTGGAGGATTTGCTGTCTCGTCATGTCATGGTAGTCTCCGTGGAGAAAATCACTGACAGTGGAGAAGAGCTGAACTAAAGATAAAGATATGGTGTAGATGCGGTAGATATATACAGTACTAGATATGCATTTATGTTACCTGGGTTGTTGACGGTGCTTGGCATCTGGGCGTAAGGCAGGTTGGATGGCTGCATGATCACCACACTCGGGCCCGGCTACAACATTACAATAAAATTAAATTATAAATTCATGAATATACCATTAAAAGTTTAGATGCACACACGTATATTGGTTTTAACCAATATAAGTATGATCATAGGAGAAAACATCTTCTTAAAAGTTTGTAACTATCCAGTCAAAAACCTCATTCATCAGGGATCAGCCCACCTGCTGATCGCAGCAGGCACAGCCGACCACACAGCCGACGATGGAGGAGGCAAAACACAGAACCATCTCCAGCAGCCCTAGCGCCAGGCAGGTGTAGTGCAGGGCGACCATGGCCGAGCAGTACCTGTAGATGATGTAAACAGAGTTACTATGTATACCCCTGCTGCCTAACATAACCAAAGTCAGTGGTACCAGGGAGGTTTACACCTACTTACAAACTACTATCTTAGCAGACTACCAGCTCCTCCAATGTTAATCGTTAAGAGAAAGAAATGAAAAAAATACACTATATCTTTGCATTATCGTTATTGCTGCAAGTTAGGAAAAACTCCTACCTTTGATTATAACACGCGAAATGTAATTACAGACGTACATACTTAGAGATTACTGATTTTAAAGTACATCGGATATATTTTGTAAGCATAGCTATAGGGAGCAGAGAATATAGGAGATGCTTACGAATATCCAATGTAGTCACCATCGCTAGCGCTCTTGACGTAAGAGTCGTCCCAGCTGTTGTAGCTCTTGGTGACGAAGATGTTGTCGAGGGCGTTCGAAATTTCCTGCTCCAAACCCACCACCACGCACGACCACGCCGCCGCGGCGCCGCACACGCTAACCTGGGCCAGCGCCACGAAAATGCCGATGATGCTCAAAGTCAGGAAGGCCGGGGTCTGTGAAACAGGGACATCGTATTATCAGAACTCATGATATGTATTTTGCTCATAATTTATATTTTAAAACGCCGCAAAAATTATCTTCCCCCCTTCTACCGTGAAATTAAATCTCGCGAAAAAACGATGGGGCTACAGTAACTTACAAATCCGACAGGCGCGCCTTCCCGTTTGAAGTTCCTCCCGGCCATGATGCCCATGGCTCCAGTGATGACCACCTGTAAGAGGAGGAACACACCGATTCAAATTCTGCACATCCAGTCAACGTACAGTATTTAACACACATAGAAAGCTTCAGAGGACTTTGAAATATAAACACTCAAAGGTTATGATATTTGTCTCTGCTTTACACAGCAGCTAGCTGGCTTTTACAAGATGTTTGTCTGAGAAACAAGTAATCTCGTTTGACTGGTCCGCTGGAAGATTTGCAAGAGAAGCTTTTTACATATCTTGAAACGGCTGAAATTATATTAAGAATTCATAAATGCGAAATCTAATCCAGATCCCATAATTCAATCACTTCTTTCATCGACCAAAACAAAGCTGGCAACAAAAACATTCAAACTTCCTTTAACGTAATACCATGCAATAAGCACAATATCACGAACCAACTGTTCGTTAAAAAAATGACCTCACATATTTTCAAGTTGGTATTTGCAATTCGACATTGTCGAGCGTGACTTTACCATGTTACTGGTTGCAGAGTGGGCGGGTGGAAGTATGTGTGGATTGTTACGGACTTACGAACACGCCAGCCCAGATGGGCCCGCTGATGCGGCTGTAGTAGTCCCGCTGGAAGGCCGCAGCGGCGGCGATGCCGAGGACTGTACTGAGGGAGCCCAGGATGACCAGGGTCACTCCCAGCCCGAACATCACATGTCCGTTGTTCTTGCACATGGTGGCGAGCTTCGGGTTTTTACCCAACCCTAGCACTGTCGGGGGTTTCTTGATGTCAATTACATACAAATCACAAGAAAACAATTGCTAGCACAGGTCATTAATAGGTAAACATACAGGTATGATACATGCATTTCTGTTTTCGTTCCTCCCCATAACGGTTAATGATAATTTGCCATACGCAGAGAAATCCACCATTTGTAGTGAGGACAAAAGATACCCAGTAGCTACAAGGCTACATAACTCCTACCTTAAGAACACCGCTCTATTTTCGCCTGACTCAGGAGTCAAAACACGTCGCCAGTAAAATGCAATTATAGCCTCAGGTGGAAGAATGCAGACTAATCATACTGCATACACAGCTTTCTTACAGAGAGTTCTAGGCGTGTTTAAAAGGCACATACACAGGTTTATATATATATATGTTTGGATGTAATAGTTGAGGGAATGAAAAATATTCTGTTTGTTTGTTTGTTTGTTTATTTGTACGCTGGACCCTACTATGCAGCATACAGGATCCGTGCCCATACGATTGTTTACCGTGTCTTCTTTATTCCCGATATCCATCTTTGTACTTCGACCACAAGCATGTAGTCTTTAGGGTCTGTTGGTAATAAATTTGGTGTTGTATGTACCAGTACTCTTCAACAACTTAAAAATAATCCAAAACTTGGACGGTTGTTGTCGTGCGTTGCTGGCTCAGAGGAGGCCAGGTTCATTTGTTTAGTGGATTTGTTGTTCTGTTCTGACCGGTCTCAGACTCTCTGTCTTGTCCAGCGACAGCGCCGGACGCCCAAGTACCTTGCAATTTCTACGTGCATTATGTGCAGGGTGTAACAATGTGTACCAGGTACATGTAAGGCGCGCCAGCCATGTTGGTTGCCCTCAACCGGATCAAAACCTTGGCTCTACAAACAACAATCTGTTTTGTAATTACCAGCGTTCGCGGTCTGTGAAGATTACGCTGTGAATGTTTCTGTTGTATTGGAACTGTTCACAAGTGAAATATCACAAATATAGCCATTTAAAAGCTTCTCACAAGCACAGCTTCACATGGTATGACCATA
Organism: Branchiostoma belcheri; assembly: GCF_001625305.1. Lineage (NCBI taxonomy): Eukaryota > Metazoa > Chordata > Leptocardii > Amphioxiformes > Branchiostomatidae > Branchiostoma > Branchiostoma belcheri. Next base: position 287,396 of record NW_017802514.1, read on the forward strand.
GCGAGATCAATGTCGCAGGTATCAGAACAAACAACAGGTTTAGTCGGCGCTTCATTGTTTTTTTTTTACCGGGTGTAATGTCGCAGCGCTAGCGTTAGACCAGCTCACGTTAAACGTAAGTCAGAAAAAAACAACCTATAAGCCCTGATCTTTGAGCTGTGAATTCATTGTGTACGCCAATGTCGTGGAAACACCATAATGATTACACGCTACAGCATACATGTAATGTATATTTGGAAACCAGACCAACATTTTTTTTCACAATGATATGGTGTCGCGCGCACGTCTGATAGGCAACAAAACGTATGGCAGAGAATCAAGAAGCGAGGAGATATCACAAGATGTTTACCTCAGATCGGCAACAAGTCGCTGTGGACAAAATGTCGGCCACCAGTCTGGTAGACCTCCCCGTCTGGTTCGCTATCAATCCAGGGACCGGAGACGTCGCCTCCAGCAATGGGTGAAAAATGTCAACATGCACGCAATAGCACCTGTCGACCAATGGCGGTACGGTACGGGTAACTCAATTCGCGCAGGTGAATATCCATATGCAAAACAAGGTATGTATTGTCTGGTCTGAGATCATTGAAGGTCACTGACAAGGGGGCGGGGCGGACAGGTTGTACCGTCCCCTTTTTAGAAGGGCTCTTTCTTTCTGTCTTTTTGCCGATTTCATTGTGATCGTGAAAAGGTGATTTGCAACAGTGCATTCATGGGGCCTTTTGGAGATGAAAGAGTGCGGCAGAATATATCATTCTGGTTGACTAGATTTGATCTTATCTTTAGTTATTTTGCAAATAATATAACAAGGGCCTCCTATGTTAGACATAGTAATATCAATTAACTAAATTATGAATAACTAATCAAACGAAGAAAAACAACTTTCACCCTCCCTAAAATGTCACAGAACAACACGACAAATGCAGGCAACCCTTTGTCTTTGTTCTGGTTGGTTCTTCAGTACCAGTCATTACAGATGTTAGGCACGTTTGACTTTCTAACGACTCAGGTTTGTGATAAGATTTGTGCATCTAGAAAATCCCCTGTGCATGTCTGCTAGCGCAGTGCAACCCAATTAAGACTAGACAACAAACACCTTTATAGATAGCTTAAGCCAAGTCTTAACAAAGGTGTATATAGGGCTTGTTCTTCTTCTCTTTAGCCAATGATATATCACTACCCCATGAAATGTCGCTAGTTGATATCATATTACAATACACTCGGTTTTGAAACACAGCTAGAATAAGAATTCTGAGACTTCATACCTTATGTAATAACTGAATTTCCTCCTAAATGTTTATTGAAGTTAAATATTCTTTTGCATAATTTACATTTCATTATATACATCTCTCTATAAGATACATACAGAGCAAAAATGATAAAAACGAATGTCCTCTGCAACAAGAAAAATTCTAATGCAAAGTTGACCAAACACCCAAGGAAAAGAGCGAAAAATTAGGGTTTTAATTGCGCTGGCGCAGTACGTTCTGCCGACGTGCTATTCGCGCAAGTGAATATCCATATGCAAAACAAGGTATGTATTACATGTACCTGGTCTGGGATCACGAAAGGTCACTGACAAGTGGGCGGGGCGGTCGAGACTACTTCTGTTTTTCTTGCTGCTGTCCTTGCCATAAAAAGGTGTATTCATAGGGTATATTGTACGTGAAGCAAACCGGCCAAATTCAAAACGCCGTGAGGCAGAATATATTTTTAAGTTACATCAAAACTGAAACAACAAAGCACGTAAAATTTTCTTACTATACAAGACTTCAGATGACATTGCTTGTCATGCATAGGAAAACATTGCAAGAAACGTACTTAAGACGATCGGCAATGAATATTTAATGCCAATATTCAAAGGATAAAATGTTCTGTGTACACGAAGATACATTATGAATCAAAGTTAAACGTAACACAAAAACGATACAATACAGACAGTCTCAGCATCAGCAATTCGAAGAAAGCATTTCTATTTTAACCACTACAAGACTGTGGAACTTTTTCAGTGGGAATTTATCGTGTACGATTAATATAAAATGTGCAATAATGTGAAAGTTAAGCTAGAGTAGGTAAAATCTTTCCCACACTTTCCGATTTATAGAGTGTTGCCCATCTCCATTTCTATAGCCGTTAGACTATACAACTGTTCAATAACATTAACATCCAGAAAGACCTTTGCCTGGTTCGTGTAAATCCTTAATGCCTAATTGTGGAGGAAATCCGAGAATTATCGTTCTAAAAGATCGATGTTATCCAACTAGGTTAAAAAAAAAACTTAAATGTGTTACAGACTTCGCGAAAGCTATGCCAGTTTGCATGTAGGTTGCGGCGCTCTATTTAAACTTCATAGCAAAATCCTATCCTTTTAATTGGCTTGGTTTCAAAGCCTATATCCGGATAAAGTTAAAAATATGTTCAAGTTCACGGTCGAAACAGACGACGGTAGTGGTTGGCTGGCAAAACAAGTGAACGACATACAGCCAGCGCCACTGCTCTACTTGTTGTTGTGTGGCCCTAGACAACCTGGGTCTTCTGTTCGTTCGGGTAGGGCGGGCTCTGCTGGGCAGGCGCCGGCACGTAGGCCGGGGGTGCCCCGCCTGGCTGCTGCACGTAGCCGGCTTGTGGGTAGGCGTAGGCATTCGGCACTAATGGCGGTAACAAAATTGTGACTCATTAGAGCTCTTATGTGCACTTAGCAAGATAGCTTGTATTAAGGTATCCATACACATAGTCCGTTATCCTTCTACTTAGAAAATACTAGTAGCACAGTTTAGAGTTTAGCCAACGATATCCGCACTTTTTCAGAATTCGTCAAGCTTTGAGTGTACAACCCTATTTAGTGCAATGCCATATCCTATTTTACAACGGTTGCTGGAAGATTGGCATTTACGCCTGCAAGCTTTTAAAACACACTTCCCAAAGCAGCTTCTGCAAACATCGTGGGCACATGTGCCACATCGTGAAGAGAATGTTACCTGCGGTGGCGGCCATGTTGGGGTTGGGGGGAGCCTGCATGACGATGACGCCTTGGGGCGGAGGCTGGGGGATAAAACACCGTGACTTGTAGTTGTATAGTTCTCAGTGTCCTTTTACTTTTGGCTTAAAAAAAGACAGGCATCACATCGATTGTCGTTTAAACGTTGTTTCTGACTATCTATCAAAGTCATCTTTATGCTAAACTCAGAAGCCTAATTTGCCTTGCACTAGTAAACGACTGATGGCATGTATCACGTCCGCTACAACAGGCAAGATCGAGCAATACAAAAGTACTTTGAGCTCCAAGAAGCTGCTGCAAGTACTAGACTGACTAAATCAAGGTTCTAGTAGCAGCTCTTCCACTGGTCAGGACCCTAGAAACTTCGTGGTCAACTCCTCTATGTCAGGAAAACTGGGAACATCTTAACGATCAATCTGAGGATGACAACAGGCCCAACTATGACCTGGCCTCACCTGCGGGGCGCAGCAGTTACACCCGCCGACCACACAGCCGACGATGGAGGAGGCGAAGCACAGAACCATCTCTATGAAGCCGAACGCGATGCAGGCCCAGTGCATGGAGGCGGCAGCCTGGCACCAGCTATTGTGTGACATACATAGAAAACATGTTTGACGCATAGACTAAGGATATGGTCGGTGTAACAGTATAAACTTTAGTTTTAGACATCTTTCACACCACAGCCGTCTATCAGTAAGACATCATTGGCTGGAGCCGCAAAGTACCCGTTTGGAATTTTTATTCAGTATGTCAGGACCTGTTTTGGGCTTCAAGTGTAATATGGTCTGTTAAACTTAATTAAAAAATTCAAACGCTGTGGAGTTCTGATATGTTCTCGATAACGTCGATGAACGAAAAATTCACACTAGATATATTTGCTGTTGCGTTGATACCAGGCTTTTTTTAGTTTAACAGGGTAGCCTCAATGACTTTAGCAGTTACATACATGTCCATCTCACGACCCTTCCCGATCACCATGTGTCGTGTGTCCTAAACATGTCAACATTTTACCGTGACGTCAACAACTTAGTGTGCAACAACAGACACGGAACAGATCTCGCGACTATCGCGAGAAATGGGGAGAGTTAGACCTCAGTACCTGGCGGCAGACTGGTCACCATGATGTTTGTTCACGGCATCTCGCACGGAGTCGACGAAGCACCACCCCAGGTAGGAGCCCCCCGCGCCGTTGACGCTTTGTTGGGCGATCGTCACGAAGATGCCGACGATGCTCAGCGCCATGAAGGCCGGGATCTGGGGAAAGGGACGTGTCAGGCGTTGGGTCAGCAGCAGGAATGAAACGAGAATTGTGTAAAGTTTGAAACAATGGTTGTTCAACGATCATTTGGACGAAAAATTAGATTGATTTAATCATGAACAGAGGCAAAATTTACATGTGTGTATTTAGATGTCAGTTTCTGTCAGACGTGCACAAATGATAGCGTTCTTGGCAAAGCAATGTGAGGTTGGCAACAGATTTTATTGACTGGCAAAACGTACCACCATGTGATGAACCATGAATCCAGTGGTACTTACGTATCCGTTAGCTCTGCCGTCCTGCCGCCCAAAGTTCCTTCCGGCCATGATACCCATGGCTCCAGTCAGGATGACCTGGACGGGAAAAGTGTGTTTTACTCCCGCAATTTATCCATCCATCCATCCGTCCGTCCGTCCGTCCGTCCGCCCACACATATACACACCCACCCATCCCAGACCATTTTCTCTGCACTAGTGGTAGTCTAGAACTATGAACGTGTGAACTCACGAATCCTCCGGCCCAGAGGGGCGCGCAGATGCGGCTGATGCCGTCCCAGCTGAAGGCTGCCGCCGCCGCGACCCCGAGGATGACGCTGATGGAGCCCAGCACCGCCAGCGTGATGCCCAGACCCGTCAGGGCCTGCCCGTTATTCTTACACATCGTAGGAAAAGGTCAGATACAATCCTAGAAATGTGGAATGTACCAAAGATCATTTTTAGTGAACACAGGTTCCCAGCACAGGTTGCCAATGGGATATGGTGCCACTTAGCATACCAGCAAAATAAAAGTCAAACTATACACAGGGGCACATTTCTGACAACCCAAACTACATTGTAACGTTACATGTAATGCACAACGAAGGGAAGGTACATGTATGTGGTAATCGAGCTCTTGTTATAACATACGGTAAGGTTTCGAAATTTTCCAAATGTTTCAAGACGTCAAGTTCACAAGCATGAACAAAGAGACCGGATGTACCAGTTGCGCTTCTGTGGAAAAACAACAATGACACAGCAGAGACGAAGTCAGTTCGGCGAAAATGTTATGGTGCTGTCCAAGTTATTTGAAACGTCATTGTGTGAAAGGAAATACGGCATAACAACTGCTCGATACGGCCCATATCCCTCTAGATAATTTGAGGGGCTTGTCGTTCGTTCGTTCGTTCGTGAGTACTAGTACCAATTAGCCTCTATCAGGCTTCGGGAAACGACTGGAAGCCTAAAGCCAAATAGAGAGATAACATGCCGAGGGAGTTGGTCCGGGTGCGGCAAATGTACTCTCAAGCGGATCAACTCCTTCGGCATGTTATCTCTCTATCTGGCCAATTTCTAGGCTTTCCAGCCGTCTGCTGAAGCCTGGTAGAGGCTAAGTACCAAAATGTTTACTTTGCCTCAAGTTAGTCGGACTGATCAAGGCAGACAACGTTACCTACGAATCGTTACGGGCTATTTGCACTTGAGCTGTCATGAGGTATTTAGATCCAAAATGGCGTGAGAAGTATATATTACGCAGGTACAAACATGGTCTTTGGATAATCATGTAAAAAAGCTGTAATGTGGGGAGATAGAGTTAGGTTTAGATTACTGGTTCTTGCTTCTCTGCTTTAATACTGAGGCGATCTGCTAGCCCCATGCTACTCTGTAGATTACTTAAATACCTGCTAGATATAATCTAGTGGCGAGCGGAAGGCATTCATGAATAGGCAAGTATTAAACTCCGGACAGAATTTCACCTGCTGTTTCTGGCACGAGAAATACACCAAACTGTCATTTCCTGAGGTGTGAACATGCACCACAAATGTTGGCAATAGAAGTAACGAGCGGTACACCCCAGGTTATGTTGTTCAACAGTGTGCGTGCCTTTTCAAAATGGGCGTCGGTGTAACAAGATATTCATAGACACGACAAGTCTTTCGTTTACACTGCACACCTTTCCAGCGACAAAAAATAACCAGATCCTACGCAAAAGACACCTTAGACCCAAGTCTAGGCTACCAGTAACCGATAAAGACGGTACCTACCTACCTGGACCTGGTAAGTTCGTCAGCACGACTGTTTGTTAGAGAGACAAACACACTTGACTTGCCTGCGGCTTGTGTCAGGTCACTGTAAACCCTGTCACAGCCTGGTACGGTAATAGCCTCACGCAACCTGTAGGCCGTTCCACGCATAGCGCGGATCGGGTTACCTTTAGTAGAGTAGAGTAGATCTTCGGTCATGTAGGATTTTCTTCTCCAGTTTAGACCGCTCCTCATACGGTTGTCATTGTTGGCTTGTGTGGATGGTCCAGTGCCTTGTAGCTGTACTTCACTGGGTGATGTTCCATGTACTTGTCAAACCTTATCTTGAAGGCTGTAACTGTTGGCGCACTGACAACTTCTTCAGGTAACTCGTTCCACCATGGGACTATCCTATTACTAAAGAATAGTAGTCTTTTGTTTGTCTTCGTTGCAATCCTTTTAAGCCGTAAGTTGTGGCCTCTAGTTCTTGTCTCTCTCTGTCTATCAGGTATGCACGGTGTTGTGTCGTATAAACCATGTACAAACTTAAAGGTGTTGATGAGGTCTCCCCGTAACCTCCTGTACAGCAGGGTTGGTAACTTCAGGACTCTCAGCCTCTCTTCATATGATAGATGTTGTATACCCGGGACTCTTTTTGTTGCTCGTCTTTGTACCTGTTCGACGAGTTCTGCTAGTTTCCAGGTACCCGGTGACCATGTAGACACCCCGTACTCAAGATGAGGTCTGATCAGCGCCTTATATAACATGGTAAATACATCTTTGTCCACATGTTCGAAGGTACGCCAGAGTAGACCTGTCATTCTGGTTGCCTTAGAAACAGAAGATGTGACATGTTTGTCGAATAACAACTCATGGTCCACAATTATTCCCAGATCTTTCTCCTGTTTTGTGAATTGTAGGTCCACTGTGTCTGAGTGATGGTTGTCTCTCATGGTGTACTTGTAGTTGGGATGATTTTTTCCAATCCTCATTGCAGTACATTTCTGGGGATGGAACTTAAGTTGCCAGGTGCTGGCCCAGTCCTGTAGCTTGTCCAGATCGTTTTGAAGTTCCTGACAGTCCTGACTTTTACCCACACTACGATACAGTTTGGTGTCGTCTGCGAAGAGTTTCAGCGTGCTGTCGACTACCTCCGGCATGTCGTTTACATATAATGTAAACAAAACTGGTCCCAGTACACTGCCCTGGGGCACTCCACTGCTGACGGGAGCCCAGCTTGATCTGATTCCATGTCCTTTGTCGTGTCTCACCTCGGTTCTCAAGGTTATGCCAGGTAAATGCGAAATTAGGCTTAGTGAAGTTGTTTTGCGCCAAATGAAGAGTTTTGCTCTGCTTGACGTCCCTGCATATCTTGACAGAATCATCAGGTTTCCATGAAACCGATTAAAAATTTTAAGTACTAGTACCCTACACAGTAGATATGGACCCTCCGGTGCTAGTGAGGTGGAATCACATGTGATTTGGTAATACATATTTATAGGTCCGGCTCAGTGTTTTTGTGATGTTTTATATGTCTTTCTAATGGAGCGCGTTTGCAAAGAGGCACAACAAACACTACAAAACGCGTTAACACTGAGCTGAACTCTTGCTAAACGCAAAGACGTTATGTCGCTCGACGTCGGTCGACAAAGAGAACGAAACTCAGGGGGTAGGGAGACCTAACCGTGCTTTTCCTGGCTAACCAAGCCATTGTGCCGGTACAGAAGACATTTTCCTCTCAGCAAATATTTCTTTCCGCACCTTTTAATATACATGTAATAAAATAATGCAGTACCACTACTTCGTTAATGATATCAGCCCGTTTTCATGTAAAAAAAAACAAACCTTAAGTCTATATACATGTAACGTTTTAGTATTAGTAATTTTGTTATGTCGGAGAAAAAAAATGTTGTTCCTAGAAATTATTTGAAAACTGTCGGCCACCAGGTAACGCCTGATATCATTTGCCATTCGTCGGGAATGGCATTATCTACCTCACTACAACTAGCGCGCGTCACCCGAAACCCTTTACGGGGTCGGAAAACACCGAAAATTGACCAAATTAACAGCGTTTAAACGGCTATATATCTATACATAAACACAAACGTAATTAAAATTTGGTATCAGTAGGTGCAGCAAGTCTTCAGCTTATTACCTGTGCTAATAAACCTGAAACTTGTGCAAGTTTTATTCAAATATCTTAAACTGTAAGCGAGAACTAACACAACGGGCGACGCGAGTTTGCCCGCGGAGGCCCGGTACAGCGGATCTCGCGACTGCGGCGATTCGACTGGCGCACGTGCGCATGTTCTGGAACGCCTCTCATTGTTCCTCGTCTTGGGCGGGGACTATGACGGAACAAAGGGGTGTACGAGCATACGTGTGTGGATAACGTCCAAGTGTACACGTACACGTTGAAGCTGAGCTTGTAAGTTCGCTTTTCGACTAATTTTTCGAAACTTTCGCCAAAATGGAAAGTTCTAATAGTACATGTATGTCTTGCTCGCAAGTCAATGCTGTGAAGCTGCTCAAAACACCTTCTTCGGAGGTAATGGCCTTTAGCCCAACTCAGGGCATTAGTGAAACAAAGTTGGTTAAGTTTAAGACGGGAGATCACCAAATGTCGGTGCTGAACGACGTCATGGATGAGCGTACTGGACCCCTCTCTCAGGCCGAAAGCCTACCCAACTTCGTTATCGGAGAGGAGGGAAGCCAACATGCGGTTGTAGCCATAAGAATCAGCACAACCATCATCGACGACGACGTGCCTGTCAAGAAAGTTGGCGTATGGCGTAGGATGTGGAAGACCATGAAGAAGAGCCTGGTGGTGCCTGCCTGCTTCAGGCTGTGCAGACCACGCCGAGACTAGTGTTACTGAAAAAAAAAGTAAAAAAAGAAAAAAAAAAGGAGCAGGCTGTCCAGAAGCAGCCTGGCTGGGTAACGATCTTGGGGAGTCCAGGATAGAAAAGATGCTGGGAGATATAGACCCCACAACTGTTCCTGCCATGCTGAAGGTAAGGCTCAGACTTTCTCCTGGTCGGGAAGCAAATCAGAATTGTTTCTCCTTTGTTTCAGCCCCTTTCTCAGATAGTATTATAGTATTGTATCTGTTTAGATTTCCTTAAAAGCATATTGATTGCAGCCTTTTTGGTGGGATAATGTTGGTCGGCTTGATATGTTGAAACAATGTAACTGTGTACAATATAGCTGAAAAGTCTTAACAGTAAAGCACAATAGTCAATAATGGCAGCGTATGTTTCCCCTCTAGCTATCAAGTAATCAATTTATTTCCTCACTAATTCTCTAAAGTTATATGAGTTTTATAGCTTGGTATCCTGTTGTTGGTACAAAACCATGTGATAGCGGGACGAAGTACTTAGTATCATTCAACAGTGGATCAATGATACAGATTATATTTGGAATATACACAAAAAACTCACATCATAAGCTTGAAAGACGAAGCCATCCCAGTACTATAAGTAAGTTGCTCTTGACTAGACTAAGTCATCCAACATGGTGACATTGGCTTACGATTTTTTTACAATTCCTTGTTTACGGCTTTGTCTAAGTCTAAGGACAGTGGAAGTGTCAATGCTGGAGCTTGTGAACCATCTCCTCCTTAGTGATGAGGTGCGTGGTTTTGTTGACCAGCTGCATGAGCTGGTTCAGGTTGTGGGACCACTCGTTCAGGATGTCGTTGGGGTCCTTGGGTCGAGCAAACGTCACCACGCCGTCCAGTCGGTCAGCCTTGGCGTACACCGTCTTGTCCACCACAAGTTTGGACAAGAACTCTTCTGTCTCCTGTTGGGGAAGAAAAGAAAAACAGTGAGGGGAATGGTAAATTTCACAATACATTTTTGTAATTGCAAGCTATCAGAAATCTTGAGAAGACACTACACTGAGAAGACTTCTTTCTAAGACTTCAAACTGCTGGTATTATATGACATCAAACATTGGGAGTATCTTCATAAGACTACATGCAAAACGTATGCATATGTTATCTAAAATCTGATATATCCCAAAATAATTTACAGAATTCTTTCTAAGACTTCAAACTATTGGTATCATATGACTTCAAACATTAGGAGTATCATTATACGACTACATGCAAAAAGCATGCATGTTATCTAAAATATAATATATATCAAAATAATTTAACTCACAAAACTTTCTAGTTTGCGTGAGAGAAGTTAAGAGAAGTCATCATAAATACATCATTGGTGGTTATAAACATCAAGTAAACTTACGTCCTCAGATAGGTCCAACAGCTGGGCCATTCTCTTCATGGTGATACGGGTGTAGTACTTGGCCATGATGCGGATGTTCTGTAGAATGACAACAGAGGATTGTCATGTAAGACAGCATTGTTACATTTCCTGGTTGAACTTGCAATTTTTGTTATTGCAAAAGTACCCAGGTGCAACCTGTACCTTAATGCCTGGGTCAATAATCTAAGGGACAATCGAAAAGTACTGTCATGACCAGGTGATTTGTATACAGAGACAATTACTAGTACAGGTTTGACTGTTTTCCACCAAAAGACAGTCTATTGGTGTCCTGACACTCACATGTTCCACTACTCTGTTGCGGAGTTCGGCCCAGCGCTTGTCCCCTGTCTCAGTGTGTGGGAAGATGTCGGTAGCGGGGCTGTCTGCCGACCCCTTTCTCAGCTCCTGCTCGTAGATCTCACACACAAAACCCCAACGCATCAACTCAGCCGTCATGAAGTTCTTCAGTAACTCCCTGAACACAGTCCAAGTGAAAAAATGGTCATGTTCGATTGGTAAGCTTTATACTGAGAGGGTAGTCAATATAAATGATGCATCTCAAGGAAAAAATCTTGGATTGAAAATCATTCCTTAGACCTACTTGTATTTTGGAATCTCCTCCAAGTTCTTGTCTTCATAGACGCGATGAAGCAGGTCTGACTGTTCATTATCGTACGGTGACAGCACCAGGTTCAGCACAACACACTTCAAAGCCTGAACATTAGAATAAAAGACACAAAGTTCAAGTGCTCATTACAGGTGTGGCTTTTTAAGTGAAACAAAAAAATTCACAATTCTAATTACAGATGCAGAAATCATGTACACCTTCCAGGGCTCGAAATAATTTTTCGGATACATGCAAAATTGCACGTTGGCTGAAGTTTTAGGTGCAATTTGAAAAATTCACGTGCAAAATGATATTTAGTCAGTTTGCAACTGTTTTACTGTGTGTTAACTATCTTAGCCTGCCACAGCATAAAGAAGTTTATATTTGTAAAAAAAAATAAAAATGAAAAGCCTTATTTATTTGAAACAAGAAAGAACCTTCAGAGATACACAGTGCAAACATGATGTATCAGTACTTTCTAGGTGCAAAATTGCCATATTCAAAATACTTTTATGTGCAAATCTTGAAAATCATGTTCATTTTGCACATTGCACATGGGATCCCTGCCTTTACACCAAACATGTGAAGATGGGTTCATATGGTGTTCTACCTGTTGCCACTGCTCCTTGTTCTCCTTCACTGTGTCTGTTTCGTAGATGGCCCTGTAGTGTTTACAGATCTGCAGGTACGAGCCCTCGTGTAGGTCCAGTTCAACCATCAGCTGGTAGTACTTCAGCTTCAGCTCCTGCAATCCAAATGTCAAAATGTCACTTACACTCACTATCCAGTTTAGCATCTGGCAAAATCAGCAAAAAGATAGCATGTGCCTGCATCTGCTGTGCCGCGTGCAGTTATAACATCTATACAGATACAGATGTAGGGTAGTTTCTTTTGTTTTTCTTTTCAGATATTCAATACAGATTCTAAAAGATTCATTGTTCTTTCATATCCAGAGACCTGACTCTCTGACCCTTAGTTGTTTCCATATCCCTTCTCCACCCTATGGAAATTGCCATCAGCTACAGCATTAAGCTCTGACACTTTTTTGTTGTGTAGAGAAGGCTCACCTCTGTATCCTTCTCTGAGAAGACCTTGGTGTTGATTTTCTTGCTGATGATTTGTGTGCGGATGTAGTCTTTCTTGGCCAGGCACAGCCGCATCTGTTCAAGGATGAATTCCACCTTCTCCTTCTTCTCCATGGAACCAAACGTCTCCACCTATAAACATAGTGACAATAACGTGACGTAGTTGACAGAGAAACAGTCACACACTGTGATAGATGAACCATTGGGACTACAAAAAAGACTATGTATTTCATCCGTGAATAGTTTCATCTGGTTGGTAAGTCACTGAATAAAGAGATTCTTATTACAGACTCTTATTACACAACCAAGAGGTTTATTCAGATTTGTCCTGAGGAAGGTGACAGACGGTCACTGAAACATCAGCTAAATAAACCTCATGGTTCTGTAAAATGAGTCTCTTTATTCAGTGCTATGTACTTCAGTAGCATAGATAATCAACATGCAAGTTACAAGTAGATTTTTCAATTGGAACATAGTGGAAAGAAATCTGTAGTATCTGTCTCAAAAGAGTGCACATTCAGAATTTCCGACTTTTACTCACCTGTAGATCTTGCAGTACGTTTGCAGCCTCAGTAATGTTTCCCTCGTCCTCCTTGATCTTAGCTAGAATACGTGTCAGTCGGGCCCTCTCAATCTCTACATAGATCTGGTGAGTAGACAAATTAAAATTGATACACCAACTGACTTGAAAAAAAACAACACTGTATTAGAACATATCACACCTATAACCTTCAATTCTATATACAGTACTTAGTGTAAATTCTTTGACATTTGTATACCCTATTTAACAGCCTACATGGCAGACATATCTTGCAAATTCAGCTAATTAGAATACTAGTAACTGGTGAAGTTGAGATATGCTTGGCTGCTCACCTTCCCTTCGGTGACTGTCCTGAGGGTGTCGATCAGTTTGAGTTTGGTCTCCATATTTGGTGTCTTGTCTACATATGTCACTGCCTCCTGCACCATCTTGGTAATCGCCTAGACAACAGTGTGTTAGAAGAATACAGTCTTCAATGTCAGCACAGAAGGAACTAAAAACTATCTTTGAACTATATTGGACTTTACCTTAAGTTATCTCTGGTTATCATCGTCACATGAATGTGACAACTGCTGGTTTCTTTATCGTTGATGGTCCAAAAAGTTTCCTATCAGAAAATAGCAACAAAGCGACTGTCTCAAAGTAAAGTTGGAGACTACGTCTGGTGAAAAAATAGATGTAAAACAAGGACAACAACGACAACAAAGTTTATCCCACCTGCTTGAGCTGACTTCTCCTCTTGGACAGAAGGATGATGTTCTCGTTCAGAGCCTCCCAGTTGTTGCGTTCAAAACACAGCTGGACCACCTTAACCAGGATCCGAGCTGTGGAGTGCATGTCGGCTGCCTGGGGTGGAAACATGGGTTCAGTTAATCCAGTTATATGGCCAATTGCCATGAAGTCATGGACAGTGTCTGGCGGGCAAATAGTGGGTAATGGCTGGCTGATTTGCCAAGGAATAATTTGCATATGTCTTCAAATAATTTGCATATATAAACAAAAACAGTGATAGCTCGTATTGGTCATGGATAGGACAGGACTCCCAGGAGGGAAGGGCAAGGCAGTAGCCTGTCATGTCCCCAAAAAATTTGTCCAAGCACACCAGGACACTTTTACTTTTCACATCTGTTGACTGTTGAGATTGGGTTTGGTGTGTTTAGCATACAGGGGTTTGAAGCCAGAGTCTTCTCCATACATGGTACTGAGGCTCAATTAAAAGATGAACAAGCATAGCAAGTTCTAAAATAAAATATGATGCAGGTGTATGAGCACACTAAAGAAGACTTGGCTATTGATACATGCACTGAGGTACAGGGAGGAAATTGATTATTGAACCTTACCGTTCGTGTCTGCTTCTCCAAAGACAGTAGAATGTCCAGGGCTTCTTGCAGCTTGCCCTCCTGTTGGAGAAAAAAAAATGATCAGTTGACAGATACTCACATCAGAATATAAGTGTTTGATTAAAATTGAACGATTGTCACAACAAGGAAACAGGGTTAGGTTAGGTTCCATCCGTTTCACCCTTTGTTACATCGAAGCTGGCAACAATACATGACGTCCCTACGAGTCTATACTTACAAGAAATATGTTACACATAGAAGTGCACTTTTTTGTAGTCCGTTACGACTACTGTAGCTGTGATTATAATTTTTCTCTAACTTAGTCTAAGTCATAATCGTTCCACGTGGGGGAGGGGGGCAGACTGACTTGCACATTTTCGTCTGACACTAGGCGTCGTTTTCAGCTAAGTACTAGGGACCAATACACAAAGGAAACGTTCACACAATTCAGTGGCAGCTTAAGCGAGTTTACCTTGGCAAGGTTTTCACATATAGGTAGTTTTTCGTCCACGGTGGCGCTATAATCCACCTCCATCTTCGTCGGTAATCTGCCTTCGTCCGCCATGTTGCTGCTGTTGCGGGTTTCAAACGTATCCCAGAATGCTCTGTTCTTCAGCAAGGGACAAACCGCTCATCAGGGGACAAACCGTTTAATATATTGGAGGGGGATTTTCCAACGAAAGCTTCGAAGGAAAACTCTCGAAGTTCCCTACAGTACAAAAAGTACCTGATTTTGTAACGTTACACATAAAATATTCACACAACAGTAGTTTGACCAACCAGGATTTATTATAACCACTCAGCACCCCGAATGTACAAATAATGAAATCTTTTCTTTTCGCAAAGGGACTTTGTAAAATGTAATGGACTTGCTAGTGGTCCTCAAGTTCATGTATGTCTTCTTACTGTGTAATGCTACACAAATAATCATAAAATCCATTTTAAAACCTCTCATTTCAATGATAAAGAAATTAACAAACAAAAAAAGAACGAGCGAATGCCAATCGTAAATTGTAAACTTCGTAGAGATATTGTTACTTGATCATGACAATAGCCTGACTAAATTTAATCTGCGCTCCTAGCGGCCGGCCCGGTATTACACCAGGGGCGGCTGGTGAAATACCGGGCCGGCCGCTAGGAGCGCAGATTTAGTCAGGCTAATCATGACAACAGGTGGAAACAAAGATCTAGTGTGCCAAGGAAGTCGCGGTGGGAACTTGAAATTTCAGTGTCATTATAGTCACTATTCCTACGTGCTGACATCCCCAGACAGCGATAAAAGCTTACGAAAGTTTTTTTTTTTTTTCGATGATCCTTTCATAGCAACGGTGGTATCAAAATCTGCAGTTCGCCACGAGCGCCTCTATGGTTACTTTCCGATGATTCAACTCTCCAGCCGAATGTATTTCCAAATGTTTTCCAAGTCTTTACGTCGCATCGTTCACCGCCAGTCACGTAAAAATGTATGTCAGGATGTAGACGACAACGCACACCAGTCCTAAACACATGAACCGCACCACGACAGAATCCTCACTCCCTATAAGAAAGGGAACTCCATGGCCTGACTTCCATTGGTCTTCTCTCTGTCGCTTTAGCTGGACAAGAAAAACAAACAAACAATGAACTTGGGTATGGGATCACATCAAAAGTCCAAAGTACAATGTCGTTCTTTTAATGTACTACTGTAACAGTAGTAAGTTGAATCAACCATATCTCGTAGCATACTAATGATCACTATATCTGTGAGGCAAAAACACGATGTCACTGAAAATGGTTGCTTGTATTATATCTCTATAAATAGGCTGGTTCTAGTTATTTATGTCTGCCGCTTCCCAAAAGCTAAAAAAGAGATGCGTAACGTAGCTTGTTTCTGTGTTATTTCAAATGATTCAAGTATGAAATGATGACGAAAATGTGCTAATATTTCCTCATCCAAATTTTTTTTCTGTTTGGTCGCCCTGAAAATGCATTGGATGAAACTCTTTTTACCTGCTGAAGCACACGTCGGTTGATCCGGATCTGTTGTCGCAGCCTGGTCCGAACCTGCTTCACGGTGTCCCGCATGTCTGGGTCCCGGGGCGCCGTCCTGGGCAGGGCCGTCTCTCTCATCTCGTTCACGGTGTTGTCTTGGAAGCCAACGTCACTCTCCGTCATCTCAGCTCGGACTCGAATAACGTTCTACTAGTGACTGAGTTTGCACAAGCCGGACACCAAAACCTCGACAGCTTTCCGCCCACTCGATCGGCAGTGAATGTTACTACTAGTAGTAGTACAGCAATCCACTAGTGTCGTGCAGCTAGATATAGCGTCCTAACGCCAGTAACGCAGCCAGGTAAAATTGCGCCAAACTATGAATTACAAAAACTTCAATGCTCCAAAGCACCTTACTAAGCTGACAGCTAGACTCAGGCTACAGCTCTGGTGCACGGTGTTAGTCCGGGCCCGGCGACAGTACAATCTTACAAACGCAGCAAAGCAACTTCGAATTGTCAAGTGTGTTCCAATCCACACTGGCAGAAGATTTGTACCCACGCTCGTAGGGTTCTCAGACAGCTACTTCAGCTCGAACTTGTCCTGACATGAACCCAAGAAACAATGGGTGTTGTTGATTGCTCTATTGTTTTTGGTGTTAATCTTGTATCACCTTGGCTCACCTTGGCGCGGATGTAGACAATACAAGGTCCTCGGTCAGTAATTAACAACTGTTATTTGGACTTGCTACTCGCGAGAGGACTTCGTTGTAACGTTATTTGGTTCTTCCAGGCTCCGTGTGAGGTTTTTGTGCGTTTCTCGGTTTAATTGAAATAACAACGTTATGTTCAGAAGAGGACCGTTCCAAATGTTTGACATATTATCTCATACTCAGTCAGAATATATGCTGAGTGACTTTCGGACTAACCGAGTCAGGTGCTTGTGTGTGTATAACATGACTGCAGTACGAAATAATTCCGATGGAAGGCGCTTCTGAGTGCACGTCCAGAAAAACACACGCCGTAAAATGGACATGCGTCACACTCACAGGATGCCTGCTTCCTCACGGGATTTTGGTTAGATTACGTCATATGAACTTTGACGGGAGGTGAAAGTTAACGCGTTCAGGAAATGTGGAAAACAATTTGATCTGTATGAGACTACAAGCCCACACACCAAAGACCACCAAAGGCAAAGCCACTTGTAGTGCAACTTATGCCGAGCTCAGGAGGCGTCGCTTTCTGTTTTTGCTGCCGATGCTTGGCCGATTTTTACAACAATCTCCTTGTACCACGGAGGCCGGCTATAATATATAAACTCCTTGTACAAAATAAATATGTCAAGGAGGTTACCATAAGGCATAACCTCCTTGCTTATGTGTTGTTATATCTAACGCGTTATAACTATAACGTTATAAGCTAAGTTGAAACGTTACACTATTTCAAATGATTAATATATTTCTATTCGCGTGACCACATTTGACAGTACCACTAGGTTCTTCGTGTCTAATTATGACCCTGGTATAATCGAATAACGTTGTAAATGCTTCAAGTGTTTCAGTCTCATTTGGTGAACCACTGCGTCTGTCATATTTATGACCTTGTTATACAGCTTGCTAGGGTAATGAATTACATGACCTTGAGACATCGTGACGCTAAAAATCCAAAAGATACAAAGCAGGCCTTTGTCACATTTACCAATAAATTTCTACTCGAACCTTTTGAAGTCAATTGATGCTATAGATAAGTCAAAGAACACGTTTCTCATGATATAGCTAACACGCCCCCCTCGCGTAACGTCACGTTGGTATGGTCTAATGCAGCCCACGTGACTTTGTTTCCCCCGTACAGGAGTCAGCAGCAGGCCGGTCCAGGAGAAGTCAGGCAGCCGAAGGCCGTCCTCCATCACAACACCGCCTCCAGTCGGCCCTCTCTCCGTTTGTGGGGAAACCCGCCACCTCTTCCACATTCCTGCTGCATGGAGACAGCCCTGCCGTGCTTCAGATAGCCCCGGATCGCGCCCAGACGTCCGCCCAGCACCCATTTCCTCCGTCCGGTCCGGCCCGTACCGTGAGAGCCACCATGCTGATGAAGGAGTACCGCATCTGTATGCCTCTAACGGTAGAGGAGGTAAGTCTGCCGGCATTTCCCTCCCGCCTTCGCGACATTCGGGCGGTATTCTCTACACGATCCCGTGCACGTAGCGCTGCCGAAGCGCCTGCCTTTTGGCTAGAGGTTACAGGAAAAATGGAATCGACGATTTACAGCTGTAGGCAGGAGGTGATACTCCATGTCATCTCCGACGATTTTCGGGAAAGGACCTTTCCGGGTCAGTGCTTTTAACAGCGAGGTGTTCACGGCTATAGCGGGATGGGGACAAGGTGAACACATTAATGTGCCATGAACGTTGGCCTGAACCGTTCTCTTCATTTGCACCATAAACCGTAAAGGTATACCATTGGGATTTCAGCGGAAACTTGGAGATTAGAGATTAAAAGCGAGAGAGAAATCTGGGGGCAGGTGTATGACGCCCCCATTGTAGGTGATGTTGTTTTGATCGTTCACGTACATGTAAAGTCAGCAGTACTTCATACATGTTAATGTATGACTGCATAAAGTTTCTCAGATGGTGGTAGTTTGATATTGATATGATCAATTCACAATTATAATGATAATAAATCTAACATTATGGCTGTAAGAATTGAAATTTTCTAAAAAGCAGTGTTGCCAAATTAAGTGCAGTCAAATTTTTTACCATCTATTATAACTATCTATCGTAGAAAAGATACCAGGTAACCTCCTGGTAAAAAATATATTTTGTCCCTTTAAGTTTTAATTAAGTTGCCTCTTGACATACTGAGCTGGTCTCAAGGGATAATCATATGTTGGAGTAAATTTAAAAGTCGCCAATGACAGATCATAGCTTTGTAATGTCATATGTACAAATCTACACTACATGTGTATTGAAAGTGTCATAAAAAAGGAAACAAGAATCAGAGAATCAAATCGATGTGGCTCGAAGCTGAAAGACAATATAACTAAAGTATAAGGCAATTTGTGCATTGAAAATTAGTAAGCTTGCCTTTACTGTCTATACATGTACAGTATAGTTTCCCGCCAGTATTACAGGCTTAAAGATAAAGTGATTTAACAGACATGACCTTATATGTTAGGAGGACTGGGCTATGTCGACAGCTGGCCTTGGTCATATGATTTATAAAAGGTCTAAAAAGGCATTAGGGCATCCTTTAAAAGCCTAGAGCTTCTCGGTCGCAGCATGGCAAAGTCCCTGCATTAGCCTTTTGGGCAGTGTGCAAGGCTCTTCCCTGATAATGGAACAACCAATATTAATGAGAACAAAATAATGCCTGGTTCCCATGGTTATATACATATGGCTATCCACATTATATACTTCTTATCTAACAACAGTAGGTTCTTTTGTACTATAATCTGTCTGTTGTGTGCCTAAGGCTATTCAAGAATACTTGAATATTTTATGACTTCCTCCTCCCTCAACCACTCGCAGGTACTGCGTTTACCTTCCTTAGAATTTAGATAAGAAAGTAAAGGAGTGTTTCTAAAGAGAGAAAGATTGAAGCCACAACACTGTGGTTAGCACTTAGTTGAGGCAGATTGAACACCTGTATTGGACACCCCGTGGGAATGAACTAGCTGGACTTGATTGTAGCAATTCACTATTGCATTGGTATGTTAGGGTATGTGCGTATGTGATGAAGATTTTTTACATTCTATCAGCAAGTTTTTAAGGAAAGAAGTTGAATTAGCCAGCTTTAAATCAGCATCTTGAAACAATTAAGGTTTACTAGTCGACAAAATGTTTGGTCACTTATCATCCTTATTCTGCCCTTTTAGTTCAAGTCTAAGAACTGAGTTTTGATTTGATTTGGCTTGTTTATTTTCTTGCCCCTATAGGGGAAGGGAACCTGCTGTTGTTTCAGGTCGTGCTTGTCCCTGGCTACTTACAGTCATAACACATGTCAAATACCCATTTGTTTGTATGCCACTGAATGTACATTGTATGCATGCTGCAGACACATTCTGTACATACTGTGGGGATTAGTGTGGAACAGTTGTCATATAGTCTTTCCTGGACTCACACACAGACAGACAGACAGACAGACAGACAGACACACACACACGCACACACATGCATGTACACACACACACACAAACAGACATGCATACACATACACAGACGCAAATACACATTGGTTAACCATTAAGTTTTGGAGAAGATGCCCTTGTGACTACAAATACAGTGTACAATACATATGAATTTTTCTGAATAAAGCATTATCAATCACACAGTAATGCACAATACCTGTTGTCAGTACCTGTGATCGTTTATTGTTATTATATGAAAAACACAACTACACTGTACGTATGCTGAGTGGTATAACAGCTGTGTTATCTCCAGTCCAAACAAACTATATTTTTCCTTACCTTTGTTTGACTAGGCAAAAGGCCAGAAGTGCCCACATAGCCATCCAGGTCAAAATTGCCAAAGAGTTCAGTGAAATGATTTGTTTTGATTTGAGCTTCATTCTACGTTTGTCCACTAACATTTTTGGCAAGGGTCAGAAGTAGGTTTTTCTTTCACAAGTAATTGCAATTATGTAGTCTCATCCTTTGCTACGTAGCATGTTTCCTATGTGTACTTTGATAGTCCTTGGCTTGTAAGATTTGACCATGCACAAAAATGGTAGCCTGGTTACCAAATCTATTATTATAGCTCCCGAGGCCTACATCCTATTTGCGGAGAGGATTCGGGAGCTATAATAGGTTTGGTAACCAGGCTACAAAAATGGATAATCTTTGTATTTGTGCAATTATTATTACCACTGAACATGAAATTACTTTGTATATAATATCATTATACCCATTTCTTATGAGCATATATTATTTTACACCCACAAATTTTTCACCAGCAGAAAGAAATGAAACTTGCTCCCATTTGAAATGCTTCTCGTATTTCTTTTGACGTAACAAGGCTGTTCATTTGTTGATTAAGTGGCACAGGATGCAGAAGTGACAAGAAGGGATTGAATACACTTTGCAGTTTTCTGTTCCTGAAATGTGAGCCTGCTCTGGCTGTAAGGCAAGAATGTGTCAATCTGTAAATTGCTTGCTGTATTATATTTGATCCGAAAAAAATCACAAAAATTCAATCAAATTTGACCCCTCTTAATAGATGTAGGCAAATAATTAAACGCAGGATGATGATGTAAAAGACGTTTTGGCAACAAAAAGATTTGGCAGCGTTGTTAAGTCCACAGCCAGGGTCACACAGCATGAAAATAAATTACCCAAGGAGTATACGCAAGTCTAAAATGGCATTTTCAACTGGTGACTTCATGATCATTGCTCAGTTTTTAGGGAAATTCAGACAATATTTGCAGGTCAGATAGAGATGAAAAATGCACTTGATTGTCTGGTGATTTCGAAATTCAGTGACCAGCAAATGTACAAACTTGCTTCAAATTCAGACATGAAAGTAATGGCTGATGTTTGAGGACTTAGTCCCACTGGTCAATACAATGATTAACCTTTGAGACCATTCAGTAGGCATCAAGAATGTGGCACAAATTGTAAACAAAAGCTACTGGATGCAAATATGGCATCAACTTACCTGTACCTGTACCTGTGTTGCATTATTTATCAGTTGAACGGTTGTGTCCTGCAACATTTTACTGTTTACATTTTACTATACACTATTATAGTGTATATGCTATTTGATTCAATTCAATCGGAGCAACAGGTTTAGATTTAGATTTGAAGATTGAATTTGTGCCGTGGTTTCATGTTTTCCACTAAAATTTGTCTATCAATTTCAATGCCTCCTGATAAACCTGGTGTCACAATCAGTTGTTAATGGTATTCACTATCTGATATAGTAACCAGATGTACCTTTTTTTGTGAGAAAATTGACTCCAATTTTGTTGTTCAACAACATGAATTGTTCTGACAGGCTACAATCATTAATGATGAAAATGTGCAGGTGCTTCCCTAGATCTGCAATTGCAGAGTTCACATTTTGTAACCTGTAATAATCTTAACCATCCAAATGTCACAAAGGTAAATGTCACAAATATCTTAATTTTGTTTTGAACAGTTAGGACTTAGCAATGAATATGTTTAATCTCAAATTCAAAACCAGACGTAATACCAATAGAATTCTGTACATAAAGGCATACAATGTAGTTACTTTCTAAGCCACGTTCAAGGAAGGTAGGGAGGGTCACACTTGTAGTCTCAACAGAAAAAGGACCAAAAAGCAATATAAGACTACGAGTGCATTTCACAAAGATTGCTGTACAATTTTTAACCCAGTTATAGGACACTAATAGGTATAACGAGGCAAATGAGGCAATGACTTGATCAGCTATATAGTTCTGCTGGTTTATCAAATTTTCTTTATATTTGCATGTGATGTAATTTTGTGAATCAATTGAAATAACTTGGGCGCCTAATAAAATTTGTCTCCAACTTTCTTGTAGCTAGAACTCAGACTTAGATCTGTAGGTTCTGGTATTATGAGGTACAATACATTTTGTAGGTCTGTTTATCTTTTAAAATAGTGTGAAAAAAAGTATGATCCTCAGTGTGTTTCACATTTGTACATTTTGTTTCAGTAATAAATACTCTATATTAATTATTATTAATGATTCATCAAATACAAGCATATCTCTTCTTAATGTTATTGCCTGAAGCTGCTTGTTAGTTCACTCACTGATCTTCCATTTTGAAGGCAGGTTAATTTGTAATCTTGGAGAGTATTGGGTTGTTTGGCCTTTTACAAAAAGCCAAGATGTCACGGGGAGTAAAATGTAAAGTTGTTGGCATACGTGATGTGACAGTTTCTACAGCTGTGTTTGGGACAGCTATGGCGACATAAACATCGCTATAATTAACGTTACATCTCCATGGAGACGAAACACGTCATCTTTACATGACCGCCATGCTGATTAGCTGCTTGTCCAGTAGCAAGATTATAAAGCTTTTAACTTTAATGGCTGTTAAGGAGGTGTTAATGGCATTGCTTGTCTGTAGCTGCCATGAACACTACAGTTGGCTCTGTCAAGTTTAGTCACCTTCACCTTCTCACACTCTTGTTTTCAAGTTCGGGGACAACAATGGTTGCTTCCACTGGCTTCTTGTATGCGTACAGTCTGCTAGTGACCTGCCTGTCCAGTCCTTGATACTAAGTTGGAATCCATTCCTTATTTTAGCTCCAGCCCATCATAAGTTGATAAGGCCAACAGGGATAAATACCAGGCCAGTCAAGTTAGATGAAAAATATTTGTGTTTATCAATATTGCATTAAAAATGTACAGTACTGTAACATTGTGATTTGAAATCATCTGAGTCAGCTGAAGCCTATTTGACTAATTGTTGGTTTTAGGAACAGAAATATCAATCTGAACTGTACAGTGTAAAAGCTACATGAAAACAGAGACTCAGGAGAAAGTCTGTACTACTAGTACTAAGTGCCTTGGTACACACAATATCAGGTACATGCAGGGAATGTAGTCAGATTAAGTCCTCCGACGAGCCACCTGTTTTCATGATACATTCTGTTTTGGCCATTAGTCATCGAGTGAGAAAAGACATTAATCAACCTGCAGTCTCCTCAGTTTACCCAAGCACACTGGGTCACCCCTCTTCCCGATAAGTGTGTTGGGTTCTTTAATGTTGCTGAAATGTTGATGCTAAAATGGATGCAGTAGTCAGCTGCATAGTGCACATGTATGCATGTGTGTGTAATGACAGATGTCCCCATGGTTCAGTGGGGCACACCCAGCAGCTGTGGAACTGCAGATAGCACCTAATGACTGAGGTTGTGGCATAGAGGATGGGGGGAGCACTTAATACATGGCAATCTCCTTACCTGCCGTATCCTCCATTTCTTTTTATAATGAACGATGATTAGTTGTTATGATTATCATAGTGAAATTTGAAAGCTCACAATACTCATAAAGTATGGAATAAAAGTTATGAGTATACAGATGTGTGCACAATTGGAATGGCACAGTCAGATTTGTCGTATGCTATCGTATCATTTTGATATCACAGGACTTGAAAATCCGTTTTTTTCAAGGGGGCTGCTGAAAAGAATCCAAGACAGCCTTTTCAGTATGAAGACAGATGAATTCAACATTTTTGTTACTATCCCAAGAATGCCATCTGTTTGCGACCTCCCAGGCCTTTAGTGCTATATGATGGAGAGAGAGAGACAAAGTATGCGGACTTTATTGAAAAGGCTCCATTCAGTGACAAGAAGAAGGAATGCACTACCCATATTTGCACCTGCTGTAGCCAGGAGCCTGAGATGATGGATAAGACAGGCTGAAGTGACTGCTGTTTGCTGAGGTCAATCCAGGACAATGTGTGGTGCCTGCCTCTCCAGACTGCATCCATTATACGCAAGTCAACAGAACATCCTAAATGTCTCCATCCTAATTTGGTCTGACTCTTCTAGTGGCACTATTTACTTATTTCATTACTTTACAATTGGTTCACTTGGGGATAAGCAGATCAAGCAGTGGAGGGGGGGGGGGTAGTAGTGCCTGGTATTCTTTCATTGGCCACCATTAACAATCAACCAATGAATCTCTCTCTGCCATAAAACAGAAGGCTACCATGCTTTTAAATCTGATCGCAGAGGTTCAAGAAGGCAAAAGAAAGGAATCTTTGCCCCTGCTAATTTTATGCCTGGAACCCCTGTTACACAATGTAGTCTTATTCTTATACTTCAATACTGTACAAGCTTGACAGCAGGTAGAGTGTATGAGAGTCACAAGATTGTTGAAATCCAGTTTCAACCAAGAGTCTCAATGGTTAGTTGGTTACCCGGTATTCTTTTTTTTCAAGGATGATAAGCACACCCTGCCACACGTGTGTGAGGATGATAGACCATCAGGATTATCTCTTGAGCAGATTGGGCTCTTGATGAACCTCTTAACATGTCAAGGGGAATGCACTCATCCATGTGTACATGTGCTTGACTTGGTCAAGATCTGCACTATGATAACACAATCCTAGGAGTACTAGTTTTTTTGCTAACTTGTGCATCCTGGTTTCGATGGCAGGAGAGATAAATGGTCAGCAGTTTTTTAATGTTATAATCTATTGCAGTACAACTTGTTTCTAGGCACCTTCATTCCTTTTTTATGGGGGTGGCCGATGGGGTCATGTACAAAGGTGTCAGTCTGAAGGCACTTGACTTCTAAGCAAATCATATCTAGGAAAGCTGAGTCTTCATATCCTAGGGAATATACAAAATAGTACCTAAGGATGGTGACATATATTTGGAGGGGGAAGTGGAAAGATAATTTGTATATGAAGAAAAAGAACTCCCTCTACACTCCATACAACAGTAGTGATGCTTATCCATGTATGGTTACTTGAACTCGGTTAGTGGTAGGCACATGTACCTGTAGCTGTAGATCTAGATGTTGACTATTATACTGAACATGATTAACCCAGTAAGATGTGTATGTACCCTGTCAATCCTGCGCACCACATGCACTAAGCCATGTCCCACATAACGGTTCCCCTGCCATATTAGTCTATCCTCCTGGGAAGATGATGAATGCGTGATTAGGACTTAGACTAACAAGGGTACCAGGAGGCTACTCATTATCACACAGATCAACATCTCCATGGCTACTGACTGATAGTTGTGGCTGGTATGGGGTTATCATCATTAATAAAAACATCCATAAGGAGGGACTTAACTGCATGCCATGTAGGGAGATCCTACGGTCAGGAATGTGAAGATATGTGTTTCTCAACAGGGTTCACTGTGTATATGGTGAGGAAAAGTGATTTGTTGTTGAAACCATGTGGTCACTAAAATGAAACAACCCTACAGCGTATGTACAAAATGACTACTGGTAATAAACTAGTGGATGTCACCCACAGCCTTTAATTAATAGTACCAGAGCTGTCTACCTGGGACTGAGGTGTTTAAAAATTCTTTTTTTCACCGAACTGTCAAAGAGTGGAACTTGTTGCCACCAAGAACAGTAGGGGCATCCTTACTAGATAGCCTTAACAAACGCTTGTAGCTAGATGTACAAAGGTTAAGTGTGACAGGTGTAATATAACCAGCTGCTGCCGTGCCACATGCCTTTGAGGGTGATATATTGCTGAAGGACAATTTAATATATATTTAGGCTTTATAGATAAACAAAGCGGGGGACAGCTTTAGTGCGATCCAATTTACAGCAGGCATTCGTGTTTTAATACATTTCAATGTCAATTCTATAGGTACCATGTCTTGTGATAAGACTTTATGAAGAGCAGTCAATATAATTATAAATCAGATCAACAAACTCAATTATTTTCTAAAAAGTTGGCAGATATGCTGTTCCACGTGTGTTATTTTGTCGCAATCCAAATGAAAGAAATGTTCCCATCTATATACCTGTTAAGAGTTAACATGGTTGTTTTGCCCTGCAGTATACTAGATTACATGTAAGATAGGATAGCTGTACATGTTGTGAAAGCCGTTCTTACATGTGTATGATAAGTTAACACTGTTGTTGTTCTGCCCTACAGTACAGGATAGGACAGCTGTACATGATTGCCAAGCACAGCCAGGAGCAGAGCATGAAGGGGGAGGGGGTGGAGGTGGTACGCAACGAGCCCTGCGAAGACGAGGAGCACGGGAGAGGGCGCTACACGGAGAAGAGGATTCACCTGTCCAGGTACGGGGATTCTGTAGATCGATATCGACTCCGCAGTAAATTTGAATAATTGGTACGATGCTTTAGTCCATTAGTGGAAGATTTGGTCGTCTGACCATTTGGGTGCCATTACCAGTGAAATACTCAATACATCATCAACACAGTGAACAGCAGGGTGGCATGTGGAATAGCAGAGTTTATATCAAGACATTAGCCAGAAGTGTGAGAGCACTTTGTTCATTAGGTAGATCTTCTATCATACGTCTATTTTTATGCAAGTAATATTATGGAAGTAGTACTTTTTGAACTAATTTGTAATTTGATAAAATAGATTTTACCGACATCAGCAGATAGTAGAATTCACTTGCATTTGCCAGTGAGAAAGATATTTCTCAGAAACCTAGAGGCAGAAGCAGAAGCAATTAAAGTGTTTACATCTATCTGCTGCCCAGGCTGGCGGGTGCACTGTCAGGGCACATCACAATCTCCACTCATAAGCCTGAAATAATTGTAGCTTCAAGTCATTTTACTGGAAACAATAACATGGCCCATCACCTACATGTATATGAGCAAGCAGACCGACCAACATGATGTCTATCAGTTGGAAGAAAAATGTGTATATGTACAGCAGTGTGCTGGTGGAATGTTAACTCTTATTTCTGTGAATGTACAACATTTTTTCTCGATGTTACCGGTAGTAGTATTTATCAGAGTACTGATAATAAGTGTACAATGTAGATGAAGTTTATAATAAGGAGATGCAGGATTTAGCACACGCCTGGAGGCTCCAACTTTGAAGCAAGGAATATAATTTCACAGTGAAGAAAAAAAACAACATAAAGGATATGGGTTTGTCTGATGCATGATGTACTAGTATGTTGTAAGATGTGTATCATATACCAGGTCCTGATATCATTAAACAAGGCGCAGTCAACTACCTCCAGTCATAAACCACATGAAAACAGTCCTGTGCAATGTAACGTAAAGACCCTCTTACCAGGAGCAACCACCCCCCAGTTACCAAAACTTTTTCTCTTTGCCTCAAGACTTTCACTGTATATCGTTTTACCCAAAGAGAGTATTCCAAGGCTTGCATTTAAGTGTGCTTAACCTATCCATATATAGCATACATCTTAAATTCGTGACACCAAAAAGCAAACCTTACAGCAGGGATAAGACTCCCTGAATTGCAAAGAGTTTGCATACGAAATTACAAATTACAACGGACAAGACAGGTGTGGTTTGTTTTCCTACCACAGAGACTGAGATATAGGTAGCATTGAGACTCATTGTTTTAAGCTTTTGCCTGTATGTGGTTTACCAGCCTGTAATGTGTGAACATCGTGTTGTTTGTCTCACAGCCGGCTGCCCAGCTGGATACGTGCCGTGGTCCCCAGGATCTTCTACATCACAGAGCGAGCCTGGAACTTCTACCCACACACCATCACAGGTAGCAGCGTATAGGTCTTATTCTGTCACATAGCGTGCGCAGTTTAATGGATAGCAACCCAAGAGGTTGGGAGTTTGTATCCCAGTTGTTGTCGCTCACCCAACATGCACAATACTGTAAAGGGCCACAGTCCTTAGTGCAGAATGTCACTCTTCATGACATTTTCATCACATCCACAATGCTACAAGATTTTTCAAAATTAAGATGAAACTAAGAAAATGAAATGCAGCGTAGATATTGCTATTCATAGAGTTAAAATTTCAAAATTTAGTATTTTACGGAGGGAGCATGCCCCCAAAACCCAAACCTTGGTCTCACTTCTTCAGCACAGAGCTGCATTCTGTCAAACTACAAAGGCAGAGAAAAATTTAGAACTGAAAAGAACCCATATGTGAACTAAATTTACAGAAACACACTCCTGTAATTCCTAGCCAGTAATCTACATCATTAAGGCTGCGGAGTGACGTGCGATTATTAAAGAGCCCCTCATCAGGAGCTATCTTCAATCACATACAGCCTTATTAATTGCTATATTGTTGAAGACGAACGTTTGTCTTGAGGCAATCCCTTTGAAAACCCCTTGTCTCTGACAACGCAGTATAGACCAGTACATGTAGCTTCAGGCATGTGTTTTTCAAAGGCTTTAGTGTGCAGAAGGGATAATTGCTCTCTTAGAAAATCTGAAGTGAAGGGAGGAAGGATGCACCTGCTTAATGATGTAGGTGGTATATATGGAAACAAGCCTTAGGCTGCAGATGTGTGTGAAACTTTCATGTTCGTGTGTCAGTTGTACAGACAGGTATTACCCTAATGGGAGTGAATGCAGAACCTTTTGCAGAAACACTAGCCATGGCTCATGACAGCCTAAAGCCACATGTACACCAATTTGATTTGTTGGTTCTTGGATTTTTTCAGAAAAAGTATGATGTGACAGGGCGAAAAAATAAAAATGAAAACAGACATAGGCATCCTATCATAGACCCAAATGCTATAATAGGAGCCATGAAGTCAACATATCAGACTGTCGATAGATGGAAAAACTGTAACAACTCTCTGAAGAGAAGGGACTTCCTTCAACTGTTAGGGCCAAAATATGATTTTGGAGCTGATCCAGAAATGTTCTCTTTTTTTGCAAACCAGAAAAAAAAAGGCCAAATCCGTGAACCAACAAATTAAATTTGTGTGGCCAAAGATCATGCTGTAAATCTTGACATGTTTGCAGTGGTTTTTATTCCCCTGGTTTTCACAGCAATCTCTCCACTGCAAAATTGTGACATTGCAACTATACATTTCCACTGTATCGCTACTCCACTGCAGAATTGTTTCAAGCTCCTAAAGGACTCGTTTCCCCTCCTACTGTGAAATTAGGTTCCCTGGAAAATAAATGAATTTACAATTGTAAAATGGAGGGAATCGTTGTGCCATCACGACCATCCTGGGGCTCTAGTGACAGAACTGATGAGAAAATTCTGTTTGGTGTGTATTTCCCACTTGTCATTTATTAAAGTTCACAGCATCTTGTTGCAGTATGAATAGCTGATGATCTATTGCAATGTGTTTGGTGTTAAGAAATGCTAGTCAAACTAGAAAGGTAACATTTGCAAAGCAAATGCATAATGTTCACCTTCGCATTTGGTCTCCTCTGTTAATTCTCTCTCAAACACGTTCATATATAATTATAGTCAGATAGGAGACTGAATCCCTCCTGCTATAAAATTGCAACGTGATGTAACCCAACACTAGTTACCATGGTGACAGATATCTGGTTCAGGTCATTGACCTTGTTTGAAGAAGAAGAAGAACAGGAAGAAGAAACAGCAAAAACAATATGTTTTCCTTCTGCGAAGGTAAACATAATAAGATATCCTCCCTCCTTCAGGACAAGGATGAGGCATTACATAATAACTTAAAGATATATTTTAACCGAAGGAAGATGAAAAAGAAGCTTATGTTCTATACTGGTTAGGACTTGTTGGATAAATCTATGTTGGGAGGATGAGAGGGTGCTCATGGATAGATCTGCATTGAGAAGATGAGAGGATCTTTCTGCAGCTTGATGTTGCATTGTCAACTCTTATCACAACTCCCATATGTTACATAACAGCCTTAAAAGAAAGTGGTCCTCTCTATTAGGGTGATACATTTTGCTCATGTAATGTGGTGTGGCTTTGCTATGGATGAAGAGAGGTATTTGCTCATGATGGACATGTGCCAATTTTTTTTAGTTCCTCACTTTTCCATTCAAAATTACAAAGCCTTTTCTCTCTGCATTCCTATAATCCATGACTCAATTCCTCACGCTCATAATTTCATGTGTTCAAGTTATTTTGATATCCCTGTTTATGAAATATTATTCTATGTTACATTGGATGTTCAGTAGTTTTCTAGTCCAGCAAGTTTGTCCATTCCCGTGGATGTAACAGTTTCAGCACCAAGGACAGGGGCTGTTTACCAAGATTCAACCTTTAGCACACTGAAGTAGCTGTGTGGCTGCTAACTCTATAGGTTACGGTATTAAGCAGCAGGGAGAATGTTAACATGTCATCAACAAGTCCAGTCAGGTGTGGAACACAAGATTCTTGCTTCAGTTCAAGTATTGCTACAGGTTATATATGAGTAGTACCTTCCCTAAAGGGGGAGGGGGGTAACCTGTTTTAATGGCTTTTCTGGTTTCTTCTTTTGTAGTCTAAGATCAAACACATTGCCATAGAGCACACTATCTTCCTTTTGATTCAAAACTTGGCACTAAAAGTGTGAAAAGTTGTTTGACTTGTCACCACTGAATGTGGAAGAAAGTCATTACTCAAAGTAACCACGTGCACGCCGACCCCACCTGTGCTAAAAGCCATGCAATTCACTAATGAGTCTAGTGGGCAGCAATTCACAGTGCCATTTGGGTCATGGCTAATCTGCCCCTCCAGTCTTCTAACCACAATTAGTTCCTAAATGACAGTGATCTTTCACACCACACCGATGCATCACATCCTGCAATCTTTTGTGGAAAAGCGTGCCGTAATTTCTGAGCCAATTTCGCAATAGGAGACCTAATCTGTTGTAAGGCTGCAACCTGATAATGAGTGCCCTTGTGTGGGTAATGAAGGTCATGTGGCTGATATGACAGCCAAGTTATCTATGGGAGAAACATAGTATGACTGTCTCAGGTAGGATTGTATCTGCACTCTGTACTCTTCATTTTTAAAAAGCATCCAGTGCAGTTTTTAAGGTTTGGAGACCTGATTTTTCAACGAGAATATTCTAGTCATTTATCTACATAGTGAGTTGAAACTACACTATCCAAATGTATATTGACTCTCATGGAGCAAAAATTCCCAAAATTCTGACGGAAAATGGTTAGCGGAAGGGCCCTGGGCTAATTTTTAGGGTACCACCCAGAAAATAAAGGACTTATCTTGTAGCTTCTGCAGTTTTAAATGCCCAAAGTATGAAATACTGATTGAAATGTGCCAATGTGAAGCAGCATGTGTCAATATCACAAAGATTTCCTTATTCAGAATAGTTGCAGTTTTGCTGCCCTGAAATTGTATTGGATGCCTTTAAGGAGGCCATGGAAGATAAGTAGGGGTAGTCGTATGACTCAGATATGAACAAATATAGAAACCATCAGTCAAGATTTGTGAATCATTAGAAGTGCTGGAGTTCTATTTACATCACTCCTTATACATAGTAACAGTCATTAAAATCAGAGATTTGTCATTTGCTGATAAAAGTTAAAAGATGCTGACTCACCAGTTTGTACCAGTCTTAACTGGCTGATCAGAGTCAGGCAGGCGTTTGTCACATGAGCTCGGTGAGATGTGTGATCAGATTCTCTTCCGTGTTATTTGTACAGTATCGGGAAGCTGGTGACTTTGGCAAGTTTGCTGAATGATATATTCACACTGTGCTATTCTAGATATCACATGTAGTTAAGTGTTAAATGCAACTAATCAATATATCCCCAACGTAACTAACTCTATCTTACAACTTTGAATGTCTGATTAAGAGGGAGGGGGGGATAACTTGTTTTAATGGCTTTTCTGGATTCTTCTTTTATAGTTTAAGACCAAACACATTGCCATAGAGCATCCTATCATAGTTTTGATGCAAAATTTGGTATTAAAATTATGAAAAGTCATGGTAAACACATTAATTGTTCAGGACTGGTCTTTCGGTAACATTAATTCATAGCCCTCGGTGCGCGGATATACCGGCATTTTCTCTAAGCCCGTAAGCCCCTCCAACCTTGATAAATCCGTTAAGAGTCTCTGTAGAAGGAACCTGTCTGCCCTTTCCATATATGGCCCCAGAGGAAGGCGGTAATGGTGTGGGTAGAATCACCAACACTTAGTCAAGGACAGCGGGCTGTGAAGGGCATGAGGCAGGGAGGCGATATGCACCGGCTCCCTCACCGCCCCGGCTATAATGACTGATAACAGTTATCAATCTGATGGGCCCATGTGACCGGAGTGACGGGGCATTGGGTCTTTGCAGCGGCGCATTCGGCCCGTTTTTCCATTATCACGAGCACGATGTTGATCCTTGATTCACATCCACCCCATGTATTTTCCTCTTTTTTCTTTTATCTCGAACCCTAGAAGTGCCCGTCAATTTGCATGTGTATTGGAAGCCGGAAGAAGCATGTAGTTAGAATTTGGCTGCTTTAATCTTTTAAGACAGTTTTGAGATTGGAACTCTTATAAGTGCCACTGAGTCTAACTAGATAGTGATACAGACAAGCTATTTATAGTGAGAGATAAAGATCAATAAAATGTACAGTAATTAAATGCTATGATGTAACGTTACATTGGTTGTAAGTATTGTTAGAAAATTCATTGCCCAAAATTTAATGCACAATATTACCCCCCCCCCTTTCTGAACCTGTCTTATATTTTCTAGTAGAGACTGCATTAAAAAGTGACTACATTTGCAGCATGCATGTACATTGTGCCAGATGATGCTTAAATATATTGGATTGAATTTCAAGAGTGCAAATTAAACTGTATGGTAACCACAGTGAAACAGTAACCACTTGTTCATTATCAAGTATATGTACAATATTTACCACACTGGGCTGCATCTGTATGGTAATCAATGATCACATCAGCATGTAGTACATTTGTATGTAAGCATTTTTGGATCCCTTTTGCCAAATCTCAAAATGATGATGTGATATGATGACCAAGTTTGTTTCATTCTTTCTGACAATTTGTCTTTCTCCTGCATGTTCTGACGCTGTGCTGAACAGAATACACGGTAAGAATTTCCCCGGCCTGAATCCATCTACCCAGATCAACCCAAGCATTTGCAGTCCGTAGGCGTAGATTGCACGGGAGGAAATTAATGTTGCAGCGACGTAGCATGGCTGCATGTGGAGGCCTTTGTCTCCCCTTATCAGCTCAAATTGGTTTTTCATTGGAAATTGGGCCACAGAGATTGAGTTCTATTGATTTTTACCTTGCAATCCATAACTTGTCATGAGGAGGTGGGGTTGAGCTTGATACATTAATAAAATACTGAATCTGTGCTCGTCTTCGATATTGTAACAGATAGCTCTTTCAGGGTGTGATATTATATTTTATATCTGAACCATATTGCTGTACAAGAAAATGTCTGCATGGTTTGTTGTAATCTGTTTTCTTCATATCACAGTTAAAATGATGTACATGTACTTGTACTACAGTTAAAGTTGAATTTGATTATTTGAACAGGATTTATTAAATAAATTTTTTCGTCACTTTTTGCTTTCTCCTGCCAGATTGAAAAGTTGATTTTGGCCATTTTGTTCAGCTCTGAAATTGTAGATGTACATTTTTGTGTATTTCCAGATATGGAAGAAAAAGGAAACAAGTACAGTGCAAAGTTCTCCCATCCATGCTGAAGTCTAAATGTTACAAGAAGCACACGAAGCACTAGTACTATATCAAGAGCACAGAGTTATATTGAAAATTTGCTCACTTTTCTTCCATCTACACAGTTTAAGTCAAACTATTCATCTAGATTGCTGTGATTGACAAACACAACTATAGTCATAGTTATACATGAACATGTATGGAAGAAAACACAGTTTTGTTTGTTTTGTTACCACGATTCATTGCCGTAGTAACATAACAAATGATATCTATTTTGCCCTGTCTAATTAACCGATCCTTTTGTTCCGCTCCAGTGTTCCTTTCTGCCAAAGTTCATCATACTGATTGAGACGAAGTACCAAAATAACAACGGCAGCAGCTGCAATGTAAGTCTGGTCCCCTGACCATCATCATCTGTTTTACTACTTGTGACAGGCAATATGTACATATACATGTGTGTACAAATGTTTATGTCATACCCAGGCCACGATTACGTTCGATACGGGTGTTCCGGCCCGTGTGATAACTAGAGGTATGGTACGGCCCGGGGTTCTTTACGCGTACGGCCCGGGCTTCCAAATGTTCCATAGAATAATTCGAACGCATTTTGCGCGCACTGAGTGCGCCGCTTTCGAAACTTGGAACACCGAATTCGGATGTTGGAATTGACGCCGTTACACTTTTGATTTAGATACACCAAATTTTGGCACATTTCGCATATTGACATGTCTGTTTTCTTGGGTGGGTATGACATAAATGAAATACAACACGGTGTATTCCGCATCACCCTTGGGCCCAGCCCTCCCGTGGATCGGATCTCCCTCCGGCCTTCTGCTGTCGGGCGATCCAACCCGCGGTCGGGCTGGTACCTTGGGCAATATGGAATACACCATGTTGTATTCTATATATACAGGCTATGTATGTATCATTGTATCTATACTGTCATTCTTGAAGTTTAAATGTCCATGGTGGTTTATTTTCATGGTTTTCGTGATGACATCTCCACATTAATATTGAAATTATGACACTTGCAAATCTGTTTTCCCCTTGTATTATTTACCGTAACTGTACAACAGTATAGTTGAACTGTGATCTTAAAAGTCAGTGACCAACCTTTTCGCCTACTATCTTCGAACTTAACTTCCTAGATACATGCATAAACAGTAACATCCAGGCATTGCTCGTGACTATGTAAGTCTAGTCATGAATGCCATTTCACATTTTTGCTTTGTAGTTTGCAACATGCAGGTGTACATGTAAATGTCATTTCAAGTCCTCCCGCTTAAGTGCATCCGTGATTCGTGAACAGTGTCTTTTTTTGGGTGTCAAAGTATCAAACTCACGTAAGTTTGGTTCATTCCCTCGCAATCCCAACAAGACTCGCTGATATTTTGCTGTGTGAAGCAGCCAGACTAGACTGTAGGAGTCATTTATTGTGAAGGTGGAGAGGCACCCAAAGTTTTGAGAAAAATGTTCCACTGGTAAATGTTAGAATTTCTAACCCTCTAAATTAAAACACTACTTTCAGCAAATTTCCCAACCACACAAATACCATATACATGTAGTATTGGATACAAGAGTTTGTCATACACCGAAACATTAGCAAGGTAAATAGTTTGGTTGTGTAAAAGAAAACTCTTGTATCCTATACTTTACCACCCTGATGAGGCTATTTTCAGATGTAGTATTGGGTTTATGCACCACATATTCGGACATCTGGAGGCAATATTCACGTCCTGCACACAGCTGAAGGCACCCAATGCCCCCCCCCCCAAAGGACCTCCAAAGACACAAGAACACTACAATGTAGCAGTAATCCAGGCATGAAGGTGATATGTATATCAGTGCTCTTGTCGCGGATGGAGGCTGAAGTGGCTTTTTTCTCCATCTGCCTACTAGAGTGATGAAGAACCTCTCCATCTAAACAAATGATGGGGGAAGAAATTGAGTTGAAGGGGCGGCTGGTCGGAATGGTTTGTGCAGAATCAGAAGCAGGGTGTGTGGGCAGATAGCGAGGATTGACTCGGGTGTTTCATGTAGAATGGATTTACCACTAAGCCTGGGGATATCAAAATGCATGTATATCCAGGGCTAGAAATACCACCTGCATACAATATTTAGGTACAGTAGGATTAACCTGACTACACTGTGCTTCTAGCAGCCCTTCCACCTAGATCCGTATTTTATAAGAATTAGTTTTCTAGCAGAGCGGTGAAAGTATGGTTTGTCTGGTGCAGGTTATTTTGCATGCTACATTAATGTACCTGCACCAGTGCATGTATTCCCCCCAAAAAGTATTTTGAACCCTTATAGTATACATGTACATGTATGGCAAATCTGCTACCCCCAGTAGCAAGTTTCACTCAGTAAATTGCATTTTGTAAATGAGGCAGATTGAGGTCACCAAATCACAGAGGAATACAGGATCAATAGCAGAGATACAAGAGATGATAACTAGGGAACCTGCCTCATTATGTTCATTATGTACTGCCCAAGGGCCATTCCACAACCCATCAGTGGTTTGAACTTTGAAGGTTATAGCATGACAAGTGGTGTCCTTGAAAAAACAAAAGGCCAAACACCTTTGGTAGGGTTCTGGTGACGTCCAACATGAAAAGACAAACCTTAGAACAGAGATATTTTTAGTGTTTTTGTAGTCTTTGCATTGAAAAAAAATTCTTACATTTCTGTAACATAGACATAATGTACATTTTGTACATCTACTTGTAGGTTGTCTAAAATAGTGTTTCTGAAGACTGTCCAACAGGTACATGAATACTGTTAAGTATTAAGATTCAACCAGGTCTGGAGAAGAATTTGACCTGGACTGTCTGACACCTTCCTCAGGTCAAAACTGGTTTACTTCACACTGCAGCATGATGCTACTTCTGCAGTGTGAATTCGAAGAATACAGTCCTAAACATGACATGAGTCGTATTTGTACACCCCCCCCTCCTCCTGGTTCATTACTTCTTCTTCTTCTTGATACTCTCGAAAACCCCTACTGGGGTATCACTGAGAGGGGGAGGGGGGTTACGACGGACTATGGCTGCGTGACCAGGGGTCCGGCCTTAAAGGCCTCCACTGTCTGGGCTTGTACTAACTGTCCCGGCAGCTTATTCCACTCTTTTATTGTTTGTGGAAAAAAAGAAAATCTAAAACAGTCTGTTTTGGCGGGTATTGCTTGATATTACGAGTGCAGATTTTCTGATCCACACTAATGCATCTGTTGTCCACTATGTCTATTACATTGGACAGCCGCCCAGCCTATTACACGGTTATTTGCTGCAACATGGTCTGTCACAGCTAATTACTCCTTCGGAGTGAACGGCAAGAAGACCATGGATATGGTTATTAGCGCACGAAAGGAGGCTAACGTCCCAGTTCCTCCACACCCAACTATAGCAGGCTGTGAGATACAAAGGACTACTTCCTTCAAACTCTTCAAACTCGATCTACTCTGTGTATTTTAAACATTGTCAAATATTGGCTCAATTCATGTTTTTTGAACTTTTAACATGTCATGCCAATATGAATAAAGCTGAATCTGAAACATCTTTGTTAAATTCTTCAACATGCAGTGGTTTGCCGAGCTGATGAAAGTGTTCACAGAGTGAATCTTGTTGTTTTCAGTGCCTGGGTCTGACAGACGAGGAACTGACCCAGAGAGAGGTGGACTTCATCGACATTGCCACAGACGAGATCCCAGACAAACAGTACCAGGCCAGCGAGGTGGGCGGACTAGCTCATATTCAGTTGATGGGTGTAGGATTGTCAGCCTGAATTGTCAGCCATATTAGATAAGGCCTAGGAAAAAAATGTGTTTCCTGTTTCCCGACAGACCATATAAAAAACTGCCAACTCTGGCCTTTTTTTTGTGGACCCCTGCAAGGGACATAAATTTTCGAGCTGATTGACCTATTTTAGCTCTGTGATTTGATGCCTGACTGATGCAACATTGTACAATTGGTCCTCCAACATTGACTCTGAAGTGTTCTTATGCAAGTTTTACTTTGTTAAACTGTATTGTATAAGTTGGGTCAGTAGAGATTGCCAAAGTCTAAAAAAAGAAAGAAAAACGAAACCCTACCTACCGACCCTAATTTTTTTCTGGACTGAAACAGGAAACACAGCATTTTTTTCTAGGCCTAATAGCTGCTCCTCAACTCTACACAATTTCTAGCCTCTACTGTAATTGTCTATGTCTATGAAGAGTTGTATATCTGTAAATAGCTGTGCGTTTTTGTGTACGTGTAATTCGTGTTACATGTTTTTGTTCTGAACCCTGTAAGATTAGCCATTGGCCAAAGGGTATCTCAATAAAGGAATATAGAGCAACAAGTTTGTATGCTGACAGGGAGCAGCAGATTTGATATTTCTCGAGTTCGGGCAGTAGGATTGCATGGAGGATCTCTGGATAAAAACAGGATGTCACATTGCTATTAAATGTCAGATGTTTCACCTCTGTTTTTAGGACTGCACAAAATTCAAATCGAAGAAGACAAACAGAGGACCTTTGGCAGAGGGTTGGAGGGTAAGTAGTACATGTAATGACACTGTTGTACATGTACTTCAGGTCTTATCTTTTCGTGCTTGGCATTCTCCCTTTTCCCCTTTCATCTACCATTTTTCCTTGGTATTTAAAAAAAACACTCAATGAACAAATTTGCATAGTACAAAATAAGTCAAGATTCTCTTAAGAGTCAGATGTTTCAAATAACGCTCGTTGATTTATTTATTTTGTGTTTTGTAATGTTTTAGTTGATGTAAGAAATTTGTATTCTTTAAAAAGAGTTTTTCTGAATGATTACAAAGAAAGATTACCAAGGACTGAGTAACAATTGTGGATGTCTTATTCAGCACCAAGGACAGTGTAAACTGTTCTAGGTGTCTTATTAGTATATTACCATTAACCTGCTAGTGATGGGTGATTTGATTAGAACACAGTACAGTACTAATGCCCAACAATGTTGTTGGCATCTGTTTTTGACAGGACTCCCATGACCCAATCATGTGTTCCTATAAGCTGGTGACAGTGAAGTTTGAGGTGTGGGGACTACAGACCAGAGTCGAGGCATTTGCCCACAGAGTAAGTGCTGTAAATACTGAAATGTCTGCAGTGGTTTTATTTGAGCATGTTTTTTGGTTGTGGGTGGAAGCATTTTGTCTTTTTAGTACAAATGAAATGCCTTATGCTTTACACACATCTTACTTAAAATTGCATCAAAACAAAACCAGAAAAGGTAGTTAGAAATCATATTTATATTTCAGTCCATACCATGGTATGGATGAAATAAATTGTGTTCCCTCATGTTTCTCCTTCTCCTCCTTCTCCTCCTTCTCCTGACAAACAGTCAAAGGGATTCAACTCAGCCATCATTCAGCCAAATGACCTGAAATTTGGCATGGAGGTAGAGTGGGCAAATACCCCCAGACGTTTTTTCATTTTTTTGAAACATGCCTTTGAAAAACTTTTATGAAGGTTTTTTGAGGCATTTTTCGACAAAAAATGGATTTTTGGATCCTGAGCCCTGGTATTACAACCAAATGATATGACATTCGGTATAAGGGTACCTTGCACGTGTGTCTACAGAATAGCAGTCATGTATCTGGCATACATCACTTCCAAATGACTCATTTGGGGGACTTTAATGGCTATTTTCAGCAAAAAAGGGCCAAAAGTGCTATACCCGTTCCATGTTCTATCTAAAGAATGGCCGGTTCCATCCATGGAACACATGTTCCATTGCTGGTTACCTGAGGTCACATTGCACCTAAGTGGTGCGTAATGACCCACACATTCAATTTTATGTGCCTAAGACCTTCAAAATGTATCAAATCTCATCATTGTTAGTTTTTTCATACCTGTAATAAGATTAGTAAAGCTTTCGAGATTCAAAGTACTTGTTGTTGCATCTTTGTTCTCATATAGCTACTATTTAATTCATTTATTTGAGAACCTTTGCCAGTTTTGCACTGGGGTAAGTTTGGGAGATGGACTGAAATATGCTATATTTGCTCCCAAGCAAATGTCGGCCTTTCTAGTTTTCTACATAAGTCAGGTGTTGGTGCCGAGATTATAGTATGATTAGGGGGAACCATTGTTTCCTATTCTTTAGGGATATCCTTGCATTGACTAGTGTTTTTCGTTCTCCAGGCCATCAGGGACATTCTGCTGGTTGGGCATCGACAGGCCTTTGCTTGGGTGGACGAGTGGTATGGTGAGTACCACACAGGTCTTATTCAAACTCGTCATACTCATTGTAATGTCAGGGACGCTGTGATGTCAATCAATTTCTAAAGGGGTCATGTTCATGTGTTGAACACAAATAATAGAGGGGGAAGGTTAATGCTAAGCATGGACTTACATGTACATGTTCTGTGCTTTCTCAACCTTCTTAACTGGCATGGTGGATTGCAACACATACATTGTATGCTCACCTCTTCCTACTTTTATAGTTAGGCAACTAAAACATGTGTTGCTGTGCTCTAAAAGTTAAGGCCCTTAACTGACAAAGAATAGTTTGCAAACTATGGTATGTTATGCTGTACTACCAGTACTTGTTATGCTGTAGCATACTGTGGTTACAAGAGCATTCAAATACACAACACTGATCATACCCATACCCATACATGTACTTGTAACACAGGGATGGGCATGGAGGATGTTCGGGACTTTGAACAACGACTGCAGGAGGAGACTAACCAGAGGGTGTTAGCCACGCCGTCGTCTGAGAACCTCAGCATGACCACCGCTTCTCCCGGCTCCACGCCCGAGCCCTCGCCGCTGGGCCC
The DNA here is from genome assembly GCF_001625305.1 of Branchiostoma belcheri. Lineage (NCBI taxonomy): Eukaryota > Metazoa > Chordata > Leptocardii > Amphioxiformes > Branchiostomatidae > Branchiostoma > Branchiostoma belcheri. The sequence goes on from NW_017802514.1 coordinate 328,268, forward strand.
CGCCCCGCCCATGGACTTCCCGCGTAGGAAATCCTCCGCGGGCTCAGGGACCCCGACCGACGCCCCCAGCACCAGCAAACTGCCCGACCCGCAATAGCAAGACACAGCCCCACCTGTGTGTAACAACCCACCTGCAGAAATGCCAGACCCTGCTCCTGTGTTAGGTGTTCCTTTTGTAGCACACACTAGAGAAATGGCCGGGAAGACAATCTGAGTAATCATAGCTGACGCTGAAGGTATAGTCTGCCGTAGGACTGCAATGGACACACTAGCTTACTAGTCTGCGGACGCTGAAAAAGTTTTTATCTAACTTCTCATGTGTTCTTCTCAGAACCACAAGTACCTGTGGCTCTAAAATGCATACTATCACTCTTGTACACGTAGTACAAGGTTTTGAAATAAAGAAAATTAAGTACACCATACAGTACATACCTTCTCTGATAGTATGGCCTGACACGTTGATTTTTACTGTGGTGCCTTCTTGTGTCCTATGGCAGATAGACACTCAATGTAAGCATAATTTACCTACTTAGGGTTCCAAAGTGTTTAAAAGAAGTTCAGTGTCAGGAAAGAATAGTTTGGATGTAGAGATTTTGTACAGAACCACGTATTTGTTACAGCCAAATAAGGCCGTGAGAGAAGTTATGTTGTATATGTTTATGTATAGAACCGACCTTTGTACATACAAGAAATGTGCACCGTTTCTAGATGTAATACACTGTGTAATGTGAATGTACAAAACATGTATCTGTGTTGTGCAGTATTTACAACATGACAAAAACATCAACCACCGCAATTTACATGTAGTTTCACCCGCCTCTGTGCAATGATTCGTTTTCAGTCAGTGAAATGAATCTTCCTCATATTGTGCATGCAGGGCTCATAACTCATAATCTTTGCTCTCAACTTTTATTATGAAATGATGTATTTATGAAGATTAGACATCCAGGTAGAATATTACACACTTACATTTGTATCCAGATCCATTTGCTTGATTTTGTATCATGTATTTCAGAATGAATTCATGCCAAAGTTTTATAGACTCAAACAAGATGTTTGTTTTGCAGTTGAATGATTCATAAGAAGTGATGCCAAGTGTAACAACCAGTATTCAAAGCAACCAGTATTGTAACCACAAATGTATCACTCAGTGGTGTAATACTTCTCATGACAGATAGGGGGAGCCACTTAACAAGTTGCACCTTGAAATAGAAAGTGTATGTATGTACATTGTGAATGTTAGGCCTCAGAACAAAGTGAGATTTTAAGTTTGGGTTGAAACAATCAAAGGTAACTGTTAGTTGTTACCAGATTTCAGTCTGTGCCTGTTGATGAGGTTGTTGTTGGCCTTTTATCGCAATGTTTTTTTAGTTTTTGTCAGCATGACACATGTACAACTGTATACCATACTTAGCAGGTATGTAAACCCTGTAACTATGACATAGTTTTGGATATATCAAGCCAGGAGGGCTTAACATTGCAAAGGTCATTGGTACATTGACTCCAGTATGAACATCCATTCAGTCACTGCATACACAAAGATTGTATTCTGACTCAGGCATATTTGTTGAAAACAATTTTGAGAAACAAGAATTGTACTTACAACAGTTCAGCCAACTTCAGTGTGTTGGGATTGAGTCCCTTGGAGCCTGTTGGATGTACTTTTGGTGCACTCATGTTAGGATTGACCAGGCCACCTACTCTCTTCTGGGTATCAGTTGAACATGCAATGCATTTTGGTGTCTCAGATATTTAAATACTCCCTCAGTTGCAAATTAAGGCAGGTGTGCTTGGGAAATTGCAATTGGAGTAGAGGTTATGTGGGTATTGTCCATGTCATTGATTGGTTTGACATGACCATGCCAAGTTCCTATCTGCAATTTCAGCTGGTTAGTGACATACATGTACAGTAAATGTTACAAGAACAAAACGAGGGCAGTTTTAACTTTTAACCTTAGCCAAACAGTTACTTCAGTGTGCTAAAGGTTTAGTCACACGATGTAGGGCCCCATCCTTCCCACTGCAGCGACACATAGCTACAGAAGTAGAACTGGAGTTAGGCCCAATTCACACGGGGCAAAAATAGTGTGCGGTGCGTCTTGTGCAACAGATTTTGTGAGCGTGAAGTTTCTTGTGGCACATCCAGGGGCGCCATAGGAAAATGCCGCCACGCGTCGGACTTGTTTACATGCGTAAAAAAATCTGCCACACGTCGTTTGACGCAGGAGAAATAATGTTTTTGCTCCGTGTAAATCAGGCCTTAGTACTGCCCTGAGGAAGGCGACAGATGGTCCACTGAAACATGGGCCGAAAAAAACCTTTGGTTGGACTTTGTTAACCACATTTTGGCCATGTTTGGCATGGTGTCATTGGACACGGGAACTTTGTGTCACACTGCTGGTGACATACAGGGTACATTTGTTTGTTTTCATGAAAGTGGTTAACAGTCTGTGACCTAGCAATATGTAGTCAAAGATGTGTTGGTATTGATTGATTGTATACTATGATAGGGAATAAAGCAATATCTGTTAGTTGCCATAAATTTTTGTTCTGGTCAAAGTAGTGAATTTTAGTACAGTGGCCAAATCACTTGGTTTATCATGTATGGGGATGTGTGTGTACCTCAGTCATTGTCTTCTCAATGTTTGCTGGAAGTTTAAATGCTTTATTTCCTGGCTAGAAACTGGTTGACAGTACCGGTTAAGTTTGTTTATTCAGTTCTAATCTCACCACATCCCCAGGTTAAGAAGCCCAAGCCACATCTGAATAACGAATGCCCCACCGACATGGCTAGCTACTTTGTACCATACTGATGTTCATGTTGTAAAAAGTGTACAATACTGGAGTGTACAGAATCATATGGCTACTCCAGTACTTACAATTCAATATTCTCATGTATAGCAACCCAAGATGACAAAATATACATGTAAACCCATTTAGGAGGGTGTTGTTGCTTTCTTGACTTAAAGTGTTTGCACTACACCTTTTAAAAATACTTGGGGGTGAGATGGTACTAAATGGTTAAGGGTGTATGAGTCAACTTGCTCCTCTCTCTGTATTACACCATCCTTCCCACTGTGAACCCAAACATACATGTTGAGCAGCACAGATCATCAAATGCAGCAGTTTAGATGCAGTCAAACCATAAGTAGGAATGGATCAGCTCTTCCACACATACACACTCAGTCTGTTAATTAGCAGTCAACACAAGGCCAATAGAGTGCCAAAGGCAAGGAGGTACATGTAGAAATTCTGAAGCCCAGTACACATCCCCATAGGGCCCTAGTATCCATTCAGTCACTGGATACTAAGAGAGTAGATACTAGCTGACAGAGCTAGAAATAGGGATGGATACCTGGCTAGAAATTCTTTTGCATCACACAACAGCCATTCTCTTCGTAAACTCCTTTTCTCATTTGTTTTTGCCCTGCATCTATTGAAAGTGGTGCAATTATTTAACACATGTATACCAGTACGTGATCTGCAACCAATGTGTCTAGCCTAGCATATAATATGCAATTACAGACACGCTAACTCATCCATTATAGCAGAAAGCAGTAAAAATAACGAGACATGCCCAGGGCAACACATGACTCCTCCAGTATCAGGCTTGGTTTTATTTCATCATAATGCAATGATAGAAAATGTCCGATCCCAACAACACTTCCTCGTTCCAGACAAAAGAACACGTGACCGCCTTGCGCCAGTCACCTTGCTATGACACGTCATTTGCCAGGCGTCAAGCCGTCCATTTTACGATCATTCGCACATACAGTACACATTACTATCATTATTCATGCTAGGCGTTACAAAAGCAAGTCACGCAGACAGTTCCAGCATACTAGAGAAATCATTTCAATACATGATAATGTCCAAAAAAAAGAAGATATATATCCTAAACTCACTTGTATTACAATTCTCTCACCCTTCAAAGTTGTGATTTTTGAACAACCAAATAAAGGCAAAGAAGTAACCATCATTACCAAAGCAACATCTCTAGGGAGAATGGGTAAGGCTACTCTTCAAACTTTGAGGCACCCACATTTTCATTGGTTTGTTTTGTTGTGTGATGGCAGTTTGGAGAGAGGTACACAAAGGCTACAGAGGCTGTTGATTGTATGTTGTAAGTATACAGATACTTTTTCTGACCGAATCAATTGTCATTTGTTCTCCAGCCACGAGCACAAATACTAAGTACATCAGCTGGGTTTTGCTTGTGTGCAATGCCAGGAGCCCATGCTTTCCTCAGCAAGTCATATAATGTACGGTGCCTGAAAGTCCCCCGACTTAAACCACACCATTTGCAGTTCAGTTCAACATCTACTTACAGCTGTATACTTGGGACCTCTACCAGCCCCAGTGGTACTACTACGTAGAAAAGCATAATGCATTACCTGCCACTAAGCAGTCCAAAGAACTTCATCTCTCTAAGGGCAAATTACTTAATAAAAATAGACCTTCTGAAGATTCAATCAGTCTCAGTACTAGAAGAGGAATGACATACAATTAGATATTTTATTTTCTTCATATATATAGATTATCTTTGAAAGTAGGTCAGAGCAAGGCATGGAGAGAACAGATGGGAGCAATGAAGAGATTTCTCTAAAGTGAAAATAATACAAATGAGTGAGAAAAACAAAGGTGGAAAGCGGTTAGCATAGCTTTAAAATGTTGTCACTACCTGTTTATTAATGTTGCTATAGGTTGCTGTCAAATTCTCTCTGAGCGTTACGCCCCCTATAAAAGACAAGATATGCTGCAAACTCTACCTGCCCTTTGGAAAATGTTTTATACACCCTCCTAATTATCGTCTCTCCATTACAAAATGAATTTGCTCTTCAAGTATAGTGATAATGAATAGTAGAAAAGCTTTAGTCCTGTCACCTAACTATACGTATCCTCATAGAGAATGGGAGCAGTCTAGCAAATTAATGATGAAGCGAGGATGGCCGAAGCCACCCTGGGATGGAGACCACTACGGTCCCGGGACAGAGCCCGGGTCATGTGATCGCTCAATCATCCTCCCCGTCTACACCATCGGAAGCAGTGGACTGCTGTGTCATGTCCAGTTCATTGGAGGAGGCACCGCTGTCCACGTTGTTAGCGCGACGCGACGAGCGGCTGGTTAGAAGGTTGGTTGCGCCCCGGTTCCTGGTGGAAAGGCATGAGAGTTAGGGGTTAGAGTCACACACTGGTTAGAGCTAGCCCTAGGATATCAGTGCCACACACCGCAAACCTACCATGCTTCTGTACCTTTCTGTGTGTTGTGGGTGACATGAGAGATAGAAGCTATTGAGAAAAGTTTGAAGTCAGGTTTTCGAGCGTGACACAGATGCATGGTTGGTTTGTCATGTCACACATGCGTGAGATTAACATACACTAATATCATGATGGTTTGAGAACATGTACACCTGTCTAACATTAACAAAAAAAGCACAGCATTTACATGCAGAAACTACCAAGCAAATGGCAAACAACTTTCCAAAAAAATGACAGCAATTCTGCTGTCAGAATTTCTTAGTAACTTTCACTTGAACAATCTTACTGATCACTGTCCAAACACATACTAGAATGTAACAAATGAGTTCAGAAATACATTTGCTACTGTGAATTTTACATTTTGTGTCAGGAGTGTCAAGACGAACATTACTGTCAGTCTATCCTAGTCTGTAGTACCTACATGTAAGATACACTGACAATAAGGACAGAGACAACGCTGTATTACTCTATCATGCTTGTTCACATGGAGTCAACTGGGTTGTTGCAAAGCACACTCATGCCTCCTAATTTACATGAGTCGCAAAAATCACGTGACGGGTGCTTAGCCAAGCAAGGTGGGGTTGGACTGTCCCAAAAGGTACCTGGATCGGCCTTTCCGGCTTTTGCTGAGGCGGAGACAGGAACAAGACAGAGCCAAGTAGGGAGTGAGGGCAGAAATGACAGGCAGGAGAGAAGTGTCAGTACAGAAGCTCAACACAAAATGACCAGAACTCAGGAGTCCTGTTCCCTGCTGGCCGGTGAGAAGAAACCATCACGTGACTTCTCTGCTAAACTTGACTTAGCTTGATCCAGCCACCAGGGAGCAGGATGGTCTAAAATATTGGCTACATTGAGTACAAAGCACAAAGAGGTGGAAAGCAAGCCTAGAAGTTGAAGAAAAATTATAAAAACGGGCGAGTAACAGAAAGAGAAAAAAAAGAAGGAAGAAGCTAAAGAGACTGAGAACCTTCCTGTGGTCTGACAGGACCTGAGTACAGCACCCTTTCTTCATATTTGACCGTTCCCCTTTGCATAGCTGCCCACAGGGTTTCTCTGTCATCTCCTATTGACACATGACATCACACAGCTACAACCTTTTTCTCTAAGAACACTAGGACGTGGGTCTTTCACGTCTTGTCTGCCATTGCCACGTGTTCTTTAAGTTTCCCCTGATCTCCTTTTACCCCTGACGCTTTACTGAAAACCTTATCCTCTCTCTCTCCTAAGCAGCCTGCTTCTGCTAACCTCAGTTTGTTCTTCAGGGCGTTGACCTCTCGTGTCAGGCCGTCGTTGGACTCCTGCATGTCGTCCAGCTCACGCTGCAGCTTGCGCTTGTGGGCGTTGATCCTGGTCGACTCTTCCTCCGCCTCATCCAGCTGCCGCTTCAGCGTCTTTAACCTGGCGTTCATCTTCTCAACCTGGGGGGAGGAGGTTTCACATGGAAAAATTAGAGCATACAAACATACGGACACACAGGGGGAACAATCACTGCCATGTACAATGTGTGTGCGGACAGCAGTAAAAAGCCAAGCTGATCTTCCTTGAAGTTTTTAACCACAGTGGTTCAAGCATGCCTCATGGTTATGCACTGAAGAGTCAGTGTTTTTTGTGCATAACTCCAACCACTATGTTGAAAACTTCAGTCAACTCTGAAAGAAGAGGTGCCACATCAAAAGAAGAGGAAACATCACAGTGCAGCAATACAAGATAGCACCAATCTCTGAGAGAACACGAGAGGCAACAGGACAGGTTCTTGTTGGCAGACAGAGCACTGTACTTATGTCTGTTACTCTAGTCATGTGTAGGAACTCCAGAACTACATGTATTCCAACATGTTGGTAAATGCCTTTAGATCTTTATAGTGATGTGATTATACTATAGTGTGTGTAGAAAGTCGAGATACATGTCAAGGGATTATTCTATCTTCCAGACAAAATGTGCGGTATGTTGTTATGTTGTTTAAGATAAATTATAGTAAGTGACTACTCTCTAAAAGGTCTTTCTATCTATGACTTGACTGTGTTGTATGTCGTATGTGGTGTATGCGTCATCAAGATGGAAAGAAACAGGAGAGATCCCATTAGTGGAAACAGCAGTTATGTCATTATCACAGGTCATTATCACAGGTCGTTAACAGCCGACTTGGATTATTGGGTGATTAACACAGCGGACAAGTACAGACGGACTCCAGTTTCATCCAACCTGTTCTTTGTACTGATCTGCGTGTCTCCGTTCCTCCTCGTTTTGCATCATTTGTTCCTTCAGTTTCTTGTCGGCTTTCCTAGACGCCCGTGCGGCCATGGAGCGTTCCCTGTACACGAGAGAGAGCAACAACTCGAGGGTCATACCTGGTCCTTGTACTGATCGGCATGTCGCCGCTCCTCCTCGTTCTGCAGCAGCACCTCCTTAAGCTTCTTATCTCCCTTACGGGACGCCTTCTGGGCAGACATCTTCTCCCTGTCGCAGAGAGGGGGGTGGGAAAATAACGGTTACGACCGACCGCGGCGCTAAGGCGGCCCGGGAACGGAGAGAGGGCTGGGGTGGAGCGGTGGGAACACCATGCGGGGGGGAACGGCAGCACGACACGACACCACAGCGACTACTGACAGTGGAGGCAGTGGAGAGAACTGCATGCATCAGTACCTACTGTACACCCACCTACAGTCACTACATGCACGACTAACCCACCAGCTACAAGGGTAAAAGACATCTCCTAATGCACTAAAAATACATGCATGCAAAGAACGTTACAGAGTTGCAGTTCTCAGCTCTATCAAACAAAATGCTTCAACGTATACCATAGCAAAACTACAGTAAATAAACATTTCAGCTTCAACCAAGGAAGTACACAGGCAAATCCAAAACACAGCAAAGAAAGAATCAAGCAATGAAATCAAGATGCATCCAGTCAACAGTATGTCAAACAAGCATCAATCAGTTCAAACAGAAACTGTAAGACATTCTTTCCTAAAACTACATTCACTAATAGAGAGATTAAGCACAGCAGTGTAAAATCAACAATGCCAACAACTGTTACAGGTAAGAGCGTTGACAGGAGGAGCGTGGCCTCACCTTGTCTCTGTCTCCAGTTGTTCCTCCAGCTGGGCGATCTTGTTCTCCAGGGAAGCGATCATGGCCTTGCTGCGGGTCTTGACTGTAGCCTCCAGTTCCTGCAGCTTCAGGCGAAGCTCCTTGTTCTGTTGTTGGGAGAAGAAACACAACTTAGCTCCACAAGCTGCCATCCATGCATCACCACTAATTACTACTTGCAATTAAATTACAGCATTTACCATCCTTCTTATCACTCTTTCAGGGTCAGAATTTTTCAACATTTTACAAAATTATTTTCTGTCATGCTTCACTTTTTAAGACAAAGTGAAAAGTCTTAGCTTGTCTATGAATGTTTTAGGGTCAGAATGTTCTAACATGATGGCCATGTAGAAAAAAAAGCTTCACTTATTCTTAGGACAAAACGAACCCTTAGCTTATCTATCAATGTTCTAGTGTCAGAATCTTTCAACATGGTGGCTAAGTAGGATATCTCATTAAAACTATTTACCATCTGTTTTAAAGTTTCTAGCTTCAGTGCTTAAGACAAACTGAAGACTGGGCTTGTCTATCAATGTTTTAGGTTCAGAATTTTCCAACATGATGGCTAAGTAGGATCATCTGTCTTGAAATGTTTCCACCTTCAGTGCTTAAGATATGTTAAATCCCTCCTGACCTGTCTATCCAGCATGGACTGTTGGTTGAGCAGCTTCTGGTTGTTGGACCTCTCTGCGGCGAGCTCGGTGGTGAGCTGCTCCATCTGCACGCCGTTCTTGCGCACCTTGTCCATGAGAATCTCATTGTTACTCTGCTCCTCCTCCACCTCCTCCTCCAGCTGGGCCAGACGGGCCTCCAGACGACGCTTGTCCTCCTGTAGGGCTTGTCTGTAGTGGGGCAAACAGGGCTTAATACAACAGTACAACTACACACACGGAACTACCTATACATGAGCACTCCTATACATGAAGACTTCTTATATGTGAAGACACTGGCTAAACATGACGGAAAATAAATGAAACCTCCTATACACAAAGACTACTCATCATAGATAAAAATTTCTTATACAAGAAGACTTCCTATAATTATATATGATTATATATGTAACACTTCCAATTGGTGAAGCCTTCCTATAAATAAGACTTCTATATATATGAAGACTTCTATACATGATGACTGTCTGTATGTTACTCTCTATTTCCTCAATATCAAAAGGAAACTACTGATCTTTAATGTATAAATTAATAGTGTCCTCACTTAAAATGTTCCTATGTCCACAGTAAACTGGGGCATTAAGTGTACATGTATGATGATTCCCTTTTATGCCATATGCAAAAAAATGCCAAAGCAACTTGCAAAAGCAGACTTCCATGTTTGTTGCTAACATAAAAAAGCAAAACCACTGAAAAAATGTGCACAAAGCTTTGTTTCAGTGCTGCCTATTCCCTAGCTGATGGACAAGTCATGCCCACAAGCAAAGCCAGAACATGCAACAAGAAAAACACAAAATGACAAAGAAAACTTTGCCCATTCTGTTTGCTGATGACTCTCTCCTTCCAGCCTAGAGGTCTTGACTCTTGACAGAAATGGGTGCTTCTTCTGTGAAACCTTTTTGTGTTACTTTCAAAACGCACGCTAGTGATCACAGCCGACCTAGATGCTTGTGGTGTTTTTTTTCATGAGTCATATACCAATTAGCTTTTGCAACTGAGCAAAGAAAAAGAAGCGGCACAAGCCAAAGTCAATGCTGTTAAATAGTAGTAACTTTAAATGTGAGAAGAACAGTTGAAGATTGCACGTATTATGTGGAACTGCAGCTACAAAGTAATACTACCGGTACTACTATGGTATACTGCAAGTATTTAGGGAAAAAACCTACTGTTTGTCTGAACTACATGGTAAAATCGGAAGGGAACAGAAAAGAGGGGGAAACATACAATGTTCCATTAATGAATGGCTGAAGAGACCAGAAGCCCTGTAATTATACACACTGAAAACAATTCAATGACCCTGAAACACTGACTAACCCTTAAGCTTCCCCTTTGACTAAATTCAAGCCTTGTTTATGTCTTCTACCTCTTCCAATGGTGAATTCAGACATTTAGTGTTGTATGATGAACCATCGTTTTAAAAGACTTGTTTCCTCACAAACTATTTGTACACACAACTAAGTGTACATGTCAACTGCTCAATCTTCCTTCTCCTTAGATTGATAAGTTTGATATGATACTGTATCTACATGAAGTACGCAAAGATATCCTCTACTTGCATCTACATATACATCTACAGTGAAGACAACAGTTTTAAATGGTCGGGAATCAATGATAAGATACAGTACTGTTGATGATAGTATCAATCAGAACAATGATTTTATCTAAACTATAGTCCTTTACTATGCCCAGACTTACTTGCTGGCAGAGTTAGAGTTGACCTCCTCTGCGAGCTCGTCCCTCTCGGTGGCGATGGTTTTCTTGCTGCGCTCGGCGGCAGACAGGTCCTCCTGCAGCTGGATGATCTCCGCCTCCAGGGACTTGACGCGCTTCTCGTTGTCCTTGGCCTGCTGGGCCATCTCGTCCCGCGCCTGCCGCGCCTCGTCCAGGTCTGTCTGGAAGTCTCGCATTTGGGCCTGGAACTTCTTCAGCTGCTTGATGCTGTCCTCCTTCACCTGCGAGGAAAGGAGACACTTTTAACAACTTCTTCAAGAACACTCATACATGTATAGAAACAATACTCACAGTTATACAACGCAAATTGAGAAGGCTCAACATTTTGGGAAAGGGGTGCACAATCCTCAAATACGACTTACTGCTTCAACTACTTTTCCACAAAAAAGTAAGACTTTCCTTTGCTTCGTTGTCTTGTTGACAGATGGCATGTTAAAAGCATTACTGAAAAAGCTTGGCCAGTTGGGAATGGAAAACATCCCTGATATTTGCAAACACCACATCATGACAACAGGGCCATGAGTCTTTAACTAAATGAAGTTTTGACACGTATACCGAAGAAGAAGAAGAGGGACTGTTTCTTATCCAATGCCCCCTTTGCAAAGATACCCCGTTATTGCTAAATGGACTCTCCATCTGACCTTGTTGGCCTGTTCCAGCTGGCTCTCGGTGTCCTTCAGGTCGTTCTCCAGCTTCTTCTTGGCGGACACGGCATTGGAGCGCTGCTTACGCTCGTCCTCCAGCTCAGCCTCCATCTCCCGCAGCTGCCTCACCAGCCCGCGCCGCTTCTCCTCGTCATTCTCTTCACGGTTCTGAGCAAAAGGAGGGAGGGGGGCAGTTCATTAGGAAAACAGTTGAGAGTTCAGGGAAAAAATACTGTAGATCACAATTTTTTCGCAGTACTTTCCGTGACTTGTCGCTACTGCAAACGTATAGTTCCGACAAAATGTCCATTTTTATCAGACTGCGAATGTCCCTTTTTCTCAGACCGCAAAGTGATTTACAGTAACTTTCTGTCGTGCTATTGAATATACAATATCAGACAATGTATAGCAAGTTATGAGATGCTCCAGATACCAAATGTTTCTGGTCCTGTTATATATCATGTTATCATTAAAAAAATCCTCTACGATACTCTCAAAAACAGAGATTGACGGACTAGTGCACCATCATCCTCTCCTGAGATGAACGGTGGTCTACTACGTCAGATGAAAGTAAGTTACCCACAAATTCCAGTTGAAATCATGCAACTTAACATGGCAATAATGCACACAGGCCTTTTCATCCATGCAGCTAAGTTGTACTGTGGAGTATAACAGATATAACATCTCTGTGTGTCTGACCTGTAACTCTCTATCGAACACCTAAGTTGTACAGAGGAGCATAATTGATTTAATACCTGTAGCTCTCTGTCGTACTTCTGCTTGAGTGCCTGCATGTTGACCTCCAGGCGCAGCTTGGCGTCCTCCGTGGCCTGCAGCTCATCCTCCAGCTCCTCGATCTGTGTCCGCTGCTCCTCCGCCTGCTGCTCCAGGGCACGCTTCGACTTCTCCAGCTCATGGACCTGCGAAAAACAAACAAACAAACAAACAATTAGGACTACTGCTCCAGGGCACGCTTCGACTTCTCCAGCTCATGGACCTGGGAAAAACAAACAAACAAACAAACAAACAATTAGGACTACTGCTCCAGGGCACGCTTCGACTTCTCCAGCTCATGGACCTGGGAAAAACAAACAAACAAACAAACAAACAATTAGGACTACTGCTCCAGGGCACGCTTCGACTTCTCCAGCTCATGGACCTGGGAAAAACAAACAAACAAACAAACAATTAGGACTACTGCTCCAGGGCACGCTTCGACTTCTCCAGCTCATGTACCTACAGAAACAAACAAACAAACAATTACTACACCTTCTTCATCAATGCACACTAAAGCTTTGACTTCTCCAGGTTATGAACCTGGAAAATATTGGCATAAGCTGTACTGCAATTCCATGATTTCACTAGGGAGTTTGATCTCATTCCATTTGATTATCTTCTTCCCGGTGAAGAAAATTAATATTGTACCCAACAGGCACCTCTTTTGAAAAAATTTTTTGACTGAAGCCTCAAAGTTTTGTGAAGTAACTGCCCTTCACACTGTAGCTTTTTCTGTGAACACTGAACATCAAATAAGGCTTGAAAGACCTGTCCTATTAAGGCTAAAATGCCAGAACAGAACAAGGCATTTAGTTCCTTGCATCTCTCTTGTACAAGACAGAAGTCCATCCTTACGTTCTTCCCGACGTCATCCTTGGAGCTCATGAGCTCGTCCAGTTCCGCCCCCTGCTGCTTGCGGACGCGCTCCGACTCCGACAGCTGGTCGCGAACCTCCTCCAGTTCCCGCTGCAGTGACAGGTAACGGCTCTCCTTCTCTCGCGCCTCTCTCTCGGCTTGGTCCCTCTGTTCCATCAGCTTTGCTCCATTCATCTTCTCTTCATTCAACATCTGTGGGGAGAACATGGCAAAAACAATAGGGATGTCTAAAGATCAAATACATGGTGGCCTTTCAAATAAGGTGTCTCATATTTAAGTTTTGGCCCAGAAGGAAGTCTTACAAACTAAGGATATATTACAGCCCCAGGAAAGTTCCATATTAGATTTCTCAAAAGCTATGTTCCACTTGTACCCATCTATTGTTCACTCACATGTAACTGTTATCACTTAACCTTTAGTATACTTAAGTTATAATCTTACATAAACAAACAAATATGACTACAACGGGCTATTCTGCATGCTAAAATTCACCCACCCCCCTTCCTAGAAGATAATGCATGATGTATGTCGAGTTCAAAGATTTTTTTTTTGTGAAGTGTACTACGGGTATCAATAACACCACATTGCTATTGTGTGCTTGCTTCATGCTCTTTATGAACAAACGAAGGTCACATGCTGATTCTCTATCTACAGGTCTACACAAGACAAGAGAGGGTTTGCCTGTACAATGTACAAACCTCTTGCATCGTCTGAGTGCAGTGAGAGAGGAGGGTTGGACAAAGTGAGGACAGGCATGTTTGAACAAGTCACACGACAGACAGGCAAGATTAATTCTGCATTAGGATCATTCTACACTATCTAGAGACCAATTTACCTGTTTTTTTTTACTATTTTTACTTTCCCATGCCACATGAAATAGCACAGTGTTCTATAAGTTAATTTAGCATTTCTATATACATGTAAGGGGCATGCATAGTGATCAAGGAATTGACACAACTTTGGGAGAGGTTTACACATCATGAAAATCAAATTGGTCCTGACATGATCTAACATTTTGCTTCACAGAGGATACTGATACACATTTCTTTAAAGAATGTGAAAAGAAGTATGGACAATGAATATAGAAAACAGACATAGAAAACAGACTGCAAAATGACGCACTACTAAAGTCATTGAATGAGATTGTGATGATGACTATGTCAATGACACATGCAGGTCATAAGATGAGACAAAAAAAAAACGGACAACAATGTGCAGTAGTTGTGAATCTTTAAGAAAGTTGAGTTTCTCACCTGGTCAAACTTCTTCTGCTTCTTCTCCAGGTTGGAGATGTGTGACCGTTGCTGGTCCAGCTGGGCGTTGGCATCGTCCACCTCTCCCTGCAGTCGCTTACGGGTCTTCTCAAGCTTGTCCACCTGAACAACACGTCAGGAGTAGTCTCAAGTTAACTCCAGAATTAGTTACAGTGTTAGGACCTGTATGGCTTTCATTTTGTTCATTTCATTACGGATGTTTTTATTTGGACCTTGTAAGTTTAAGTTACATAATTGTATGGATTTATTTTGTGTACTATTTTGTTTTAAAAATGTCTGGAGTCACAACTTAAGTCCAGAATTAGGACCAGTATGTCTTATGCTTTCAGTTTGTACAATTACAAATTTTTTTATTTGGACCTTGTAATTATAATTTCTATAACTGTACTATAACTGATTTATTTTGTGTACTATTTTGCTTTCATATTAAACACTTTAAGGTTAGCTGTACGGCTAAAGGTTATCGAAGTAAACCAAAAATCTGTATCTGTATAGCTGGTATAACTGCCCTTTGGCATAACATATCAGCTTCAATACAGCTACATGTAAAACAAAGATTTTTTGAGAAACAATGTTTTGCATCTTCTGGAAAGTAGCAATGTGCAGGCGGATGAAATTTGACAAGGGGCATTGTTATCACTCTCTAAAAACCAAGCACTGCCACTAAGGCAGACATAGCTTGTTACAGAAGGGGACTGACCTGTGCCTGCAGTTCCTCAAGCCTCTGCTGGAGGGCCTCCATTTCTCTGGAGGCGTGCTTCTTCTGCTCCTCCATCTGCTCCAGGGCCATGCTGTCCTCCTCAGCCTTCCTCTTGGCATCAGACAGCTGTGTGTGGGGGGAACATCACAAGGTTCACTTTCCAATATCCTTCTGTGGTTCTGTCACACTTTTAAAGTACATAATGAGCTATGGACATGCAAGTACTGACTTGGTACGGAGCCCTCAACTTAAGAACTCCAGTTTCAATGCTGTAAAAGAATTGCAACTAGGTCGAAGGGGACAGTAGAGCTAGATGTCCACGTTTCAACCAAAGTTGACCTTCCGGCTTACAGATAACTCTAACATGTGGAGGCTACGACCAGCATGTGACAGTGTCAGGGAGGGGTTTCAGTTTGGCATACTGAACCTTTGAGAAATACAGTGCAGGTATACTGACAGAACATCCAAAGGCTTTTGCTGACCTGAGCCTGCAGGGAGCTACACTGCTTCTCCATGGCTATGTAACTTGTGACAGTCGGTGAGTATGGTGCAGGTTTGTGAGGTTTATAACTGACCTGAGCCTGCAGGGAGCTACACTGCTTCTCCATGGCTAAGACTAACTTGTGACAGAGTCAGTGAGTATGGTGCAGGTTTGTGAGGTTTATAACTGACCTGAGCCTGCAGGGAGCTACACTGCTTCTCCATGGCTAAGCCTAACTTGTGACAGAGTCAGTGAGTACGGTGCAGGTTTGTGAGGTTTATAACTGACCTGAGCCTGCAGGGAGCTACACTGCTTCTCCATGGCTAAGCCTAACTTGTGACAGAGTCAGTGAGTATGGTGCAGGTTTGTGAGGTTTATAACTGACCTGAGCCTGCAGGGAGCTACACTGCTTCTCCATGGCTAAGACTAACTTGTGACAGTCAGTGAGTACGGTGCAGGTTTGTGAGGTTTTTTACTGACCTGAGCCTGCAGGGAACTACACTGCTTCTCCATGGCCTTCTTAGCCTCCTCCTCCTCCTCCAGCTGCTCCGTCAGGTTGTCCCTCTCCTCCTCCAGGGAGCGGATCTTGGTGTTGAGGCTGAGTTTCTGCCGGGTCTCCTCCTGCAGGGACTCCTGCACGTCAGCCAGCTGGGTCTGCAGGGCGTTGTTGGCCTTGGTGAGGGAGGAGGTGCGAGACTCCAGGTCCTCCAGCTGCATGCTGGCAGACTCCAGTTCAGCCTGCACCTTAGTCACCGTCTCCTGGGACTCACCTGGGGGGAGGGGTGCATGTTTACTTTTACCATGTCATAAAACCTAAACAGTTTTGTGTGTGCTATCATCTATATCTTTACATTCATGTACACTAAACTTTAGATTCAATGTAGGCCTGTACATTTGTGTATGATCTAAGGTTTGCATGAAATCAACTTTGTATCTGCATACTATTAGCTTATTTGTAGATTTTGATGTCGAATTAAGCATATCTAAAATGTAGAAACATTTTACATAGTTAAACTCAGGTGCAGAGACATTTTTTCATGCATATTAAAATCATAGTCTTAGATATAATGTAGGCATCATTTACATAGACTGCCTCGGTTTTCCAGATGACCTCATAATGTATTTTTGATCTTGTTCCATCAGTTTTCCATTGGTGATTGTCCTTTCATGGATAAATATAGTTGTAATAATAGGAAGTAGGAGTCTACAATTTTAAATACCTTTGCTGGCGTCGAGTTCTCGGATGCGCTCGTTGGTCTCCTGCAGCTGCAGCTCCAGGGCGCGGCGCCTCCGCTCAGACTCCTGCTTCTGGGCCTGCAGAGACTTCAGCTCGTCCGTCATGTCTGTGTTCTCAGCCTCCAGGGAGTTCTTCGTCTTCTCCAGAGCGGTCTTGGCCTAAACATCAAGTACAAATATATGAAACAAAATGTCTTCAGAGACAAGAGGACACTGAACCAGAGTAGTTTTAGAACTCATGTTTTAGATTAGCATCAGACGTCACAATGTGTACTTTACTACTTCTTTTGTACTTGTATGCCTGCACTTAGCCTGAATACAATGATATACATCTATATGGACCATTATTTTTAGACCAACATATCATATTAGTGACTTATCCAAGAGCAAAAACTGCTGTTAATGATGTATTTCTAGGCTGGAAAGTTTAGGTTGCAAGGACGATGTCAAGTACAGTTCACCATGTTTGCACATCACATTCAAAAAGTATCTAACCTTTACTACAACTGAATTATATTACAGAGAAAGCTTAAGAAGAGTGATCCAAAGAATCCTCCATAAGAAGACATTCTACCCTCTTCATGGCGTCCAGTTGGTCGTTGAGCTCCTCGGCCTGCTGTTGGTTTTTCTGCCTGAGCTCCAGGATCTGCTGCTCACGGAGCATCTGTTCATCCTGCAGGGCCTGCTTCACCGAGTTCAGCTCTTGTTCACGCTTGCTCCTCAGCTCCTGTAACACAGCACAACAAAGACATGATACATAGTGGTTTAGTTGGTTTGCTTTTCTTTTAATGCCCACGATCATGATGATGACCATTCTGGCATACTCATTTCACCTGAGCGAAGTGAGGAAAGTCATATAAAGTGCCTTTCCCAAGGGCACAATGTTTGTGACTTGGCAGGATTCAAACCCGGGACCTCTTGGTTCCAAGCCGAATGCTCTGCCATTACACCACGCGACCCCACAAGTGTCAATGAAGGTTAGACATCCAGGTAGATCATTACATCTAAGTAACAGAATTTTGTCCTGTTGCCTGCATCATTTTGCATCACATTTAATCATAGGCTTCAAATTCATGATTGTTTTCCTTACTTTACCTCCTGGTGCTACAAAAGCACAATTGTTTGATTCACAACAGAAAAATATCATCAACAACAGAAAAAAAACTATTTTGCTCTTAAAGGCTCCCAATGCAGTTTATAGGGCTTGGAAACCTGATTTTTCAAAGCCAATATTCTAGTCATTTATCTACATACTGAGTTAAAACCATACTGTCCTAATGTATAGTGACCCTCATGGACCAAAAATTCCAAACATTCTGACGGAAAATAGTTACTGGAAGGCACCTGAGCTGATTTAAATCACAAATATTTCCCAGTTTTGCTGCCCTGAAATCACACTGGATGCCTTAATATCTTTCAGCGCTAGAAAAGACAACTTGTTTGGCATAAGAAAATGTCTGCTTCCTGACCTGCTGTGCAGCTGTTGTGTCATAGGAGTCTTCCAGTTCTGTCTTGAGAGCCTCCAGCTCCTCGCTGAGGTCCCTCTTCTGTTTCTCCGCCTTTGCCCGTGAAGTCTTCTCAGCCTCCAGGTCCTCCTGCAGCTCAGAGACCTGGCTTTCAAGCTCACGCAGGGCCTTCTGGGCAGAAGACTTCTGCAAGGTCTCATCGTCAATCCTGAAAAACACAAGTCCACATTTTTTACTTGTTGGCTTAAAATTTCCAAGGGTCCTTGGAAGTCCTATTTTCCCTTAGTGCACTACCTAGTGAAATGCAAAGGCACTACGCTATACGACATAAGGTACTCCCCAAACAAGGTGGAAATAGTCATTTAAGTTCATCTGTGTTGGTAGTAATTGTAGTAAAATGTTCCAACACTAGGTTTCACAGAGATCAGATTTTCAACGACCTCTGTTGCCTTCATTAGGATGAAAAGGTTGGAATAATAAGGTACGATCAGGAATACAACAACATCACAGAATGTAATATTCCCTTACAACGACTGCAAAACACCACTCTTAGATGAGAACTTCATTGTGAGACTTACTTTCGGAGCGCACTTGCCAGTTCCTCTTCTCTCTTGGCCACCTGTGTCACCAGCTCGTCCAGGTTCTGCTTGGTCTCAGACAGCTGCTCTTTGGTGTCGCCGAGCTCCATCTCCAGCTTCCTGCGCTGCTTCTCCAACTCTCCACGGTTCTGGAGTGGTGGGCAAGAAACAAATTTAATCTTTACATACTCACATTACTCACACTCACTGTCCGGTTTATAGTCTGTTGTTCCCAGACTTCCGAGGGTTAGACGTGCTTGCACAGGACTATACGAGAGCACAGACCACATTCTCTTTCAGCACAACTCACAAGAAACAAAACTGGAAGGACATGTCAACATGAAATATCAGAACAGCTACAGTACAGATCGCGGGATAAGCATCATCGGGATTCGGGATTTTGCGGGAGATCCCGCGGGAGTTTGCGGGATATCACGCGGGAGACTGCGGGATATCCCGCGGGAGTTTGCGGGATATCACGCGGGAGATTGCGGGATATCCCGCGGTATTCTTTCGGGAGGCCTGTCGTGTCCCGCGTACCGCGTAGCGAAAAAACTTGGTGCGAGACCCCGAAGTCTGCCGCGGCTCGGAACGGCGATGGCGGCGTGTCAAATGTTTATTTTTACGTCCTGCCGGGCGATCTGTGACGGGCCGATGGAGTCTGACGCCAGTCAACTTTGCTACAATTTTGCTACAATTTTGATGGTGTTGAAGCATAGGAATGTACGAAAATAATGTGTATAAGGTGTTTCTCACGCGGTCATAGTTATTATAAAACTGCTACTTTTTTTCAAAGCTATTGTTCAGCGCAAACTTTAACTTTAAGAAACTACCGTGAATGAATACAATGTAACGTGTAGTAATCCCTCCGTCTCCGGTAAATTCGGCAAGATTGTTACCAAGAAATAAAAATTATGAGGCGTACCGGCAGTAGTTTGTGGTTGTGTTTCATAATCTT
>NW_017802514.1:348025-518566 GCF_001625305.1 Branchiostoma belcheri
TCGTCCAGGTTCTGCTTGGCTCAGACAGCTGCTCTTTGGTGTCGCCGAGCTCCATCTCCAGCTTCCTGCGCTGCTTCTCCAACTCTCCACGGTTCTGGAGTGGTGGGCAAGAAACAAATTTAATCTTTACATACTCACATTACTCACACTCACTGTCCGGTTTATAGTCTGTTGTTCCCAGACTTCCGAGGGTTAGACGTGCTTGCACAGGACTATACGAGAGCACAGACCACATTCTCTTTCAGCACAACTCACAAGAAACAAAACTGGAAGGACATGTCAACATGAAATATCAGAACAGCTATCACCAGCCATGAATATAAAATTATGTCAAATTTGAATGTCTTTCATGTCATGCCAATCACTGCCACAAGCTAGAACATACAGTAGATGTCAGTGAGATTCCCTGTGATTTTATCTTGTTTAGAAAATGTAACGTCTGCTTGTTTGGTGACATGTGCATACATGAGCTCGAAGCACTTATTGTACATTTTGCAGAATGCCCTGTTTTTATTTTGTACTGTTGATTCCAGTACATCAGTCCAGGCCTCACCTTCTCCTCTCTGGTCAGCCTGTCCTCAATGTCCTTGCTCATGGCCTCCTGTTTGTTCTTGATCTTGGACAGTTGCTTGGCCTTATCCTCCTCCTCTGCCAGGGCCTGGGCCAGTTCAGACATACGGTCCTCAAGACTCTTCTTCTCCTTGGACAGCTGAGGAGGGAAACACAAGCAAACATTCAAACAAATATTAAATTGCAGTCCAAACACAAAACAACACCCCCCTCCAACAAATAATTTCTTCACTTGAATACTCCACAATTACAATCATGAATGAATAGTCCACAGCTACCTGTATGCATTAGCTACCTAGACAAGTTCTTATGCATGTATAATTTGTTGTTTCTGACTAGTATGAGTTATATTTTGTTTTACGAGTTGTGTATTTTAATGTTAGCGTTACCAGGAACTACGGAAAAACAGGGTTTTGCCCTGAGTGTGTATCTCACGGTAAAATAAATAAATGAAATCAAAAATGAAATGAAATACAACTGTTACGATTTTGAGGGCTTCCTTAGTGCTCAGATGTTCTCAAAACATAGTTACGAGAAAAACATTCTGCAAAATATTCCCGAAATGTTCAAAATTACTGCTGCAACTTTTTTTATCACAGTAAAGTTGGTTTAGCTGGTTTCCCACCTTCTGGTTGTTGTCATCCACGCATGCCAGGTCTTCCTCCAGTTTCTTGATCTTGGAGTCAGCAGACACCTTCTCCAGCTGCAGCTTCTGCCGGGCAGCTTCTTCTTCCTCCAGTCTAGGGTTAAAAAATGCAACAATTTGTCAGCCTGAACATAAAGAACTTAAAGAGATTAATCCTCAGGTACCTACTTAAATATGGTAAACCTGACAGCTACATTGCCAAAACTCAAGGAGATTCCCAATACAAATGTCAGACAACAGATATTATAGTGCCACAGAGAAAGCATACTACAGTCATTTGGCTTTCTTGTTAAGCTACAGACCAGATTGTATTCTATTATCTCTATTATGATACCCTTTAGCCTAAATATGGCTAGTCTTCCAGGGTTCATACAAAAATAAAAACATGTATATAGCAAATAACATGGTAAAAGAACACACATATGGCACAAAATGATATTTACATCATACACAAACGAAAGAAACATGATGAACAAACTAGTCACAGAGAATCTGATACATTTTTAAAAAAATATAGTTTGTACACTCATTGTTCTTCCAGGGTTCATACATTATACATGTATAAAAATGTACATTTAACATATAACATGGTAAAATAACACACATACGGCACAAAAAATACAAGTGAAAATATTATAATGTACAAACTAATGCCAGAGAAGACAATGTTTTCAGACTCACTGTTCCTCCAGGTCCTGGATGTTGAGCTGCATCTTCTTCTTCTCCTGCAGCAGGCCGGTGTTGCGCTCTTCCTCCTCCTCAATACGGGACTCCAGGTCATGCAGGATCTCCTCCAGCTCCTGTTTCTTGGCGGACAGACGGGCCCTCATCTCCTCAGCCTCCTGACACAGTTCTGTCTCCGCCTGAAGCTGCTCAGCCAAGATGCTCTTCTCTTCCAGCAGCTAAATAACAAAAACACCACACGATTTAATCAAAGTTTAAACTCACTAAATGTGATACTATCGTGTAAGTTCACCCTCACTACTGAGGAAGAAGACCCGAGTGACTGGTCCAAAGCTCTAGGTGAGAACATTTCCCTTTTGTGTTGGAACAAAAGTTTTACCTTTACTACTTACTTTTCAACATCGCTAAATGTAAATAGGAGCAACATCTGGATGCTTCCATCTATTATAGTAGCAAACCGAACTCACCCACATCTGCTGAGTAACTGTACTGACGCATTACTGTTCATATCTAGCTTGAATGTTTTGAACATTTCACCTCATTAAAAAAATATTTTTCTAAACCACAACAGCCACAAGACCTTAAGTCTGAATACCCACCTGTTCCTGTCTTTAGTGAGCCAAATTGGTTCACAGTAACTTTCACTTTTTACTTCTTAAAGACCTACCTGGCTCTGCTTGCGCTCCATCTCCACCATGTCCTGCTCCTTCTTGGTCAGCACATCCTTCACCTTCATGAGCTCAGACTCCTTCTGGACCAGCTCATCCTCCTGGCGAGTCACCTGCAGCAGGGGCTTCACCTGGGGACGGGAGGGGGGCACAGACAAGACACCGTTAGCTTCTGGTCTGGATCTGTGTCTGTATAGCTGGTGTACCCACCCATTAGTCATTTAGTGTAACATACCAGCTTATGTATCAGTATAGCTGGTGTAACCACCCATTAGTGTAACACACCAGCTTCTGTACGTTTATCTGTATCCGTATAGCTGGTGAAAGTACCCTTTAGTGTAACACACCAGCTTCTGTATCTGTATCTGTATAGCTGGTTGTGCAGGTATTTCTGATGTGCACCTGTACCTAACCTCTACCAGTACATGTATTGGGTTTATTTATACATGTAGGTGTATGTGGATTTTTATTTGCTGTTATCAACTATGTGAATCATAAAAGAAATAATAGCAGTTTTTCGTAAGATCTTATTAATTGACTTTTAAACAGTGCTCCATTCTGACATTTCCTCTATCTGTGGTAAATTACAATTGTTGATTGACTGTGTGATCTTAAGTAACCTACAGTAACCTCAAGTCACCTTCAGTTACATTCACATCACCAACATACCCAATACAGAGCATCAACATTCCTCTTTTCTTACAGATATTTTATTGGATCAAACTGGCATGTAGTTAAAGATCTTTCCAAAGCCACAGTGGAATGGTTAGGCCATGCAAAAATAAACAGCACTGCCTAATACAGACAGAAATATTTGTCTAGCCAGAGACACTGGTCCGTGTAAAGAAATCCTAGCCAAGATGACGATCATCTACTAAATATGACATGTTCCTTGGGGACTCATACTCCACAGTTACTGCACACTGAAATGAAATGTTACAATCCACAGTTACAATGAAGACCTGATATTTGGTTCTCATGGCATTTCTTTTCACAGGATACCCTACAGATTCTACATGAAAAAGAAGACACTGGTTACCCATATGACAGTCAGTTCTCGGCGATAACACTTGTTGCAGACAAACTTCATGTTACCATCACACGGGACCGTCGGCATCTTGTTACATCTGTTCCCCACTCACACCATATCGCAACTTGCCGCTAGACCCAACGGTGCACTGATCTACACAAAACTTTGTCATCCCTTCCGCATTTCTGCCGGCCGCCACACTTACTGGGGCAGCGGAGCATAGGTTATGTCACGTCTCAACTCCAACACAGGACGATGTCAAAAATGGACAGGCCATAAACTGACCCCTCCCAAAACGGCCACTTTTGTCTGTCATTCCTGCTTTGAAAATTCCGCTTTCGTACAGATTTATTCCAGTGATGTCTTTTCGGAATGGTGAGTGCCTAATGGTTTGGAGTATGTGTGATGTGGATGTATCTCTGTAGGGGGTCATCAGTAAAGGAGAGGCTGTCTACATGGGTGCAGGTCATGGTGATACAGGAGGCATGCCAAAGTACACATGCCCAGAATGCCAGCTACATGTACAGTAAAAACCATACATTTTCTTCTCTTCAAAATTGTGGAACTGTAAACGTGTGCATATTCCAACTTAAACTAATACATAAATTAGTTTTTCTTCCCAAAGAACCGCATTATTTTTTCCAACAACAGTACCCTGGCATCATTCTGATCTTTTTTTTTCTGTCAACTATCTCAAAGCTTCCAAGGACATGTATATTTAGTATGAACTACCGGCCAAACAATTCCATTCTTTATGGACTGGTAGAAGGTATTACATAACATTCTGAATATCTGATTACTCAAACTTTTTTAGCTCTAATAAACTTGAGGTTGGAGATTGGAAGACCTCAAGAAAAATAAACAAAAAGCTTGATATTACAGACATTTCCCTTTTGTCATGTTGTCATCACAGTCCGCTTTCTAAGGCAAACTGTAACTGTGCAAGTTAGGCCATACAAATTCAATTCCTTGGTTCTGGGATTTTTTTGAAAAAAAAAAGAAGATGAAACAGTTATTCTATTTCTGCAAGTGGTAATAGAACCAAATGCTGCCACAGGAACCAATATATTTCAAACAATAAATTTTCAATTTAAAATTATTATTGACTAACAGAAACCCTGTAACAACAAGGAAGAAGTTCTTTAACAGTTGGTTGCAAAATATGACCATACTGGGGTTTTCTATATACCCCAATGTACAATGGTGATGACAGTGTTACCTTAGTGAAGAGCCTCCACCATTGCCAGTTGCGCAGCTTGAGGTACGCGGCACAGTTACGCTGGATGATCCTGATGGCGCTCAGCTGCTGAGTACGCCTGTGGTAGTTTCTGTGAGGTAAGGGACAAGTGGTGCTGGTCAGAAAAACTTCCACAGGTAACTTGTTCCTAGCATGAAAGTTCATCTGAGTTGGTAAAATACATGAAGAAAATTAAACTGTACTACAACTAAAAAAAAACTTCTGGTGAGTGAATTTTTTTAAGTTGGAGAACAGTTTAATTTTCTTCATGTAACTTGTTCCTGTTCACCCAAAATTAGCCTTATGTGTCACTTGATGCAGGAAGGCACTTTTTTAAACTGCTGTTTCTGCTTAGTTGTACACAAACAGAAGTCCTTCAAGTCATTTAATGATGTCAGGTCATATCTTATTGTCTCTGTCTTCTGGTATTTAAATCATGTCAGGTGTGGTCTATATACAAGTTGACATGTTAAAACTTTGCAACTGAGTTGTTGCTGATATCATCAAAAGTTCATTTAGAGTACAACAGGTACACAGAAATTCTATTATCTTCTTCCACATGGAGAAGAAGTTCCTGTGGTGAGAGGGAGAGTCCTAAACAGGAAGTGTCTGGGTCAAGAGGAGCAGGCATTCCTGGTGTTACTACAGAGGAAATCTGGTGGAACCCTCCTTCTGCAGCCCCCACATTCCCCCAGCATTCCTGAGGACTGTGCTTATGTGTTAGCCACACATTCCTCACAGCTGGCCTGTAGGGGAAACCTCCTCACATTCCCAACTTTTGTCCAGCCTAATTTAGTGTCCCACTGTAAGTGTGCCAAGCCAATGTTCTGGACTATTAGTTCCAAACTTTCCAGATTCTGTTACAACTGAGTGTGTGTTACATCTGATACTTTAAGCCAAAGGAGTGAAGTATTGTTTCTTTTGCATTGTAAAAGTGTATTATTTATTTAGATCATATGAAGAAACAACCAGACATCATTCTTTAAATTACATTATCAAGCATATCAAAGTGGTACTTTTGACTATCCATGAGGGAATAAATGTTAACTGTAAATTTACCACAGGTGATTTTATAATCTCAGCTTTCTAACATGACAGGTTGGGTATAGGGCAGAAATATTGGGACAGTTCACTCTCTCCTGTATATTTTAATCTGTAACTCAAATTTCACAGGATGTAAATGTTTAAATAATCTCAAACCTCTTCAAAATATTTATCTGATGCCTTCCTTAGTTCAAGGAAGTCAAAGATCATATCATGATGCTGTTAACAGCAGCTTATCTATACAAACCTACCTATCACTTGGAAGTAACAGAAAACAATGAGACAGTATACTAACGTTCAAAAAGTTTTTAGTTTAAAACATGACTAAAATGCTATTATCACTACCAGTACTACCACAGTACATTGATGAAGGTTAGGCATCAAGGTTGATAGTATTTAATAATAATTAATATAGGACAAATCTCTACTACTGGATAAATTACGGAGATTACGGAATTACGGAGATTTGAGTGACATCTGTCACTCTTCTTCAGCGTCACCAAATGGAGCCAAGACACATACATTTTGTACATGGCTACTTTGTTTGTAATAAAGATCCAGGAATTCTCATTCTCAGGATCCAGGAGGTAAACTCTATATGAAGATAAACCTAAAATAGCTACTTGTGCAACCTTCCCTATATGTATAGCAGGTAATATATGCTTACCTCCTGGCGATGAGCCCACGGCAGGCAGCCTGGAACTGTATGATGATGTCGGTTAGCTTGATGTCTCGCTCCTCCTCCAGGTGAGCCAGTACGCCCGCGCGGAAGAAGATCTTACTCTGGCCGATCCTGTACAGGTTGTGGTCCAGCTCCAGGGCCTCGATCTGCAGGGAGAGAGGGAAGGGATGGAGGTTGGTTAAAACACGCAAATCTGGCTGTGCCATGAACTGCTGAAACTGTTTCTGGGGCCATACATAAAGGGGATGGGCTTCCTTTTTCATGGAGGCAACTTGGAGATTTTTCTTTAAGACAACGTAGACTTTCTAATCTTGTATAGCTTTTTACAAGTACATGTATATTTTTTGTTTGGCTGAAGTACCCGAGTTGTGACCTGACATGTTAATATTTTAGGGGGACTGGCAAAAAGATCACATGATAATCAACACAATACTGAGAATTCTAGCTACTGGGATGATTTTTTCTGAGCAAGTTTTATGATTTACTGTTTGATATGACTCCGCTGGACAATGTGACTCAACAAGAGTTATACTCTTTTATTTATTTATTGGTGTAACTTCATGCAAGTTTTATTTGTTGTCAATAACTAAAACACAACAATCCTCACTGCTTGTTACCTTACTGTTGGTTCTAGTCTTGACTTCCCTTTCAGAACGGACAATTATTTGGGTATACATTAAGAATAAATTGTTAGCCAAATTATTTCATCAGGTGGTTCAGTAAGTGTCAATTATAAGAAGGGCTAGTCTCATTAACAGCTGTGGTATCTCCCTATTATACCACTGGCCTACATTCACTCTCACACACACACAGTGAAGACATGCGTGTCAGCACGGGTGATTTGGCAACAGTCCTTAAACATTCCGGTATTTCAGGCAGGTTTAGTTTCGTGCCGTACGCACCACCAGATCTAGACGGGACTCACCATCATCCGACAGGCCGTCTTGGCATCCATGAATTCCTTGTCCACGTTGGACGACTTAGACTTATATACACACAGGCACATATACACACACGTGTGGGTTCAATCAATCATCCATAATCAT
This sequence comes from Branchiostoma belcheri, assembly GCF_001625305.1. NCBI lineage: Eukaryota > Metazoa > Chordata > Leptocardii > Amphioxiformes > Branchiostomatidae > Branchiostoma > Branchiostoma belcheri. The sequence goes on from NW_017802514.1 coordinate 355,633, forward strand.
CATCAATAACAAGATGTGCAATCAATTATTTTATATGTCATGCAGGACAAATGCCGCTCCTCTCTGGATAAGCAATATCTATTTGTGCAATGAACTCATCATGATATCCAAATTCACAGCATCACAACACAAGGTACATAAACATGCGCACCCAACAAACAAGAAATGGAAAGAGTTCACAAATGCTGTCCATCACACGAACAAATATATAATTGCAGGCATTGCACTACCCATGCAAACAGGCCGATAGAGAAAAGAGATAAGAAGAACCTACCATCTTTTGGCAAGCTTTCTTTGCGTCCATGAAGCCCTTGGTGATGACATTGGGAGTCAGGATCTCATATCTAGTACGGAGACAAATTTAATTATTAACGACCAAAAGAATATCTATCCCACACCATCATCCTCATTTCATTTTGAAACTGATATTTTGACACACGTCATTTTACATAAATTGAAAGGAATTCAGTTGCCATTGTCTGTCACAAAGGACATGCTTCATATTCTATCGTATGGTAGGTGTTAGTTTTGTCAGAACTTTCACAGACATACTTGACTTATGATTTAATTAGATTTCCCAAATTCCATGCGTCTTTCGCAATGTAAGGTCCCTAGTTTTGTTTTTCTTTAGATTGTACGCTTGTGCCAGCTGTAGTCAGCTAGGTTTCTCACCTTGTCCCTTCACATTCATTGTGACATTGTACAAACAACCTGGACATTCTTCTACTAGAAATTTGTTATGAGTAGATGCCAAAAATGTTGGACCTTGACCTTCAAAGGCAGCGTAGTGTAGGCGTGTACCCCGCTGTTTTCGGCGAGCGAGACCCACCTCTGTTTGAACTCCTGGAACACGATTCTGTTGGGGAAGCCTTGGCGACATATCCTGATGCCTTCCAGCACACCGTTGCAGCGCAGCTGGTCCAGAACAAGGTGGGACTCGATCTTTCCAGCCTGGACAAAAACAGGAGCGGTTCAAATTATATCAAAAGGTTGATGTGTTGGCGATGGTTAGACATCCGGGTAATAGACGCCAAGAAACAGTTACTCAAGGAACTGGATATGATTTTGGAAACGGTCAAAATAATATCCAGTTGCTTGGGTAACTATTTTTTGGCAAAAGGTTGGTGGTTTAGGGATTAGTAGTGACATTACCGGTGAACATAACTGGTGTCCCTGAGAGGTGTCCATCTCTTAATTACCTGTTCTTCTCTCCTTCAAAGGATGATACATAATACACAGCAATTATGATGCACCAATGTCAAAGCAATCCAAAAACAGACAGGCATCAGAGAAGTACAGCGAAACTTCAGTTCAGATTTTACTATTTTCACAGAGACAAGAATGAGTTGGCAATGAAGACTTTACGGTAGAATTTGATTCCTATATGGAGTCTGACCCCCAATCTGATAAACAGGTTGTAACCTCTTCTCAATAACCCACACGACTGGTTGATATTACCAACTGGTTAACGTGACCCACCTTCTTCTCATAGTTGGGAATGATACACCTGACGAAGTTGGGGTTGGTGTTTCGCAGCACCTCCATCAGCTTGGCCAGCTGCTCCTTGTACAGCTGCCCCACGGTACGGAACATGCCCTTCCTGATGCGGGACTGTCCGAAGGCGGTGTCTGCTGCCTGGGCCTCACTCATACTGATGATGCCGGTGGCTATGGGTTTAACACAAAACCTCAAGTCAGTCAAGCAATACTTCACAAGCTGGATTTTATATGTGCCATCTCACACACCTTCTGACCTTCGAATTTTCTTTCTTGCTGTATTGAAATCTTCTTACTGCCAAATAAATGTGTACCTTACACCAAAAGAAAGTATCTGAGTAATATCAGTACCGTATCAATTATTTTCTGTTTTGAACACAAAACTGTCCAGACACTGCCTATGATTTTCTAATTTTGACGTGTAAAAATGAATTAACGTCTGCTTCAAGTTGATCTTTATTTGTGACTGAACAAAACTTCTGTATAGGTGTGTGATAAAACAGGAAAATGCGTGTGGAGATGAAAGAAAGAAAGAAGGAGCAAAGAAGAAAGCATGACACAAGAGAATAAAGGGTGAGGTTGGTGAAAGTTGGAGTACCTTGGTTGAGAGGAACACCAAATCTTCTCGCGGTGAGACCAACAGATGGAAAATAGACAGACACACTCTACCCAAGAAACAGAGATGGACAGATGGAAAGAACAGAAAAAAGGATGCTGAAGAATATTGATGTGATGTTTGCATTACTGTTGCTTTGCTTCTGCAATGTCTTTTATTCTTTAAAACAGGAAATTATTGTTTTACCAATGTGTCAAGAGCTTGTAATGTGCATGAAAAAATACAGAAAGCTGTAGCAATTTTTTTTCTGACGGACTAAAACTATAAAGCATCTACTTGTAAACATACTGCCTGCACTGAAGTAGACAATGCCCTACTATGACTGATTGTTCAACCGTATTTGCAATCAAAGCGGAAATTCATTTTCAACATACCTTTACAGAATAAGACATTGATTTAATTTTGCACTTTCAAATGATCATGAATAACTACAAATGTATGCATACAAAAATTCATGATTCAACTGGCCACTGGCCAATGCATGGAACATGCCACCCTGCATCCTGCAGACAAGCCATGCTATGGTTAGGTTAAGAAGGAAGGTAGGTTAGGAGCCAACTCTCACTTCCACAAATGCATCACCTCCGTGTTTGGACCCTTTTTTAATTTTCTTGGGGTTGCCTTGTACAAAGGGATTGTCCATGAAAAAAGAGGAGCGGGGTGTAGTTAAGGCAACTGTAGAGAAAGAAAGGAGAAAAGGAAGAGAAAACTTCATACAAAACAAGCACTATACAAGTAAAGTGAAATACGAACAATCTGACTAAAACTAATCAACAAGAAAGATTTAAGGAAGAGAAAAAGCACTATTTAGGACAAAAGCATAAGTAACACAGTCTATTAAAAGTTGCACAGATAGAAGAAAATGAAAAAGAAGAAGTAAAATTTTTAGTAAAGTTCAAGTAGGAAAACAATGATTCACTTGTCATACTATATTCTTCAGAATCTTCTCTTTTGCCAGCACACGTATGCCTTGCAATGGTTTATACAACGATTCTCTCCATTGTGCCATTTTCTATAGGGAAGGTAGATAAGCTTCACTTGTCATTGATTCTCAGCTTCATTTTGCTTTATACAAAGGGACTTTTTGAACAGTTGTAGACTTACCGTCCTTCCAGATGGTGGCCATGAAGTTATCAGAAGAGTTCTTCAGCAGCTCCACACAGTTGTCATTCAGTGGGTCCATGTTCTTCATCAGCCACTGGTCAGCAAGGTAGTCCACCTGAAACAGTGCCCAGGGTCAGTTTTCTGACAAACATAGCCATGACTATCCTGACAAACTGCATACAAGATAGATGGTAAAAAATGTTCACCTTATGTGCTAATTTCTCCATGGCTGTTGGCTTTGAATGTGATAATCTAGAATTGTATCATGGTACTGTTTACTGTACTGTAATTAATGACTTGTACAAATTATCTTGAAAGTTCATGTGTTGGTAGATGTCATTATGCCTTAAGTTTAAACTGTAACACAAGATATTTTAACTTATCCAAATTTTCAACTGTACAACTCCAGTCTTTCTCAAGGAATGACACTTGTACAAATTGAGTTGTTCTCTGGATTAAGTCCATTAGAATACTATAGGTAAAGTTAAAATTTTAACTACAAAGAAGTGTTTATTCTGATTCTTATGAAACATCTCAAAAACACCAGAGAGCCAGTACCTTTCCTGCATAGTGGACCACGCTGAAGTCTGCGTTGGCCCTGAAGTCAGACTTGGCGAACTTGACGTTGGTGGAGTGGTTGGTGACCAGCTTCTCCACGTAGGACTTGTCGGTGGCCTTGGGGAACCAGCACTCTTCATCCAGCAGGGCCAGCACACCCAGGGGCTAGGGGATAATACAGCAGGGGTCAAAATCTTTTCCACACCATTCATGGTGCATAGGGCAGCACCGATCAAGTTTCAAGTTCACTGGGGAAGGAACTCGCAGGCCTGGTTAGCCCGAATTGCAGTCATACAAAATGCATTATAATAACTAAATAAAGAGACATTACAAAATCTACACATTATCCAGTCAACTTCATATTCATAATCTCTGCTTCATTGGCCTTAGGCACCCACTACAGCAGGAGGCTTGTCTACTATTCCTCTTACCCAGATGCTGAGTGCAAAGAACTCGCAACGTACCGAATGCAAGGCTAACTCGCCACCATTGGGCATTGCACTGGAGCAGGGGTGGGAAATGTTAAGACAGTATTTCCTGTCTTTGCAGAAACATCTAAATCTTTAATTCTGTGGATAGAATAGGTGAAACCTCTGTGGGGATCAAACAAAAGGGCAGGCACACCCAGGGGCTGTGGAACTGCACAGCAGGGATGGACAAACCTTATCCTGACTTTGCAGAAACGTACCTCTAAATCTCAAATTCTATGGGTAGAATAGGTGAAATCTTTGTTGTGGATCAAACAGTGCTAAAATAGCAACCCTCCTCCTGAAGGTAAAACTTTATACCAGGTACCTTCTGGGAAACAGCCTTGGGACAATACTTCGGAAAATATTTTGCAGTGTTCGTCTAACGTAAATTTTAACAAAATTTTTGGGGAAAACTCAGACATGGAGGAGGAAGTTTAGTGGGTTAGCATGGTATTATAGTGGTAACATTTTACCTGCAGCTCTCTTTGTTGACAAACGGCTCATGGTTACCTGTTGGCTCTGGGTGCTTGCTGGTCCTGTGCTTTACCCTACCATCTCACCAAGGTTATCTGGTTATTCCACCTAAGTGAACACCAAGCCTAAACCTTAAGCCCCTGCATTACCTGCCAGCTATCGAATCATGGAAGTAAAACAAACAAGGATTGACGTGACCAGGGAACAGCTGACTTGTCTTCAAATTGCTGGGATAGGAAGTCTTATCTGATTTGGCCTTCTATATTGCATTAGGAGGTAGTTCCTGTCAATTATCCTGATCGGCTAGCTTTACTGCCCAGGAAATGACTTGAATGCCTCCTATTGTACGCTATGACTTGCACGTAAGCACTTGCAGATGTGACGGAAGTCATCTTCAGGATGATGTTTCCTTCTCGGCGAGGAATTTGGTTCGAGGGTTACAGTGGTTGTCTTTCAACTCTGTACAAGAATTCTAAACAGACAACATCCGAAAATAGTTCTCTAACCACAATCCATCCACAGAAGGGTCGCCGAAGAGCAACGACAAAACTTCGGAACGTCCTGCCAAAGACGTCATGTGGCAATCTGAGCAATTTGTTACCTGTCTTCTGCAATTATTTTTCTAATAGATTCAAAACCAAGTTTTTGCTACATTAATTTCTTGTCAAATCTATTTTTATTGTGACAATAAGAATAGGGAGCAAGGTCAAGGTCAAAGGCACTCTTATTTCTCTATGCTAATTCTGTTTCAAGTTTGTTATAATTTCAGCATAATTTGTGTGTTTTATTCATTATCATTATTGCTAAAAGTAATTATTATTATTGTTGTCAATTTATTTATGCTGCTAGACTCCAGGAAGAATAGTATGGAGTTTACCACACTAATGGAGATCTTAATAAACAAACAAACCAACCTTCTCGATGAGGTCGATGGTGGGCTGGAGGTCCAGACCGAAGTCGATGAACTTCCAGTCGATGCCCTCGCGCTGGTACTCCTCCTGCTCCAGCACAAACATGGTGTGGTTGAAGAGCTGCTGCAGCTTCTCGTTTGTGTAGTTGATGCACAGCTGCTCGAAGCTGTTCAGCTGAAATCACACCCAGAAAATCTTGTTAGCAGGGACAAAAGTGCCAGATTGAAGTATGTTTCTATAAAATTATCTTTTAAATCCTTTTAAATCAGCTGCGAAAATATGTGTGCTACCACTTATAACTGCCGTCATTGCCTCCGGGGGAGGAGACATCCTTCCGCGGAAGGGCTTTGTGAGAGTTTTAGAATTTCACGTTCGCAGCGATTCCTCGCGTTTGAGTGGACGGATTCTTTTGAGACTCGGTATATGTTTTGCTATCGGGCTGCAGATGATGCACGTTCTTTTGTTTTTATTGTATATGTGTTTTCGGGCGTGAAAATGGAGCCTTTTGATGGCCCCAGAACACCCCTTGAGTGAGAAAATGGGTCGCGACCGTCGATCTTTTGCGTGTGTCAGATATAGTCGGTCTCGTCCACAGTCGCACAGAAGGGTGACGGGTCTCAATAAATTCTTAGTCTTGCGGCGCGCAACAATTGTTGTTGTGCACATACATCTTCTGTATGCGAGGCGCAACAAATGTTGTTTGGAGGGTATTTTTAGTACGCGTTCACAGGATGATCGGCAGCAACTTCCGGGTTGGTCAATGGGTCAGGGGTCAACGTACTCTTGCGCAATCTTTGTTTTGGATGTTTTCGGCGTATATTACGACTACTAACTTACAAATACCGCGGTATACGGTCTCAGACGTTCTCGGCGTGCATTTTTACCGAGGATTCAGACCTTTACTTCCCCGATTTATACGAAGAATTGGCGGAAAATGGAGGAAGTGACAATAAGGATGGCTTGCTACTTCAGCCGTTATTTTTAACGTCTGATTTAACGGTTCCGGTTGTCATTCTGAGTTTCATTACGAGTTCATTGCGGCAGATTAAATAGAATTTCATAAGTTCATGGGTACATGTTATGGGCTGCAGATGAAAATGTTGACCTGTGTTAACACAACCAGGAACGCTAACACATAAAATTCAACACCATCAACTATACATAACAAACAACATATAGAAATATACAATAAAAAGCCCGGAGGTATAAAATCTCAGATTTTACTTGTTTTTCTCTGTAAATTAAGATCAAACTAAAAAGGTTAAGATTTTTGCTGTGTTCTAGATATTCACATTGCAACTAATAGTTGCTATGATCTTAACTTTGGTCAATGGTCTTTTTCAAGTCACAGGTATGAGCTCACTGATTTGCATACTGGAGTCCATGCGTATCTAATGAGACATTCCCAACCACAATCTCAATTACCTCAGGACCACTTTCAAGTCTACACTCTGTGAGATCGTGTGACACTTACTAGTCCAGGACAACAACATTAGCTTTGATTCAACACTGACTTGTGTGTTTCTGCCAACCCACCATAATATATATAGATGGCCGACTAAGATATTGTACCTGGAAGATCTCGAAGCCAGCGATGTCCAGGATCCCGATGAAGGAGGCTCCCTGTCTGCGTGTGCGGTCCAGGGACTTGTTGATTGCCCGGACCAGCCAGCGGAACATGCGCTCGTAGACAGCCTTGGTCAGGGCCTCCACAGCAAACTCCACCTGAGCAGACATCACAAACGCCCATCAGTGATACTTGCCAGTTTCAAATGTCTGTTACAGTTATAAAAGTTTTTTTCGTGATTCTTTTGCTGGAAAATCTTTCAGACATGGGGTTCTATCTGCAGCTACTGCCATTTTCTTTTTTTCACAAGCTTACACAATGGACATGTCCTTCTACCTATCCATGTTTTTCCTTTGTAACAGACAACACTTTATCAAGGCCAGCAGCTGAACTATCAATAGATAATCAAAATCTGTTCCCAAAGAACAATGATGTTGAAAGAAAGCAGCATTGACCACCTACCTGTTCTTTGGTCTGAGCCTTATGGACGTAGTCTCTGCCGACCTTGACTCGTGGCCTGAGCAGAGCCTTGGTGAACTCGGACACAGGCAGGCCCATGAGATGGCACACCTTCTGGGCCACTGGTGGGGAGGGAGACACACAGTAAACCATGTTATAATTGGCACATCATATCTACTTCCAAACACTTTTCTGGCTTTTGATGTTACACACACACATTCCTGTGTTCAATGTGTGTCAAGTAGTGGGTCGAACTCTTGATGAATATATAAAAAATTTGATAAGCTCTTACATAATAAACTTTGTAGTAGATTCTTCTGCTGGAAAAAGTTGCTATCTTTAGGGATACTGTTTGAAACACAGTTATTCCCAAGAAGACCAAATTCTACTTCAATCCTAGAGTTGGAAACTTTTTTCATGTAACACAAAAAAAAAGGAAAAACCTACGGTAGAAAGTCAAATTTCAGAAGGAACGAAAGACAGTATGAGAAAGGCTAATTGATTATTTAGTAAATAGACTTCACCAGACTTATTTTTAAGAGTCTTACTTGGCATATTAATGAGAGGTTAAGCATTGATGATTTATGAAAGGTAAACATACCGGTGTTGTCTGGTAATATGGCCTGGTCGGTGTTGCGCTCCTGCTTGAACTGAAGGTTACCGAACATCAGCACGGCAGACACCACCCTCATGACAGCTGAGGAACAGAAGGGACAACACTTTCACTCAAAATAACACCCCATTCTTCATTTCATTCACATCCCACAAAAAACTCCACGCAGGGGATGTTGTGGTAAAAGACTGGAGCTTTCCTTAGGTCTAGGGTAAAAAAGCTGTTTCCTGTTTCCCGACCGACCCTAGAAAAAAACTGCCGACCCTAGCCTTTTTTTTGTGTGCGGACCCCTACAAGGGACATAAATTTTCAAGCTGATTGATCAATTTGAGTGATGAAATGTTGGCACAACTGGTTTTCCAACATTGACATTGAAAATATGTTCTGCATAAAGTTTCCTCATTCAAATTTTACTTTGTCAAACTGTATTTTAGTTGGATCAGTAGAGATCACCTAGAAAAGTTTTAAAAAGGAGGGAAAAAAGATAGTCCCTACCCACCGACACTATTTCTTCCAGGACTGAAATAGGAAACACAACATTGTTTCCCTAGGCCTTACACTACATTTTTGTTATAACAAAACAGTACATAGGTTTATCAAAAAACTGTTTGATACTATGCAGGTAAACAGAAAGTTGAAAAAACTCCATCCCAAACGTACCGATTCTGTCTTCTTCTGGGATGTTCATGATCTTCATGGCCTCGACGGTGTCCTGGAACTCCTGGGCATCGTCCACTCCTGGGACGGGGACGTAGCCATTGCTAAGGAACGTGTAGAACTTGGCATCCTCGATCAGCAAGTCCTCTGTGATGTGGGGGGAAACACAAGTGGTTAGTCTGCAGTGTTAAGAAATACCCATCTGCAGTCTCAGGGCTCGAAATACTGGGTGCATGTGCACCTTTGTGCACCCAATTTTATTCTGTGGGTGCACCAGTGCACCCAAATATTTTTGTAGGTATTTTTGTACATATAAAATGTATAATAATAGTATGCAGGATATTCTTGGCATACTAATATCAGAAAGATAACAAAATCTCTGTTGTAAGATAGCCCCCATTTCAGATTCAAGCTCAGAAGAGGAGCGGTAAGACCTGTATGCACTATTTTTTTTATGTTTTTCAAAAATATCTTTTTCAGGTCACAAAAATGATAACAGAGCAGTGCAGATCAACTGGACGCCCATCCAACACACAAGAAATGCAATACTCTGCTACTCACTCTTCAGCTGTGCATTGGCTCCCTTCAGTAACTGGTAGTAGATATGGAATGTTCTTTCGTTGGGTGCCTGACGGATACAACGAGCCTTTTCAAGCAGATCTGAACACACGAGTCAAGGAAAAAACCTTGGTATACAACAACAACAGGTGATAGGCAATGATACCTACACAATGTAGAATGAACAAGGTCTCTAACTTCATCCACTAATGCTAGATTCACAAAAACTGCTTTTTTTACAATCAGAAGACCAAGTTATCTTGAAAAGCTTTGACAGTATTTCTATATATGCCAAATTGTGTAACCACTGAGAAGCTATACTACTGGAAATATCTGTATATATGATTACAGAAATAACAATAAAACAACAGTACTGCATCATAAAGGCCGCAATACACAATAAAGATGTTGATATCAGAGAAGGATACATGTCTCGATGCTGGCGCCAGCAAGGTACCCTGACATGTCAAAGTTGATACGGATGAACTTGCCCTGTGGGAAACAATGTTTGAAGGTGAGGGAGGATCATCACTGATCCAACAGAGACTTAGTAATGCCTCCGAACCAAGAGTAATAATTATGCTACATCACTACAATATCATTATCATCCTCAAAATCATCATCCTTACTTTGAAACAATTCTTGTGACACTCTACCCCACATTCCACGGTCCTAGAGATATCGAAATCCTCAGATGCACCTTTCATAAACATGTTCATTATACACATGCAATTTTGAATACAACCCCCTGTATCTGATCAAGTTGTTTTTCTAGCCTAGGATATCTTTCTTACACTTTATACTGTAAATTTTCCAATCAAAGACAGCATCTCATCAAATGCTACACCCTTTCATAAACTTTTTAATAAGCGAGCAGATGGCATAAAAAGGAAAAATACTTACAAATCGTGACGAGTTGTCATTTTTGACAGTTTTGGCATTGCCAAAGGACTCCAGGATGGGGTTGGCCTGTAGCAGTTGAGTCTCCAGCTCTCCCTGTTGGTGGTAATTATGCCTGTCAGTGCCCTGTAGGGCAGCCAGGCAAGAAAAAAACAAGGTTATTTTCAACTGACTTCCATCAGGGTAATTCCCATTTCTTTACACAGTAGAGGGGGGAGATGTAAAATGTACATTTGTAGTCTCCAGAGTTGCTGTTGCCAAAATGTAAAAATTTGGATCAATCATAGAATCAGACAAACACAGAACTTGTAATAATGCAACAAGTGATGGTTGGATCTCTGGAAACTGAAACAATGATTAACAAATTGATGCTGAAATGGCAATGAAAAAACTTTTTTGTGTTTTTGGCTTTGTTGGTTATTGATTTTTAAGAAAGTGAAAGAAGAGAGGTTTGAAGAATCAGGGCCCATTAAGAAGTTGGGCCATGGTCTCAAGAAGTGACAACACCATGCACAACAATATTACTCAAATGAGTAATTTTAATGGAGAAATTATGTTGTTGGAAGAGGAGAAATGTCAGAGAAAGTGTGTGGTTTGGTTGTGATTTAACGGAACAAGTGGTAAACCACAGTGTTGTTGGCTGCTGGGAAACCCGTCAGCCATTCTCAACTTCTGAGATGGAAGTCATTTGAGGTAACCTGTCAACAACAGAAGAGATATCGGAATTAGACGTGCAAAAATTCAAAATGATCTTTTATTAGTTCTTCATCAGGTTATCAGCAAAAATGCAAGCAGCAGGCTTCATAACAGTTAGTAAGCTGAAAGGAGAGGAAAAAATTGCATTATATATAATTTATTAAAAGTTAAACTAAGGATCATATATGATTAACATAATGTTAAAGATCATTTGTAATCATCACTGATTGACTGAATTTTAAGTCTTAGCAAAATAAGCAGGCGACAGGCATTTAAGAAATAAGAGAACCCTCCACCAACCACCAGCGAGGCATTATCGAACCAAGCAGAGCATTTTACGTTTGACATACAGAGAAGAAAAGGAAGAAAAAGACTAGGCCAGGCTATGGCTCTGTACTTACTAACATGTAACCAACCCCATACTTAGACGTGAGCATGAAAAGAGACACCGGGGGAAGAGTTAGCATCAGATCAAGTACGATAAGGGTTCTAGTACATCAACAGACTTGACACAGCGATTTGGCACCAAGAAATCTTGTTATCAGTAGTGCATGACAGGAAGAAACATTGGGAATTTTGCAATAGAAAGTTGGTGAAAATTCCTTCACCAGAATGGTGAATGGTACAGGAAAGGTTGATGACATTATCTGTTTTGCACCTCCATATTATTCTGCCACCGCATTTATAAACTTCTGCTTGAAGAGTTTGGTAGAAACAAATTCAAGTGCTGTTCTTGCATACGTCCAACATGTTGCAATCGTCCAAAACGCTCTTTTTTAAATCAATGATAAATTTACAGAGAACAGCCGCTCTGAATTCCATCTACTTTCAGATACAAACAAAAGGCAGTTTGAATGTGTGGAAAAAAATGTGAATGTAACATTTTCTTGATTCTTGGAAATTCTGCAAAAAAGTTGGTTCACATCGGCATATAACTTCACGGTACACACAAAATACACAAGACAAAGCAAGGTTCATATGAAGTCTGCTAGAAAATGAAGCGTTAAATATAGAAACATCACAGTTCAGCACAGCTAAAATAGATGGAAAAACAAAGGATTAATAGGGATGAAAATTGTTTGTTAAATCTTCTACGGGATACTATACATATTAAGATACAACATAGCACTTTTGAGGTGGGTACAGTGTTTCAGTGGGGGCTGGACTGTACGGGAAGGGGCTTGTATCATCAGTAGTATGTTTATACCACAAGGAAGGGGGAGGGGGGAAGGCACTTTGGCACAAGTGAGTTTGGGGTTGGTTAACTGGCAAAGAGCAAGCTGCTATCGACTCTTACAGCATGCTACTTTACAGCTAGCTACCCATGAAGGAGAGGCCACTGCACGCCAACTTAGCCAGAAGACGCAGCGCCCAGTAGGGTCTACTTACCGCGTCCTTAGTCAGATACACACCCTGTAGTATTGGTGTGAGCAACACCGGGAGGGGGACGGTGAGAAATGCGGAGAGGACAAAAGTGCTTGTAAATTTGGTCAACAGTGAAAACACACATCTACCATCTAAACATGCAAAAATTCACAACATGTAATGGAGTAAAAGCACACAAGTGACTCTACACTACAGGTGATTTTTAAAAAGCTGCAACTGTTCTCTAACAGTACATGCTTTGTTTGCTTACAGGCTAATATATTGTTGGAGCTTTTTCTTGGTGACAAAGCAAGTCAAACATTACATGTATAGTAGCACAGAGATGACTCAAGCAGTGCTATAGATATGCCTAGTTACATGCACAGTGATTCAGCCTGAGTAACCAGTGACTGAGGTCTTACAGTGCAGTGGACTACTGACTGTGCAGAAATACTAGCACTGCTGTTGGACATGACTGTCAGCACAAAATGATACAATGCTCGAATGAGAGAGACAGACATACAGACATGTCATCATTTCCAGCAAGATGAGTAAAATATACTGTGAGCAACTTGGCCAAACATTTTGATTCAGTACTGTAAGTCAAAATTATACTTTCATTAATAGAACACTATAAGGCCTACACATCTGGAGTTAGCATGTGTAATATCTGGTTTAAATGATAAAAATGTCAATACAAATATTTAGGTATTTTGGGACTAAAAAGAACTTGGAAGCTGGAAATGATGGCACATCCCTGCCCCTACCATAGTCCTGCAGCATTTAATCCAAGCTACTGCCTCTTCAGCAATACTGTACACACACAAGCTGTAACCACATAATGAAAACATCCAGAACAGAAAACAACACAGGTACAATACCACTATGGACGTCTGATGCCATCTCAAAGCTCACAAGCCAGTGTTGCACAGCTTGCTTGCGAAGAGAAGGGAACCTTAACTTACATGGACACCGCGAACGGCAGAGGAACTTACATGTGGACCGTGCAGGTTGGACGTGGATTGGGACTTGCCGCCTTTGCTTCCCGCCGGCGCGGCCGCCACGTATGCCAGATACTGGATGACCTTCTTGGTGTTCTCTGTCTTGCCAGCGCCAGACTCCCCTCTGAAGTACGCAGAAACACATTCGTGAGCTGTGTGCTCTCTTAACACATGTTACAGACTTCCAACGGCACAGGGTCATAATATCAAACAACACTGAGCACATCAAAACATTCTGCAACTGGAAAAACTTTAATAAAAACAAGTCACATTTGTCTTTATCATAGATCAGGTATGAAGTTATGAAAGCAAACAAGGATACAAAAATACATGCTCTTTTAATTGGCTTGTGAAATTTTACTACATGTATACTGGATGGATGTAAAATATAAGGCTGGAAGTTATATCAGAATTCCCCAGTACTTTCTACCTTTGATATGGCAAGTGTTATTTCACTAGTTGACAGTTCTAAGCCATACTAACTAACAAAGTTAGGAGTGGGTATTTTTGTCACAATACTGGCGCCAATGCAACATTTGCAATGCCTCAATAAACAACCCCCCAACCATTGTTATCTGGTTACTAGGTTTTCTCCAGGTAACTCATTAACAGCTGTGTATACTTTTGTAAAAAGCCATGTTACACATTCGTCCATATAAATGTCAAGCTTCAATTCTTCCAAATTGCAACTAAACAGACAGAAAGACTATCCGCACTTCCGTTTTTATCTGTACCTTTATCGATTGAATACCACTGTCACCATCAGATCTCTATCACTGTATTGTACATGACAGCGACGGTGGCCATCTTTGATGACAGCGTTCATTATTATGATAATTCATCTATTTTTGTTCAAGGTCTTTTCCATCTGTCCTAGATATCAAAAAACATGTTTTTTTCTTAAATAAATAACTAATACTAATAGATGGTCATTGCTATTTCAAAAGTGTACTAATATAACCAGACTTTATAATAATATAACCAGATCTTTTAGTCTAAGGTTTCAATAATACAGTACTCATATCTGTTCTTTTGAGCATAACACATACCATCTAAAACATTACCAATTAGTCCAACCAAGCTTGAAGCTTAACAGCTATTTGGCATGTCATCTTCAAGTAATTTTACCCCATAAAAATATCATATAACACGCCCACGATGACCTTGCATAATGTCTGTAGTGGCATGCTTGTAGTTGGGACTAGCTCTGTTCAATCTCACACCTCCTGAACCAAAGCAAACTCTGACATGTTCCCTTCCAAATTGATCTATTCACATGTCAGAAATACCAGAGAAATCCAACCCATCTGTCCAAATAGGCCATCAAAGGAGGCTTTGTCTCTCATGAACTTGCCAAGCTTTAACACAGGCCGACCTAACCCAATTAAGGGTTCATAATCAGACCAACGACTTTATTAAAATCTTCACGAACAAATCTTTGCCTCACTGAACCATACAAAACTTTGCCTCCCTGAACCATTTAACATTTAAAGGTCTGATGCCCACAGGTCAATCTTTACTTGAACAACAACTTCAATACTTCAATTATAATAAATAGTGCAGCTTATTGTTTGAAATAGTCATGTAAGGTATGAACTATTGACAACAATGCCATGTTCTATACTAGCAGATGCATATCCTAAGACACATTTTTCTGCATTTTGCAACACACACAAAATCCAACAAAAGGATATGGGTGGACCTTTCGTGGTCTTTACATACATGGTCAATTTAATACTGATAAAATTATGAGTGCTGAAAACACGTGTGAACCAGTAACAACTTGTTTTGCTACTAAAGTGTCCAGTGGTGTGACCCAACTTTGTTCCCCAAGTTGGTTTTAATTTCAATCTCTACTCTTTTGTGTCAACACCTTGGGAACTTTAATCATGAACAGTTTGGACAAGCAAGGGTATCAGGATTAAATGGAATGGAAGCCATGGATAACAAAGTGCAGTCTAATATGAAACAAATGTCTTTTGGCTCCAGTGGCCCTGGTCCAGACAATTTGAGGTGACACTGAGAAAAACATGCACTGTTGAGACTTCAGTCATGGCATAGGGCACATGCCTGGAACTTATACATCATCGCAATATTAACTTTTGAGCAGATCAGAACTTGGCTACCTGGCAAGAGATTGGATACTTTGTCTCCTTGTTGGTATCAGTAGAAAGCAGGTTTGTATATTTCCATTCACATTGTAATCAAAGCCTTGCTGTACATGGGTCACCCTCATGCAAACACTGTGACCTCCAGTCCATTCCTATGCTGTGGATTTGTTCTTCATAAGTTGTGATGTTTGTTTCCTTGGCAAGTTCTTGCTGCAAGCAAAACATTGTCCAGCTCTGTCAATCTGACTTGGTCTTCAACACACTTAAACCTTACACCAGATGAAAGACAATATGACATACACATATTAATATGCCATCTGCCCTGTATGACTTCTTTTTACCAACCTTAGAATTGCCCTACTCAGTCAATCTGGCTTGGTCTCTATTGTACACAAGAACTGACCTTATACCAGATGTGACAAATACAGATATGCTTGTATCAATACATCACCCACTCATATAAACATTTTATCAACCTTGCCATCTATCCCTCTGTCAATCTGGCTTGGCCTTAGGTACACATAATCTGATGTCATACCATATGTGACAAATATGTGATATTGTATTTATATATCCTGTTAGTACACTTTACATGCGACCTTCTTACCAACTTGAACAACTCCTGTCTTTACTTCCCTGTGAAATATTATCTGTCACTCCCCGATCTTTCCTCCAGTAAACACAGGTATAGCTTCACTTGACACAATAGAGGGCAGTCTTCCCCTTTCAACCCCAGAATACCAGCAGATCTCTTGCTTACAGACTGCATGTTTCACACAGGCAGGGCAGCCCGGGGCACAAAGGCCCCCTAAAAGCAAGTCAGGACCTTTGAGGTATTTGTTGACATGTTTCTGGTTTGCATTTGTCTTCTCCATTTCTTGACTTCTGTATCCCCCCATGCTGGTGTGACCCTACAGGTAAGGCATACCTGAATGAGAACCCAAGCTGAGTGATGATCAACTAGCTGTGATAAGGAGGGGTGTTGTTTAGATAGGAGGTGGCAATTATGGCAAATTACCTTGCTGGTTAGGGGAGGAGCCATTTAACCACAGTGTTTATACTATCAAATGAGTGGCTGTGGGACCAATAACTCAGTCAGTGGGGTGCAGGACAGTTTGTATCTATGGTATTTATACACCTTGAGTAATGGGACTTTTAACGCTTTCTTGATTCATTGATTTATGAAGTTTTTCTTCTTTCTAGTTCAAGATTGAAATAGCATACCAGAATTGTAGAAGAATTAGTATAGAAGATCTTATTTCCCTGAAAAAAGTTCATCCTCAAACAATGAAAATCTAAATGTGGTAATAAGTAATAGAATACCCTAATAGGGTGTTAGTTTTGGAGGCCTCTTCAAGACATACCAGAGGGACTGTCAAAGTGCAGGTGTTCCTTCTTAAAATCCTCACATCCAGGTCAGAGTTCAGTAGGCCTGGTGTAAGTCTGTCATCGCTAGAGTCTGGATCTTGTGTCCATTATACAACAGACAGTCGAGGCAGTTTTCACACCAAATATTACAAGAATAGCTATATCTATGAATTTCTTTTGGCCCCCCCACAAAAAGAGAAGAAATATTACTTAAGGCTCAAGAGACTAAGCGTACCTCAAAGTATGAACATTAAACAGCTATAACATATCAATGATGGCTGACCTTGCCTCTTAATTTCTGGGGGGTCACCTAAGCTAAGTGAACTGTGGCTGCAAAAAGCCAGAGGTGAAAGTTCAGCATTAACAACAACACTCCACAGTTAACAATTCTATTCACAGTCCTCTGAGCCTGGACCATACCTACCGGTATGTTTCTTTCTCAATCAATGACTACATTTAATTTTTTGGATGAGCATATAAATACTGACACTGTAAAATTTCAGTGTTGGAAGTATGTACATCTATAAATTATATAAGTGGGAATCTTTTCAATCTGGCATCTTGCATATTCTGAGAGAAAGGATGAAAAAGACCACAAATCCAGGGATGTAAGTTTTAATTTGAGAAACTTTCCAAGGGACCAAACTGCTGTCCACAGTGGCATTCAGAATGATGGTAGCAGGATTAACTCCACATTTTGCCATTTTCTGGTTTGCCCTCAGAAAACAGTACAGTCTGTTCTACTGCAAAGAAAACATGGGAAACATTACTCCCAGTTCTGTGTCACTGCACAAACACTCCCCTGTCACTGCTGTTTGCTTGGCTGCCCTAAATAGAGACGAGCATCTCCTGCTAAAAGGTGCCCACTGCCAGAAAACAATGTCTACCTTTTACAGCACACAACAAAGGTACTTTCACCGGCCTGCTATAGAAGCTACCTGACACGGCATGGAAGACAACCCAAGTGTTCTACTATGGCTTCCATTACTTGTGGTGAAAGGCAACCTTTTGACACCACATGCCATCTGATCCAAATGTTACAACTCCTGCAGCAGGCTACATCAACCTTACTATGTCTCCATCCTAACTAAACAATTCATTAGAATTTCTCAGCTAACATGTTCTACCAACGTATAACGATGGCATGGAATACGTCCAGCCTTGTCGGACTCTTTGCAATGCTCTAAAAGCAAAGAGAGCTGACGAAAGTGCATTATAGGATTAAGATTAGGTCTGCTCCTTCTCCAATTCTGGCCCAAACTCTGAAATTAAAGATGGTACCATGGATAGATAGGCTAAGACCCTGGCAACACAGCAGCTATGCTAAAAGCCGGTGCCTCCACCTCATGTTGGGTTACAAAAATGACTCTCCCCCAGGACTCCATTATCAGCCAGTTATCAAGTTCATTAAGCTTAAAGGCCCATGGCCAGCGCTCCCATATGAGAGTGTTTGCATGACAAGTTTCCCTAGACACTTGGAAGTCTGGGTAAACATGGGAGAGAGAGGGCGTTAGTGAGGGAAAGGGATTCAGCAAGCTGCCTTGCCAGTGAAATATCTTACTTTTAAATCCTTCAAGGTAAAGTCATGTTCACAAAACACACAGTAAGAAATACAATTTCCTGTCATATCTAGCTGCTTCCTCCGTAGTACCTCAGTGATCTTCTCGCAGTTAAAAAATATGGGGCAATTTTATGGTAATTAATATAAACGTCAAAGGATGTAGGCATGAAACATAAAACCCATTCATGTTCAAGGGGCCAAAATTGCATCCCCATAAAGGTTGACTGCATTCCAAATTAATGATAAATTGGTCCTATTTGAGTTGACCTTACTGCCTCCAGGGTGTGTGTGCTTTGGGTCACAGCGGACATAAAAATGACTGCAGACAATTGTTTTGTACTCCAACTGACCCATACCAGTAACACATCCCTGGTTTACAGTCTTCTGAAGTGCCCTAACCAAACCCAGCTGGATGTTTTCAGCACCCCTTCCCCTGCAAAAATTTATGACTGGTACATTTTGATAAGCAACAGCCCTGTAGATATAGATTATCTCTTGGTATGCCTCTGACAACACTTCAATGTGTCCCAGGAGACAAGGTACATAACTCACTCGCTCCTTCCACAACTGCTAGGAGGAGTGTCCTGAGTTTCAACATCTTACACCATGGGCTCTCCATCTGCCTTTTATAAGGATAAAATTGCGACTGATAAACCACTGTATAAAAGTTTTATCACTCCTACTCGAATGACTTCTGGTAATTCAGTTTACTGAAGTACCAGATGATTTAAGTTATCCCAGGTAACAAACTGGCACATCTTGGGTCAAAGTTTTCCTCTGAGCTTATTTTTCTTGGCCAGAGAGTAAGCATGGGGGAGCAAAGACTGTCCACCAAGTCAGATCCAATGGGACCACTGATAGGAGCCAGTGCTTGGCTGTCCTGTTCCTTTGACAATAACAGATAATAATACACAGGGAAAGTCACCTTATCAGGGTAGCTCACCTGTAAAAGCACTCTGCATTTTAATAAGTCTACTGGAGCATGGAGTACTTAATGATTTATTAACAATACTGTGATACATTTGATGATGGAAACATAATTCTCCAATCAAATGGCTGTTGTAATTTGCACAGCTGTTAACTATAGGTGCCAAGTGCCTAACACGAGCATCAATAAATGATCACTCTTGCAATAATCTCTGTCTACAATTAATGATTAAAAAATAGTTATTGAAGGGAACAGGTCTACTACACAGCATTGACAGTGGTCGAAATACTTTTTTTCAGTGCTCTGCAATATTGCAGAAGAGTCAAAATTTTGTTCTGCAATTTGGAAAAACTTTCTGCAAAAACATACTAAAACATACTAATAAAAGACAAAAAAACAGTTACTCAAGTAGCTGTATATAATACCTAAAACGTTCAGACTATTACGTTTCTCATCAGTGACACTAAGAGACTGAAGGAGAACTGCAGGTTTATAAGCAAAAACTATTGATTGATATGCAAATTAGCGAAGACAAATTTTTGGAAGTCCAAAGGGAAACAAAAGATAGACAAGTCAAGACAAGGATGATGCAAATTAGTGAAGAAGCTCCTGTTGTTTCAAAACAGGAGCTCAAGTGTTGTCTGTCCTTGATAGGACCTGAGACTGAGAGTGCTAGTTTGCTAAATTGAAAACTATTGAATCTGGAGTCTATTTTTCCTTCTGCAAAATTGCAGATTGTATAAATTTTTCTTCTGCAATCTTGAAAATCTATCTGCAGATTGCAGACTGCAGACAGGTATTTCGAACACTGATTGATAAGGCAAAATCAATTTAATTTGTTGGTTCTTGGGACTATAAACAATAATGCCAAAACAGCTAAACTATTGAAGGATCAGCATGGATACAGAGTTACAGGAAAAAGTCTATTAGAAGTTGAAGTAGTTCTCTGTTTTCCTAAAAAATGTCTTTAAAATGTCTGAGAACCAAGCAAATTATTGGATTATTAGCCTAAAATATTTTGAAATATTTCCTTTCTGTTTGAGAAGAGCAGTGTAACTGTGTTTCTTTTGTTCAGGATTAGTGTAGTTCCATGCCCTGGCAGGTGCTGGTCCACACCCAGTCACACTCTGGCCTTCACCACAAACAAGCTACAGCCAATTACCAGCCACACCTGGGTGAGGGGGCGGTCTGAAAAATAAGCAACTTGCACAAGCGAACTTCAGGCTGTTCAGAAACCTTCCCTTTCACTGTACAGCCAGCCATACAAACGTCTTTACCTTGGATGAAAGAAGTGTCTTGCATTTCATCATTAGGATGCAGATTGATTCACCTTATCCACAGGTGAAGAGGAATGTACCATCTTCTGTGCAGTAGGTACTGCTGTTGGCAGCAGCACCTGACAGTGACCTGTACCAGCACCTGGGACTGATCAAGGCAGCCCAGACCCAGGCTGGCGCCACCAGCGTGCCCTGTACCACCAGGGGTAAACAACCTCCAGTTTAGGAAACCTGCCTGATAGACCATGCTTTGGATCAGTCACCTACTGCCCATTGGCATTCCTACACAAAAACCAGAGGTGTGTAATTGAATAGAGGGTCAGGATAGCAGCTATCAACCACACAGTAAACAGCTGGACTCTGAGCTAAACATCTGCAGATAGGGGTGTAGAACCAATACTGTAAGTGGGGCAATGGGACTGCACTTCTCTGTCAGGAACCGTGTTTGTGATACACAGAAATGGTGCAGGCCACTAGGTGGGTAGGTAAATAAAACCGTGGAAAGCGGAAGAATGCGCGGAATGCCGTGCGGAAGGTGTTCGGGGATGTGAGGAATTTGGAAGAGGGCTGACAATGGTGCGATGTGTTTCCATGGCCTGTCAGTACATTGTTCCTGTGTGGGTTTGATACGGCTCATACTGCTGTAGGTGTCACTGAGCTGTGTTGCATGCTATAAACAATTACCAAATATTACACTTCCTGTTCATAACAAATTAATACCGGGAAGCGTTTGATGTCAACAATATCTGACCTTACATGATGTGCTACAACACCAAAACATGAGGTGTATCTTATTTCCGATTTTAGTAGTGAATAGGTGCTGAAACACTCTTATCCTATAACTTTCACCAACCTTTCCTTTTGTTTATGGGACCTGTTACCCAGCGGAAAGCCGGATAAGGCAAGACAACCTTCTCTGCTGGTTCTTCTTCCTTTGCCTGCTAAATGCCGTTGAGTTTCAAGGAAGTCTTGAATGATATCAAATAAACAAGACACTAGGCAGCCTCAGTCTGTCTGTCTGTGCAAGACACCAGAGCCAAGCCATATGGAACACTGCCAGACTCAACAAACTTGCACTTGAATGAGAAATATGTGAGGTCCATTTTTTTTTTAAATATCAGAATAATCTCTTTCCTAGTGACCTTCCAATTCTGTACAAACTATATTATGGTAGGTTTAACATCTAAGGCATGGAGTTTTTGAAAAGAATCAGACTGATTGGTGTAAAAATTTGTTAAATTGTTTCATTACTTTGTAACTTATTAAAAAACTATAAATACATTTTCTATTTTCTAGTTTTAACAGGTGAATATTTTGTTTTAACTTTTAACCCCCTGTCAACATAAATAGACCAAGAAGAAAAGTATACAAGTAATTAATTCTTGTATAGTCAACATCATCATCTTTACAATATAAGTGGTATGTAGTAGTTCAACATTCCACTATCTTGTCTTTTACCAGACATCTTTGTCCATTGAACATGCCTAGCTATGCCTTTAATAATTCATGCACAATAGGGAATAAACAATCTGCTGCATACCTGAATGTGTTCGAATTAAGCCAGAAAGACTTGCTTGACTGACAACCAAAATACTATCATCCTACATGGCATTCTCCCTACAGATTATCCTTGTCAAAATAGATTAGTACTTCATCTATAATGCATTGGTTTAAAAGAATGGTTTAGCAAGATTGCGCATGTTTGGCTATTTTTCTCTGATTTGCTTGAACTATCCTTTCCATTTTGAGAGCTTCGGAAGCTCCATAAATTAATGCAAAGTCAAGCTAAGCTGATTCTACCTCATGCGTTACATTGCTAGCACTTAAATCACAATTTGCTTTAATATTTTTGCAATCAGAGAAAGTATTCTTCTCTAAACCTGGAGTGTGTATGCACACACACCTGGCTGGAGTCCAGAGTGAATATTATCTAAGAAATGCAAGGCTGACTTTATAAAATAAAATGTTTGTTTCACTTTCTACTACCACTGACTCACCACATCAACTGTAATTAAGATGATCTTGATCAGAAACACAGCTAACTTTGTAGCTATGTTGTATTCTGCCTTGTGTTGATACAGACAGACACTCAAGAAAGACAGTTCAGACAACCTTCCGTTAACATCTCCACAGTTCACCAGTGTTTTCATGGGTTATCAAAATCCCATGACTGTTGTGAACACTTCACCTTTTTCTCTTTTGACATTTCAGGAATGGCTCAGTACCAGTACCAGGCCACCCTTCCCAGACATCACTTCTCGGATCAGGGTAGAGACATGTGTGAGCTGGAATGCCTGGCTATAATCCAGCACTCCAGTTCAATACCAAGACTCCGATGGCAGGGAACCAAAGGGTCCACAGAACAAGGCTGGTTTAGATTTTTCCCAGAAGGAGCGATAAGGAATAAGTTCGCTTTGACTTAATCTGGAACAACAACAGCACCACTTCTGGAGGGGTATCACCTGTAGATGGCAACTCAAGGGTCCTTCAGACAAATAAACTGACAGGGAGGTCGCCTAATTTCAAACCTAGGGAAACCAGATCACCCCTATCCCTTCAACTCTGTCTGACTGGGGCTTTTTTCCTTCCTATGTTACAGGTATAATGATGCCATACTGGTACACTGGACTGGTTCAGCACCAGTCTTAAGGTTTTGGTTTAGGTCCAAGAAACAAACTCTGTGATTCGGTAATGGACTGAACTGGTATTAGTGTCTCAGGTCACATTACCCTTTTTGCCCTAAAACCTTCCATACATTGCCAAATTGTAAGTCCGTAGCTGAACCTGAACATGAGTTTAGGTATGCATCCCTAGATACAAGTGTTCCTTTATTGACGCTATTGTAATATCATGATACCATATCAGTTGCTCAATGCATTTCAGATATGCAACAGCTATGAGTCAGGAAGTGATTCAAGGGCAATTTACAAAAAAGCACAAGCAAAGGACATAACCACAAGCACAAAAATATTTTGTCCTGGAATATTTCTTACTTTTAAGTCACTTCATTATCTGCTAAGGCTTTATACGTTGATCCAAAAAAGAAACACAAAAACACAAGAAGGACCCTATATTTAACCACACAAGTAGTCAAAATAAAAAATAACGGTGGGAGGTTATCTCCAAATTGCTGTCTTCCCTCCCTCTAGAGCCTGGTTGCTTTTCCTGGTACAGTCTTTATCAGTTGTCAGTTGGGACCAAATTTTCAAACAGTTCAGTTGTGGTATTTTGTTTTACCCTCTCCACAAAGCCTGGATGAGAAGCAGTGAAGGTAAACATCAGACAGAGATAGGGAGTGACCAAGAAACCGCAAATCATCTCTTTTTTGGACTTCAAAGACTTCTGTGTCCTTCATCTGTAGCCTTCCTGACTTGTGTGTCTATTATCTACCTGCATACCGACCTGGAAGTTCCACATTTTTCTACAGGTAAACTATGTGCAACGAAGGGTTCCCTTTCAGTGACACACCCATCTCAGCCAAGCAGACGCGACGTGTGTGTCAGTTTTTGTCCGACATAGACTGTATTGTGTATATTTTGAGTTGGTTTCTCGAGGTGATTATGCATCTCTAGTTATATACACAATCACAGACAGAAACTGCAAAGTCCAGTCCAGCTGGTTCTTCTCAACTTGTGTGGTGATTTTAACAATTAGGGCACAGATCAACTTCGGTTCAGATTTCTCTTCACATGACCAGACACACGCTCCAGACCTGTCAGAAATCTAAGTCATGCAGGTTGCTGACCACTATATGATTGCTGACCACTATATGATTGCTGACCAATAATAAATTACTCATCTATGAGTAAGTCAGCCTTCAAAAGTCTGATGACCAAACATGCTGAGTTTACCATTAGCAAGACGTGTGGATTTTGATATAAAATTTTCATCACTGAACAACAGTGTCTTTCACTTGTCATATCAAAATGACTTTTAAGAGATGTCGCTATGAAATTTCCCAGTGATGACAGCATTTCCAAGTGCTCATGTAAAAACAGAGCTCATAAGCCTAGTGTCAACCCAGCTTGGGACCAGCAAAGTCCTGTTTATTTCACTCAAGCCAAATATTTAACATTCAGATAAGAACAGTGGAGAATAAACAGCAGAATATTTGGGGACAACAGCTTGTATGTTTTGACATTTTCCTCTGAATAAAGCTAGCTGGGAAAGTCGAGATCAAAGCTAGCTGGACTTCTCCTATCCTGTCATGTGTCAGGAGGTGTCAACAAGTCCTGTGGATGTCAACAAACCAAGAGCTAGTGTATCTTTCTTGTCAGCAGTTCCTTTTGCAGGTCCAGGAGATGTCCTGACCCTACACTCCAGCCTTCCTCTCGCTGACCCTTCCCAAGGTTTATGTTACACGTGGTTCCATCTCCCACAACGGTCACTGTCAACTTCACTACCCTTCCGCGTCACTCACACGGCTCCTAAGGAGTCTAAAATGGCATTAAAGGCAGATCTAGCGGATTTGGCAGGCCACCCTAGGTCAGTGAAGATCCTCTGGAGATGCAGGAAGATACCAGACATAAGTCTCTCAAGCTGTGTGACCACCAGCAGTTTGTATACCTGGTATGTCCTGCAGCTTCCTGCATCCTGGATATCCTTCACTCTCGTGTTCCTTTTCCATATTCATATGTCAGTATAAGGATCAGGAGAAAACACAACAAAGAATATATGGTCCCTATCTCCTTGGCCCTTACCCAAGAACTTGTTCTGTAGCTGTAGATCTAGACTAGACCTTGTTGTGTATCACCACTGTTGTATATTTTTAGGTGCATGCAAAATAATGGGCTATAACTTATAAGATGACACATTTTGTGTTTGGGTCAGTGAATTCATGTGGACAGATGCATAGAGCACTCTACGATGTGACAGATGTCCCAGGAGAAATAAAACAAAAATACATTTGCATCTGCTCATTTTCAGTCAATATGCGTTCTAAAAAAAAGCATTGCTGACAAAAACTGAAAAATGAACTCTGAACCGGTGTGTGAAGTTAGTTACAAAATGTTTCTAACAATGTGAGATTTCCGTAGTTAGCTCAAAATTGTAGGCAGCTCTTTTCATGGAGCTTACAGTTCACCCCAAGGCTTTTATCTATTGTGTCTAGACTGAAAAGGGAGGGGTGACCACACCCATTTAGGGTACCAACCTAATCACCCCACACTTCACTACAATAACACTTGCCATACATAAACTGGTACATGGCCTTGCCCACTTTTTCATAACTCAGGGTATCATCTATCAAATTGTCTCTAGAAGGACACATCCCTTTTAGCCATCAAGGAATGTTCCAGTTAAAAGATATAAATATATCACGCAACCCCAAATATATACACCTCATCCGGTCCAAAATCTGCTTATAGTAACAAACCTAACCATGGTTGAGTCCCTTCCAACATAAATTTTATGCAATAATTAGGAAAGAAAATAACACCCTTTTATTAATATCACTGTGTACCAACTGTGCACTCATGCATATATGAAATCATAATAACTCTTGGGTAACACACACACAATAGTTTCGTCACAAATGTGCCATTGATGCAGCACTAAATTGAAGTACCCTTTCTAGCCAAAATGTTCTTCACCTAAATAAAAGTGGCTTCTGCCCCCCCCCCAAAAAAAAACTGATTTACTCACGTGCAAAGGATGGACTGGTCTTCCCGATCTGAAACACATAATAAAAAGAGAGTCAGATCCCTGTCAAAGAAAATCATACAACCTGACAACAAACATTGTAACATAAAAAAGAACAGTCCACCAATTACTTAAATTCAAATTACAGGCATACATAAATATGTCTTCTGTTCAAAGAAGACAGCTCATTATTAATATTGGAACATCAGTACAACTGGTCTTTTATAGATAATCAATAATTGCAAATTTGCAGTAGACAAAAACTGCATGAAGATCAATTTTGAAAAACATTGGCCAGTGTCTATGCATGATATGGGTCATAGCGACCTATGTAACATGTTACAAATTTGTCACATATACCTTTATGAACAGGAGACAAGTCAACCTCATTTCTTCCATTTTTTGGACTATCTTATAACCCTTTGATTTCTGATATGAGTAATCACACAACTGTTCTTGTTTTGTGTTATAAAGTATACAGTACAGGCAACCAACTGAGGGACAAGTAACCCCCTTCTGCTTTATTCCCTGCCAGAACCAGGAGCACAGTTGGACGCTGATCTAATTTCTAGTTCATGATACTGTTCCAACACGGCCTGGGTTCGAAATAAAGGGTCAACAACCTATCAGAGCGAGAGGTCAGCATCAAAGGAGCTGGTCAGACATCATAAATCTGAACATTTAACAGGGTACATTAGGTGCCCTCTGGATACACACCACACTTTCAAATTATCGTTAGCATGTAATGGTTTTTCTCTTCAGGAATAAAATGGTGTGAGTGTGCTTTAGTGGATGTCTTTTGTTCTGCTTGGGTACACAATGCTAATAAGCTGTGTATTTTAAGTTGTACACATTCGACTTATTCCTGAGAGTGAGATACTTGCTTCTAGGCTTTGGACTAGTTAGCTGTTTTAATAGAGAGGCATGTTATCCACACACACAGCTACAGACAGTGTAATAACACATGTGACATTCTCAGAGATAAATCCAAACATTACACCAATGGTGATTGGCTTGAACCAGCAGTTGACCTTTCACCCTCCCCTTCTAGAAAAGCATTCTTCAACATACCCTTGAATTGTTGAAATATGCAAGCAAGGTCACTGTGATATTAGGTCTTAAGGCTGCAACCAGGTGAAAACTTAAGAAAAGTAGTGTTTTTTCAAAATCCATCACGTATTACCTGTTGGTCTAATTACAAAATCTACATCCTTCTCCTCTTTACTTTGGTTGTTTATGAAAATAGAGTTTTCTGTTCAGACAAATGGTGATTAAACAAGGACCAGTTTGGGAAGCTGCATTTGTTGTTTCTCGCCACTGCGTTATTTACCGAAAACCTGGGCTGGAATGTCAAACAAACGGAGCGGCCAGCACATGTGGTCATCCCGCTATCTTCCGTGCATAGTTTTCCGAGAAGCCTCGGCCCCTTGGTTACAAGAATGATCCCTTTTCTTTATCTCATTTTGTGCAAGGACAGGATGTTTTCTGAGAGGGGATCACTTACAGATTCAAAACAAACCAAAACCAAGCTGTATCATGTTAAGTCAGAAAGACGTAAGAAGGAAAATCTATTAATTGTATAATTAATTTCCAAAAATATCGGAACCCATTTGGTCTCTAAGGAGGGATAAACGTTAACTTGATAGTATTTTCCCTACTTTCCTGTTTTGGAACAGGATCTTAGCAACAACAAAACAAACTACCAGGATAAAAATGCTCGACAAGTAATGTTCTAATTTACTTGTTTACTGCTTCTTTGTCCTTCATCATGCCTTCGATTCATAATTGACATAATCGGGTCAAAACATGGCCACTTTCCATGTGAAAGTTGTTTCCAACAAATCCAAGTTGCAAATAACAAGCGACACGGCCATTATTTAGAGTTAGGGGAAAGAAAAACACCGGGCAGACACAGCCATTTTGTTTAGGCTATGTTCCATGGGGGATGTTGATTCGCCCTTGGCTTGCCCGTGACAGTGAAAGTAACCTGAAATCCCGTAACTCGGCCTGGCAGACAACAAGCTGGTTCACGTTTACCTACAGATTTACGACAGAGGCCTAGGGGGTGCATTTTCCCATTCTCAGGAATCCTACCCAATTTTTTTCCCTCCTAGACAGTGCTGGTGAAGACCCGGGGTGGTGTTCCCCATCCCCCAAGCAAATCTGATAAGCAACAAGTCGGACTGTAGTATCAATTATTCAGGAATGTCAATAAATCACTGGTTGTACCCCGAGACAGAAGAAGAGTTGCGGAATGCTGCATACTTGCCAATGGCGGAAAGGCATCATGTATCTACCATTCATTACAGTTACCGTACATGAATAAGGAAATCACACACGTGGATGAACAGCAGAAATTTTTCCTGCAGGTGATGACATGTTTTGCGTCATGCAAACATTACGAACATTTGTAACGAGAACATTACGGGACTTTAATTTACTGTCATCTTTCTGGCTAGGATCAGGTCAAATCATTGGTCATGTGATAAGAGTTTAAAACTGGGACATGATCCAGACCCTTAACACTTAGATTTATTATGTGGCATGAATATATAAAGGACTAATAATAGGAGAATGTGATGAATTGAGGGGAAAAAGATAGGCGAATCTTTTAAAGCATCTGTTGGTATAGATACCTTTGGCACAGTTCCATTCAAGGATTATATAAACTAGAGCCAGATGCTTTGTCTTGCTAGTTCCACTGATTCAAGCTTGCTTCAGCAAAAGAAGTCAATCTAATACGAACCACTTAATGTCACGTTATCTTGATAAAATGGCCTTTCGGAGTCTTCCCATGCTTTCTCGCCAGGAAACAAATGTGATCTTATATTAGTTAAGACAATGCTGCAGCAGATATTCTACCCGTAGGTCAAGGTTCAAATACAACCCTTCATATTGGTATGACACATTCTGGCAACATCTAATGTAGTGCAGAGGTCAACCATCCTACCTCTATTACAGACAGGACTTTTATGGGTGTAAATATATATATACAAATTCAATCAAATGTGTGTAAATTTAACTACAAGGGGAAAATTTATGAATATGAATAAACTGCAGACGTGCTGGAAATGGGCAATGATAAAATCCAGACAACATTTTGTGACTAGAATTCATTAATATTCATGGTCATACAGTAACCTAATTCATGGACCATGTACATACTAAAATTTCTGGTGTTCTTCATTTCTAGTTCTGCAAACATATGGAACATTTGTTTTCATGAACCCCTTTGGTTACAGGTGGACTGTGCAAGATTTTGCATGCAAGATCCTTATCTCTCCACCTTAGCATGTTGAATGTATGCAAACCAAATAACTGAGAACCAAACTAAAGCTTTGAACACTATGTTGTGGTACCATATAATAAAGGGTGTCCTAGAAACAGGCCAAGAGAGGAACAATTTGTAATGATACCATTATTATCATTTATAAATGGTGCCTCACGCCCCCCAACTTATGTAAACAATAACACGTCAAACAGATTCATTGGTAGCTATGCTAGACCATATACCGAGCAAATAATACATTTTCTTGACCAAACAACTGCTTTGTTAGCTTTTATACCACACCTTTCAGGTAGATTTGGATTATTGAAAGACCTTAAAACCTGGGCTCCAATCAAAAATACTTAGTATCCAGGTCTTGCATGGTTGTCATTCTTCAATAGCATTGACAGCACCGTAATTATGGACTGCAAGGCACACACCCTGACCTGCAGTAACCTTTCCAAAGCTAAGAAATAAACACCTGCAATTATCGTAAGTCTCACTCATCACCAACAAACCAACTTCACAGTAAACACGTCATTTTGGTCAAGGCCATTCATTCACTGCATCGATACCTTTCCTTTACATATGGAAAACCCATAACAGGTCTCAAGCACTTGTCTGACAGATTTTAAGTGATCCATCATGGCAAATCTCCTGTCTTTTGTTCCAGGTACCTGATGCATACACTGGGAGCTGCCCTGAAACAACTGCTAACAAAAAAGATGTCTGATTTAACTCCGCAGATACTAGGAAATCCTTTTCTGGTGCAAACTGCACCCAACGTTGGAGAACAGAGACTGCTCTATAACTGTAACCCAACAAGAAACAACTAGGCTCCCTGTCTCTGTTTCAAAGCACCTGCATTCCAGACCAAGCGCAAACAAAGCTGGCATGTAAAGTGAGCTCTGATTGGCTGCCGGTGATGTAAGTGCATACCTTTATGCTATGTACAGGGGAGAGAGCCCTTGGCCCACTGGGCGAGACTCCCCCACCTTTGAAGGGGGGAACTCCCATTGGCTGGCAGAACAATGGCATTCATTCCTGACTAATCCGAACCTACTTTTCAACTCTGTGGTGGCGGGCAACCTTGCCTGGCTGTCTCAAGGACCTTTTCGCGTAAAACCGAGAAACGAATTAACAGATGGCTGGTCTCAATGAAAACTATGTAGATCTAGACACTTTGAAAAGAGAAGGAAACCAACATTTCTTTCTGTCCCATTTTTAAGTTCTAATTTCCAGCATTACCAATAATTTACGAACAACTTTTACAGCTCTTCCTATTTATTTGCACATGCTGCTACCACCCTTTGCTCTGTAAAGCTTATAACATGACAGGTCACTCTTGGTGGTGGACCGATGGCAAATACGATTGTACGTCATGATCTGAACACACACACATGCACGCTGTGTGGCCAACACAGAAAATCTGCACACCAGACTTCTCTGAACCAATATTACTCATGTAAATCCAGACAGGAAATTCCTGCCAGAGTCACAGAGCTTCCTCTGTTGGTGCATTCCTGCAGTACCCAGTCTGTCGTTTCCTAACAGTGCAACACGCTTCCCCCTTTTTTGGACATGCACAAGCTCATTACCATCTTAACAGTCCTGACATAAATAAATATCACCATGGCTTTGGTTATACAGTACTTCTTTGTTTATTCGTCACTTCCTTTACATTAAGGATATCGTAAAGCTGCTTCCTTTTCAAATCTGATATGTGTTTTGTTGACCTTTAGCCAGCAAAAATACTCTTATCCTTTAAAATGGAATGCAAAATTACAAAAATGAAATCCTTGTCAGATTAAACAACAATAATTTTGGTTTCAATTTTGCAGATTTACAAAGAATCCATAATAAAGGATGCTCAGATGTACCATTGAAACCTGTGTTCCCATTTTGAATTTAGCGATAGACCTTTCACACTAGGAATGAAACATTCAACAGGCCAGACATTACTTTGTGTGGTCATTAATTTCTAGGCAGTTTAAAGGAGCATGACCAGCCAAGTTGTCAGGCTTTGATGAATCACCAGCAAGACATAGGGCCACCAGGTCAACCCTGGGGACCTTGACTAGGCTAAGAATAGACACCAGTGAACTTATGCTTGTGCTCACAAGTCACATACAGACAACACTGGGACAACTGCACCACTAACCCAATGACGACATTAGCCATAATTCCTCTCATAAATTTTGCATACGACGCAAAAGACACTATGTGCTAGCAATTCTGATGAAAATATTTTCATATTTGACATATTTTTTGCTGTTTCTTTGCTCACAAGTCCACCTGGTAGACTTCGTCAATGTTTAGAATTTCAACAACATTCTTGGCTTTAAATTAATGTGAATTCCAAGTGACCACTTCAATGGAATAACACAATGACTGTATCTGTGAATGCAATGTTTCCTGAATGTAAGAGCTCTTAAGTCTTAGATCCCAATCAAGTTGCCCCTCCCATCTCGTGGCATTAATTTGACACATCCTAATCCCAAGAAAGTCTAGTCCCAATCTTAATGGATCGGAAACCATTAACATTGGATCTGGTTTCTTCCAATAATCCAGTTTCTTCACAAAACCCATTTAGATCTCTTGCATGAGTCCTAGTTTGAAGTGGATATAGGTACAGTGCCCTTCCCAAATACTGTAGTATATTACCAAAGAGGGCAACTAGTAGTATATTACCAATGTCACTGAAGTCTCAAATAAATTGTTCCGGGCAATGCTTGGCCCCATGTATACAATGTACCAGGGTGCTTCATCAGTGTCCACCAAATAGCTAATTTGCAACAGGGCAAATCAGGACTTTGCACAAGCCAATGGTCACACATGCCAGCCCACACCTGGCAGTTGGAGAATGAACCTAATCCTTGTACTAACTTCTGTCCCCTGCAGTCTGGCTACCATCGAAAAATGCGAGCCCTATCGCCTTTCATTAATTCTGTGGTGTGAAAACAATCTCTGAAATCACAGGCAACAATTGCACGCCATCTATCATGTTGGAGTCTGTCTGGTGTGACTGTGGCAGCGGTTGTTTCAGTGTGTACGTGCATTTCACTCTGCAACCTAAAAAAGGCTAACTAACTTTCGTGGTACCAGCAAGCCGAGAGAACACTCCATTTCAGAAGAAAGCAAACACTACATTCTTGCTTCAGTGCCCATTAAAAGTTTTTGGCCAGGAGCCTTTCAAGACACTCCACACACTGCATTTTGAGTTGGACATTTTTTAATGCTTTCTAACATTGAATGGCACTCCCAAAAAGATGCCATATGTCACGATGCCAATATCAGATTTTCTCCCTCATAGTACCCACTTTTGGTAAGGAGTTTACACTTCAATTGTCTGTGTATGTCCTCTTAACCCCTTGGCCAGTCATTCTGGACTCTGGCCAATGACATGGCTGCAAGTATGTGTTTTAACAACATTGTGCTAGATATAATTGCACTCCTTCCCCCTTTCCCAGACAGAGCAGCCGACACATTCCCCTGGTACCAAGGTCACAGGCAGCCAACTGGTAAACCACAGCTAAATTCATCCCTCCTCATTACTGGTAATGCAGTTCCCTTTCCAGTTGGTTCTCCTGGCGCAAAAAATTATCCACTACAGCCTGGAATAATGATGTCATGTGCAGTGCCAAAACAGGAACACACTGCCACTCACAGGGGGCCTTTGAAAGGGAAACTTGATTCTTCATTTCCAAAATCAACAGCAGAGCAAATACAGCCTTTTAGCAGCGTCTGGTGCGGTTTTCACAACATCTTACGATTCTTGTGTACCTTAGACTGAGATATAAAACTGGTAAGTCAAGCAATTGCAGAGTATGGGTGAATAAAGATGTAGAGTGGAACTGTGGATTTGTGCTGGGGGTCTGGATATGTGTGACATCCGGCAGTACATACATCTGGGAGCCAGTTGTAACCTTGTGAGTGTGTGCCCAGCAAAAACTAGCAGACATCTCAGGTATTTGGGAAACATGCACTCAGTAAACAGCCAGTGTGCTCTGTTAGGTTACCTCGCAAAGGCTTTTACCAAAGTAACAGATCTCTTATTGCAAGGGCTGATACTTGGGAGAAATGAGTGTATGATTCCAGTAAGCACTACTCAGAATATCCTCTCACTATACAGCTAGCTGTGCATGATGTATTACAGCATTCAATAAATCATTAGCCTTTGCTTCGATAAAAAATAATTAAAAAATGCGATAATGGCCATACAATTTTCTTTACGTTTTGGTTGTACTCCCCAAATGAAGTTGGGTTTGCCCTTATAAAAAATATCTCTCTGATGTACCATCTTGTTCCGCGAACTTGGCATTCACTGCCAAAGACCTACATCAATATTTGAGAGGCCAAACTTCCCCAAGCCAAACAACCATCACCCATACGACGGGTCAACATGTACGCCCATTTATCAACTTCTGCAATCTGGTGTGTCAAAAACACATACAAGAGCCTCTCTTTCTCTTTCACTTAGGACAGGATGTGTTATGTATGGACATCATAAAGTCTTCTCAGAAAACATGACTTAACAGGATGTATACATAATAATAGTCAAGTTCAAAGTACACCTATAGTTGCACGTACGCATTATTACCTTTCCACATGGACAGATGGATTGAGACAAACCTAACCACACAAATGGAGGGAAGACTGTGAAGACACGAAACAACACAAAACTTCCCACAGATAAATATGATGATGAATGTGAAGCTTACCTTGGAGCATACTCCTGTAGGCAGAGTCTGTGATGGCAAAAACATGAGGGGGGACTTCATGCCTTTTCTTTCCCCTGTACAACTCGATAACTTTGTCTGTGTAGATCGGCAGCTTCTTGTAGGGGTTAACCACCACACAGAACAGACCGGAGTACGTCTAGGAGGAAAGAAAGTTGTCCAAATAATAAAAATATTGCTGTGTTTCTAAAACAAGAAAAAAAAGGTGTGCATGTTGACATTAATTTATTCCTATCATTATCCATCCCCATGTGCCAAATCCTGCACATTTCCTTCTTTTTAGTTATTATTGTTCATCCATTAACGTTAATTAACTAATTACATGGCTAATCAACAGCATGACTGAATTGAACTCAAAATAGTAACAGTTTGGGGTCAGTTGTCCCTACATCACATGTATATGAAAGTGTGTAACTTCAGAGCACTTCAAAGAGCTAATGACCTTTTGCAACACATATACTGCATACAGCTTCTTGTCTAAAACATCAATATGTTTATGACACTGTCTGGTGTAACAGAAATCAGTCTATTGTAATGTGTCAAGTGCCTATTTTGACCAATACTATAAAGTGGCACTGATAATGTGTGAAAGCAGATGAACAAACACAACTATTTTAACTAGCTGAAAATGTAGTATATGACAATATCATGTTTCAGTGCTGGTGCTTTAGTAGCTATGAAATTAGTGAGAGGACTGAGTCTGAGTCGATACATGCACCTTCTCGCAGTAAACACACAAATGTGTGAATTGAATATCTATTGAAGCTCGACAGAATTTGAACCCACATATAGACCAGATTTTGTTGACACAATAAGGTCTGTTAGCACCTATTGTGCCTTCCGGTTGGTCAATTCAGAATGCAAAGAAAAGGCTGCTAACAATATTGAAAACTGCATGCTAACTTTCAGCTTACATGGTCACGTCCACGTTTATTTCGAGTTTAGAGAGCAGTGAACTGGATAGTGGGGAGGGGGGCGACTTCCTCCCTCCCAGTGCACTATGGTATTTCCGACATTCCAACGGCTTCGGGTTTGTTTGTCATCGTAACACAGTGTAATTTTTAAGGGCTATGGCATCGGCTTGGCTTGCTTATGTTATAATTTCCCAATTACGATAGTAGAGCTTTCTTTTGGACTGATTGGGACACGAGTTTTCGTCTCGTTTGGGCAGCGTTCTCGGCGTACATGCCCCTCCCCGCCGGGCTTCCGGTTGGGCGACAAAAAACGCTCGAGACCGTGAGAGGCCTAAACTCCGCCGGACATATTTTTAGCAACTTTGTGACGCAGCTGCAGCTAGAATATTTCATCCCTTGTGTCTTCAGACCCCACGTGTGGCTACTGTAGTTAGAAATTTTTCAAATTTGACAAGAAGCATCAACATTTACCGCCTAAACGGTCGGGTGCGAGCCCGACTTCAGGTCGGCGACCCGTTTTCTAGTTCTACGCGGGCTCCCCGCTAAATGAAGTACAAACAGACGACTTACATAGATAAGACCAGAATAGTATCGCTCCTTGAGGTTGTGGAGAACTGACGCTTCGTTGAGACATGTCAGGTCCGCCATGTCCTCCACTTTGGAGAACTTTGGCGGGTTCATTTTTTGGATGTCATCCTTGTTGACTACGATCTTCTTGCCCGAATCGAGCTCAACTGTCACCTCCTCCCCGCGCTCAGACTTGACGCTGGCAGCCTCGAATCCTTCTTTCTCGGAAGGGATCCATACTAGCCTTTTAGCCGTCCAGTCAGCTTGGGCCGCAGGGTCGTTGACGAAGGATCCCCGATCAACAACTAAGTACTTCAGCTCTTGTTCGTCTCTGTAGTCCGCCATCTTGAATATCCCTCACACCGTCCTCACCGCACGACTCAAACTTTTCCCGTCCCGGAAACGACGCAAAAACTTCAAATTCCTACGAGTCGAGTGTTCACCGAGCGAGCAGTGAGCTCTTCATGTGTTGGGTTGAGTCCGTCGTAGCGCTGCACCGCGTGTTTGGCTGGTGCTGGACTGGCAGACACGACGGGTGTAGGATTTGAACCTGTTCTGTTGCGCCACGATGATGGCCGCGCCCGCCTGATGGTTGGACAGGTCACGTGATCCCGGGTCCCACAACAGCCAAATCCGCGACTTCCTCAGATTATTTCCTCAGGCGAGAAAAGTTATCCACCGCAGACCCTGTTTTCCAGACAATCAGATCAAATTCGACAGAAATTCGGCGTCTTCAACCCGAAACGGCGAGAATATCGTCTGAAGTCTGGTACCGGCTGGGTCACGTGATCAGTAAGCCGGCGAAAGGCGATTAAACTTTTCCTATTATTTTCTAACGGCAGTAAAACTTGCAGGAGCTGCAGAGAAGCCTTCCACCTTGTCCTGTAGACTGTTTTTCACCTTTGTCGTGCGATGACGACCCCTCAAACTATGCCAGTCATCCACGCCCGCATCCTATCCACCAAGTCAGCGGGGTCAAGTTTCTGGGGCTGCGGAAATATATGCATGACATCATTTTGTGAGGTCACTCCAGGCGGGAAGTCGGGTTTGATTGGTTTGCTTTGTTGGCTTGCTCATTTGAATCGGTCCTCGTGTTTGCTGTCACCCACACGGATTGCTCAGTTGTATCAAATCACTAGTCGAAACGGTCTGCGGGACACGAATTTCATTCCGCGGTTGTTGTGAATGGCTTGCTGTGCCAAATATACCCAATACATCAGTCAAGTTGCATATAACGTTACGTTATAATGTCATGTGTTTTCCCAATCTGAAATATTTTTCTTTATTTGCATGTCCAAAGTCCAAAACTTAACCTGAGTGTAACTTATGACAGTGCCCCACTTTTTTTGTATGACAGGCGACAGCCAAACGACTTCTTTTTGAAACTAAAGCTGAGTTCCTGAAAATAGATCCGACCTGTGTCGGCTTTTCTTTGTTCTTTTGCATTGAACACAGAACCACCCGCAGACCAAATAAGGGGCGTTTCCCTTGTGGGAAGAAAAAGGTTTTGACACTGAACTCATTAGTACATTATTACTCACAGCGGGTCACACTTTTATGTAAAATCATGGTGAGCATCTAAATAAGACAATACTGCAAAGTTTTGCCAACTATACTATGTTTGGGAAGGGGAAATATGGGCTAGTAAGAGATTATTGGGCCGTGTAGGTCCAGCCCAGTAGGCGAAACAGATCATGTTCTATTTTCTTTCTTCATGCATCTCCTTGTTTCTTCTTAATCGTCTAGGGGCCACCGCAAAAGGTCGTGGACTGTGCAGTCAGCACTCAGCAGTACAGGTATCGTTTATTGGGTTGGGTAGGCGGCACCTGCATACATGAATTATAACCACCGAGTTAGGTACGTTTAACGTTACATATAATTTCATGTTTGAATAATCGCGTCTACAGAAGTCAAAAGTCAAATACGACCAGACCTTGTTTAGACTCTGGAGTCCCACCTGACATGTGTTCATAACATTAAATGGGGTCATAAACTTTGATAAAGGCTAAAAATAGCCAGGAATGCCAATTCCCAGCGGGTCTAGTCATGAAATTTATCGGCGACGAACAATCGACAGAAGTCATGCCAAACTACTTGGCGGTCAACCATTTGCAACCGGCATTTTTTAAACAAAAGTGTAACTGTAAGAAATAAAAGAAAACTCCGACAGAGGTCGACGTTTCCTCCATTTGTCCAAGTCAGGGATTGTTTAGACCGTGGTGGTGGTGTTGAAGTGTTTACCTTCGGCGCGCTTTGCGTCACTTCCCGGGACCTGGACCTTTGCACACCGTACCGCCAGAATTCTGAATTTACCATATATGGTAAAAGGTGAGCGGGGCAGATCACCTTACAAGGAACGTTAGAATTTCCACAGGACGGGACGGTGACGTCATCCGGTGAGGTAAACCACAAATGACTCACTGCAATGATGAATTCTCGACGGGTATTACACATGATCCGATATATCTCCATCTCCAAACGTGTAGCTTTTACTGTACAGCGTAAGTCATTCATTATAAGGTAGGGGAAATGTGGAGTGCATGTGAAAGTATGCCAGATATGTCGCCTTGAATACCTGCTTGGCATACCAGCTGAGTCATGCCAAGTGACGTCACGTAGGTATAATTAAATAACAGCTTATCTTGTGCAGAGGGAATGTGCTTGTTATCCCAGTTTGTTGGTAATGCGACTTAAAGCCATGACCGTCCAAGTTGTTTAACGCACGAAAAGTTTCTGAGTGAATGTACAATGAACAATGCTGTTGACCTTCGCGTGGTGTTATACGAGAATGGCGCCACCAGGGAAAGCGCATTTTTGTGGTTTTGTGGTTTCTTTTGCTTCAAGGCATCCTTTGCATTTGCTTCTTGATTTTCCAACTTGTTACACATTTTTGTAAACATTATTGGTAAATAGCCAGGAAAGTAGACCTACTTCGTTCTTCGTTATACCTCTCTTGTACAAATGTGATGGTTAGAATTAAACATCCTTTCTGATAGTAATTATTGCTTATTGATTATAGAATAATTAAAGGACATGAACTTCGAAATTGGTATATTTGTCTTCTTGTGTCACCCGACTGTTTTTTTTGGGGAGGGGGGGGTAAGAAGACCGTCTAAGAAGACCAGATTCTATAGGTCCCCAGGATGGTCTTCTTATACAAGTTTGACTGTATCGTTTTATTCACTTTAACATCTGTAAGGCATTTCGGTTTTTGGCAAAGTGAAAGTGATTTTAAGCTATTTCTGGAGTTTAAACATGTAACGTCATGCGTTGTGCAGGTAGCCCTATCACAACTGATACAGCAGGTATATATTGACTCCTCATATATCAAAATCTGACAATCGGACTGTTGGAAGGTGGGGTCTCTCATTTCCGGACCTGTCAGTGGAATATTTGTCGTCGGGGTTCAGACACAAGGGCAGGGGCTTTATCGTCTGACAGCAGGCCCGTGCCCCATACGAGGATCCCGGTACTCGGTGACCATCGGCAGTGGTTGGTCCTAGCGGGGCGCGGAACCAGATCTAGAAGTTCCGGTCAGGTTGTGATACAGGTTTGACTCTGCAAGAATGCTATCAATGTCAACTTCCGCCGTGGAGATGGGCAGTTTGGAATCTCCCCGGCATTCTTGTTTAAAGGGAAATATTTGCACGAGGACGCTTGACCTAAAACTTGTGCCTACAAGGTGGTGATAGTCCAAACTCAGAACGAAGAACTAGAAGACACTACAGGTGGTTAGACTGAATGTGTAAAAACGACAAAATCGTCCTTGTCTAGGCATACACGTGTGTATATCTTCATATGATTAATATCTCGGAAACAAAAGAAAGTTTTAAAACTTTCCTTGGATCTTTTCCCTTCCGCATGTGGTGTGCAGGGTAGAACCAGGCATTTGTAAACTTAACCTTATTTGGTCTTTGGTAGTATTTTCTGACTGTTCCCACCACTTTCGACAGACCACCAATTGTTGCGGAATGTACGAGGTCAACGATCAATCCCCAAAAATGTCAGCAGACTCACGCTAAAGGTCCGAAAGCGCAGAAACGGTTGAAACGTTCACGTTGCATTTTTCACTATATCCGCTAAGTGTCGCTGTTCTAAGGTGCATTCACAGGTGCATGTTTTCGGAGATGAGGCTTGCAAACTGGCCTGCATATACCAAATACCTTTGACAGGATAGTTGTTTTCGAAGAGAAAAAGTGTACTAAGAGGAGAAAATAACTGTGGCAATATTCTACATGGGGTTACTAATGAGTTGATACTTTTTAATGGCCGTCTGTCATCTGTACTAAATCCCCAAAAAGAAGCATTAGTACACCGTAACGTTTGTTATAACTATGCGGACAATGTCTTAATGCATGCTTGTACTCTCTCACTCAAAAACGCAACTTGTATGTAGGTAAACGGTAAACTTTCCGTCGAATCGAAGTCCTGACTCACAGAAGGGCTTTAACATCAATTATCCTCAGCTTACAACTAACGAAGGTGAGTCTAGTGTGACAAAATGGATAATTTCACATGATGCCTGACCTCTGTCCCTGACAGACACATGTTTCTCATTTGGTGAAGTAATGAGCTGAAGACCAATAACCGTCCTTGACTCCTTGCCTTGGAAACTGTGAATATCTAGTAGCCTTGTCTGATCCGATATCAGTGGGAAATGGACAAGGCCGAATGGGAACTCTGTCTGGAAATTACAAGATAACAGAGAACTGTCAGCTGTGACTGAGAGGGAAATGTTGTAAATGATGAGGAGCAGTGCATTTGTCCGTGCACTTCCACAAGTTATTTGCGAATGTATCGCATGTACACGTGGATTTACGCATTCATATAAGTCTGGTAGGTAATAAAATATGCAAGTAGAAAAGTTGAACCGTAGTTGAGCACAGTTTTGTACTGATTCACGCCTCAAATTTTGACGTACAAGTAATTTTGATATAGACCCATACCAGATAGTAATCTTATTATCTGCCATACATTGTACCTGTTACAGTAAACTTTGACTTGACTTATTCTGAGATGGAGTATCCCCTATATGTCCGTCCCCCATATGAAGTATATCTTTGGCATTAAACGACTCCTCCGCTCCAACCATTGAAACTGTTTCAACGCATTCATCATCTTTGATCTTTCTGTTTCTCGAGGTCGAATAACTTCGTGTTTGTCACCAACTAAGCGATTCGGAGGAACGAGACCTTTTCGGAACTATTAGAGATCACGGTATTCAGGAAGCGGTCCTGTCCATCAGTTGGGCCAAGGTCCGTCATGTAATCTGTGTGGGTGCAGACACGTGTTTAGGGAAGGAAAAAACACGATTGCATTGCTATAGGACTGCTGTTCTTTCCCGTGGATTCGGTCAGGAGATAGTCGATCCAAAAGCCTTAAAAACAGAAACACAGTTTGAGTCAATGTGCA
Source organism: Branchiostoma belcheri (assembly GCF_001625305.1). Taxonomy (NCBI): domain Eukaryota; kingdom Metazoa; phylum Chordata; class Leptocardii; order Amphioxiformes; family Branchiostomatidae; genus Branchiostoma; species Branchiostoma belcheri. Next base: position 396,863 of record NW_017802514.1, read on the forward strand.
ATGAGTTCAGCACCTGCCCTATTTCAATGACCAAGGCGGTCATAGTAGGCCTATAACCTCCATAACACAAGTGTAGTGCCCAGAAGTGGCCTTGCATGGAGCAAACTCGTTAAAAATCGTCTTGTAAAATCGCCATATACTATTAGTCTTCAATTGCTTTGGACATTCTTCCCTTTGACGACGACCTGATCGTCTCCTCAAATTTGACGGGTAAGACCTATCGAATCACGAAGTTAATAGCTCAGTACAGGGTTTGAAGAGACGCTTAGAGATGACCATAACAATTCAATCTTATACATGTAGTAGACAATCAACTGCAAATTTTACGGGGCATTTTAAGACTCGTATTCACTTTTCTAACATACTTTTGTCGGAGTTCAGAAGGGCCACTTCAGTTCAACTCTCCAAGCAGTGGTTTGGGTTTTTGCTTGTTTTTGTCTAATTTTTTGCACTGGAATTTTTTTTTACGCCAATCCAACGTTTCCAGTGCCAAAAAAGAAAACCCGATAAAAAAGTCTAAAAACACGCCAAAAATACGCCCAAACCCAAACCTCTGCTTGGAGAGTACTTAAGTTCATCAGTCCAGAAAACAATACATGTATGTCCAAAACAGCAAGTGTTTAACACCAGACAACGCACCACCACACATAGCCCTGTGACCTGACGATGATATAGCTTGTTTGGCGGCCTGTTTGCACTTGTGGGCCCAAGTCCACTGTGCACAACCTGGAGCCAGCTGACACATGTGCCAGAACAATGGCGCTGGCAGGAAGAGTCCCAGCCTGAGTAAATGTTTATACACAAGTAGTTCATATATAAAGCACGGAAAGTCAACAAAGCTGTTCCTATACCCGTTCTCTGTGACCGAAGGCCTTGCTGACCCCGAGCCATGGACAAGTTTGTTACTTTGTGTGCACTTTTCAAAGCCAGAAGACCACCAGCTAACAACATACACAAAACGACCAACCATTAATTGACAGTGTGTATACAGAATCTGGTTTACCTATGTGGTAGGACCTGATGATCTTGGCTTGTGTTCCTCCGTGTACATCATTCATTTGGAAATCTTAGCTGCCCTATAGCAAGCCATGCAGTGACCTTAACATTTTTGCCCTATATAAAGTAAGTCTACTTTGGTTTCATGTATTAAGAACATGCTCTACCATTTATACCTTGTACGTTAAGCATTTTGTGTAGAAGCAAAGGATTGTGTATATACATGCAAATTAATCACTTCCTGTGTACATGCAAATTATTGATCAAGGGTGCAAAGGCCTTGGAGGTCAGGATTTGCCAGGAGAAAGCCTGGAAACTCAGCTGAGGAGAAACAATCGTCATGGAGTGTTTTAATAGCTCTTCTGACTTCTCATCCTTTCCAATTCATCATCAGTTTGGGATGCTTACCCAGACCAAGTCCGCTCTAGATTCCCTATCCTTCCAATCTCTCTAAGTACTTTCAGAGCATTGCTACCTGTTTGGTCAATATAAGTTCTGACATATAAAGGATTGAAATTGTTCATGCTCACTTTCCCTTGGGTATATCTTCGGTCTCTGGTTTTCTCAAAGACTGAAGGATGAGAATACATCAATACACCAGGCAACAACTTCTGCAGATGCTTTTAATAGTGATGTACACAAACACAATACTCTGATTCGAGCGTTTTCTCCCCCTGTATGGAGTACTGCAGGTTCCCACGAGACATGTTCACAAATCCATGTATTAAGTACGAATCATCAAAGTCTGCACTTCCAGACACTCATCAAAATCTTGGCACTGGCAGAATTTCTTCTTTGTACAGCCACAAATGTACAGTATAAGATCCCACATTAACCACAGTACAGCTTTGCTGTCACAGGCCACATTACATTCCAGAGACATAATTTTTTTTTCTTCATATAAACTCTGTAGTACTTTTACATACTTTTTTTTCCACGATAACTTCCCAGTTACTACATGTAGCACCGGTTAAACAGCAGACAGAGGTCTCTTTTGGTTAACAAAACAAAAAACAAAACTTGAAATAAACATGAACATTTTTAGACCTTTTGTCATAAACAGGAACCAAAATACACGTCTCTCTAATACATAGAATTACTGCTCTCCAAAGCTCTTTGCTTTGCAAGAAACCACAATCATCGACATCATCTTGTACATCAAACAATTTTCCTCTCCATGATTCCTATCACATAATTTTGTTTCGTACTCATGATCTTTGTTAGCTATCAGGTTATTGCAGCACAGGGCATTGTTATGGCTATTGGAGCGTTCCCCTGTCTACCACAGGCCCAGTAGACTGGATGGTCTCTTGTCTGTGGCTATGGTAGGCAGGAGAACGTAGTAAAGATTACTGCCCTAAAGCATACCTACGGCTTGGCACTGAACATCTGCAGACCAGGCCATCACTTCTTCTATAATATCATATCAAAAATCAAACACCTCCAGAAATTCCACTGCCACAATCACTGAACAAAAAAAAGATAACAATTCTGAATACTTCACAAGATTGCACATGGTCAAAACGGCCACCCCAACATTTTTGCCCCAGTGATATTAGTGTCTCCATACAAAAATGTTTCTCTTTAAAGTTTTTCCCCATGCTTCACAATCAAAAATCAATATACAGGGATCCTGCTCTTTTTTTCAGTGGTAGAGATTATGTATACAAACTACATAGTAATAATATACATATACATTTTATATACCGCATACATGTACCACAGCCTATCACATATACAGGGACCATGTATGCATGGAGTTTACAGGGGTACATTGTGTACACATTCCTCTGGGTCGGCACATGGCTTGATGGTGAAGTGAAGTACAAGGTCAAGTTCGAGGGAAGGTCCTGCCGCCACAACAGAGACCTGTCACATTGAAGGTGACCTTGACCTAGGAGCCACAGCCAGTGCCTAGTCGTCCCCCGTCCTTCCTTCCACAGTGGTTTGGTTCCACATCACATCCAGCTACCAAGATGCTGCTGCAGAACAACAATCACAAGTTCATTTATTTTGCTAACTCATATCCAAAGGCTAATTTCAAGGGTACACACACAATTTACAACTAAACTATGCAAGGGATTGCTTATTGTATTTGCAGCTGGACTTCTAATGTTTCTAGACATGCCACTGGCTTAATTTTGAAAAGGAAAAAAGCAAACAAATATGCAAGAGTTATCTTTTAATTGTGGATCATTCCACCACACAGACTGTCCCTATGCAAAACAGTCTGCATTCCTGCCTTTCCGTCACAAAATGATCAGTTTCCTAAATTTTCACCTTCACCAATTAACCCAGGTGTAACTTTAACTAGTTGTCAAGTATGACAAACGTTTCCTATAAAAGTCAAAACTCACTGAAGTTTAAAACAGAAGATATTTGTCGAGCCTGCGGCTGGCCTTCACTGTGCGACCCGATCGTGTGGACGACCTGTCGTAGATCGCATCTGGTACTTTCTTATCATCTTCCTCTTCTTCTTCTGAGTCCTCGGACGAGTCTCCCGTCTCCTCTCCTGTATCTTCACTACTGTCGTCTTCACTCTTAGAGTCTGGGTTTTCACCTTCCCCACTGTTCCCCTTCTCAGGTGGGGCATAGTCAAAGTCCTCCGAATCGTCAGAATCATCCACATAGCTTCTCACCTCAGTTCTACCCTTCCCAGATTTTGTGTCGGAGGAAGACATTGCTGGTGCAGAACTCGCCTGCTTGGAAACTTGTGGTGACGAGATGCCCTTGGTGACCACCCCACCCTTGCCGAGAATTATCTTCGAAGCTACAAGCTTTTCCAGGTTTCTTTTCTTGGATGAGGCTGACTTTACTGTGCTACAACTTTGTCTCTGCTGCTGTGACAAGCAGCTAGATGAGACAGTGTTCTTTTGTCGAGAGGTCTTTGATGGAAACAGGCTCTTCTCAGGTTCGGCAGCTACTGAGGATGGATGTTCCTGCTGCTTTGATGAAGCTTCTTTACCTTCCCTCTCAGGCCTGTCGACAGACAGAGCTTGCCTTTGGGACTTGCCTGCCGGTTTCTTTCTACCCTCTGCATCACTAGAAGGGGTACAGGCAGGGGTGTTCCTTGCAGGCAACGTGCTGGCCAGCTCGAGACCCATCGGTTCCCCCTCGGCGACACGTTTCTCATCCGGCGCCGCTGGTTCATCTGTAGTGCGAGACAAGGGCACAGGTTGCTCAGCTGGTAGACACAAACACACATACATCAACAGCTGCTCGGCTGGCAATAGCAGATGCAGCAGCAGCAGTAGCAGTAGCGGGGAATGTGAGCGAGTGTGCAGCTGTCCTCCCTCCCAGGTGTGTACAGCTGTTTCCTTCTGCAGGCAGCCACGTGGCCGTATTAAGTGCAATGAAGGTTCCTTAACAAGCCAGCCTTAACAACACCATACACCACAGCAAGGCAGGAAGACCTGGTCCATGCTAGTGACTATAGCTTTCCCCTCCTCACACCACCTTAAGCATACTCAGCAACATCACCATCTACATTTTCTTGCTTCAAATTACTTGCGAAGAAACCCAATATGATTGAAGCCAACGTCAACTCCAACAAGGTACCTAAGAGTTCATCATACTCCAGGAAGTACCTTGTAAGAAATTGCAAAGCTGATCAACTTGTCCATTTTTCCAGAGCATTATAAGCTATCTGCAGACTGATGTGCATAGTGGAACTGTGTGGCATGATCTATTTTCATTTCATGTTCAGCCATGGTTACAGTATTGTTGATCAATTTGGCTTTATGCTGTTAATGCAGTGGCCTAGTGTAGCCACAAAAATATGTTTTTTCCATTTTTTCTGACTCATACATTTTAATCTTGATCAAGAAAGTAACAAAACAAAAATTATCAATCTAATCAAAGTTAGCTAGGCACAGAAGCTAAGCTCTTACTAATGCCAGATTACATGAACACAGGAGGAACTGAGACATGCTTTATGAGATTTACTAATGACCAGGTGCAACTGTTCTGCAAAGTCTGAAGTAGGATGGATACCAGGCTGGTTTCAGCAGGCTTTCTCAAAGTAAAGGAAAAGGTAATTTCAATAGCAACTCAGTGGTGGGAGCTACAATCTACTTTGCTATAAATCAAAAGTCACTTAATGATTGCAGAAGAGAAGTCAGCTGTGCCAGAAGGGCTAATCTCCAAGCAGATCTTTGTTTAGACAGTATCAAATTGGCCAGTCTGTATCCATTTAAAAGATCTGCTTGGAGATTAGGAAAAGACAACTTTTCTCACCTGGTGTCAGCTGCTGGGACCGCGGCTGAGACACCTGGACAAATCTTATTGTCTTGTGCTGGAAGAAAAACACAACCGAGGTCTGATTTCAATACTTTCTCACATGTCATTGCACTACAAGTTAGTACAACAGTAAGTGATTTTATTGGGTACTGACAGGTCTGAATTTACAGTTGTGTAATCTGTCAAGCTTTTATTGTTCCAGTAAAAAGGCGAATACTGTATGCTATGCCAATCCGAGAAACAATATTATCATTGATGACTGTCCTATGGTTTTTATTTCCCACATCAAATAATCAGCAAACAATACAAAGCTATAATTTCCAGGTACAATCTTTTCATTGAAGAAACAAAAAGTCTGTTCCATACATTAGACCATACTGGTTGTGATTGTCTTGTTTTACTGTGGTGAAAAACTTTCCAAATGCTACCTCTTTAATCCAATTAAGATACATGTAATCTTCCTAAGTGTGAGAAAAAGTACCTTGTGCTGGGAGCACATTAGAGAGAAGTTTTCTTCACTTAGACAGCAGCCTGAAAAAAAGCAAAGTCATCCACATCAAGTACACATCAGTGCTTATGGCATAATCATCTTGGCAATGGAACTACGTATAATGTTACTGCAGTACAATATATAGCCTCTAAAAATAGTAGAAATTGGCCAAAATAAAGGGAATACTATACCATGGGAGTTGGCCAGCCAGAGGGTACATTTTATGACTCCGCACAGGCTCCATGGGTTGCAAATTGTACCCTCCTTGGCTGGCCAACTCTCCTGGTATAGTATTACCTTTATTTTGGCCAATTTCTACTATTTTTCCAGCAATCCGCGGCTCCTGGTAGCTAGAGGCTACAATGTATATGATAGAACAAGTCTAGTCTGTTACAATGGATCAAAAACGCCCCCTGTTGGTTGATAATGGATCTGCATCAAGAGCAAAAACAATGAGCATCGCCAATCCCTCTATTCGAAGGTAAGGCCACATATCCTTTGGCTTAATAGGTTTAGCACTACATATGCGATCTTGACCAGGATTTTACCTGCATCCACAGCACAGACGTAGTGGTACTTCAGCTGACAGCCTTTGAAGCCACACCCCAGAGTAGCCCCCACTGTCTGACACTCACTACAGGACTGTAGGGAAAGATTTACAAAACATCAGAACAGGTACACTCAAAAGCAGCTTCGTGTAGCAACAAAGCAATCTGGCAGAGTACATGGACAAAAATTCAGCCTAGCAACACAGTAGCCCTTCAATATGCAAATCCTTAACATTTCATTACAAGGAATAAGTCGAAAAAGAAAAGAAAATACAGCTACATCATATGGGCAATCAAAATACATGAAACGTTCGACTTACATGTTGCCGAGCTTCCTTGATGGCTTCTTCGAGCCCATGTAGACGTCCTCCCAAGATGAACACACCGCTCGCCCAGACAGCACACTGGTCGTGTGTCCACACCTCATCCAGGTACATTGGCACAACCACAGCCTCCAGTGAACACGGGGGACTGCCTCCCTCCTTGCCTTTCCTGGCAGCCACCTTGGCACCACCTTTGTGAGCAGCCTTTCGACCCTTCTCCCCACCACTCTGAGACCTGTGTCTTCTTTTCGACAGTGGAGTATTGGTTGGGCTGGACAAGCCAGAAGGCCCTGGCTTGGGCTCGGCACCAACTTCTGAAGGGTTTCTACTTCTGCTTTTCCGAGACTTGTTGTCTTTCAAGTCCACAGAAGGTTTTGGCGGTGTTTTGGTTTGGGTCAGAAGCGGCCTTTTCCCTTTCCCTTCCAGGTAGTAGGGACCAAACAAGTCGCCCAGTTCTTTGTAGTTGGGTGACTTTCCACAGAAGGAGCACACCCATTTGGCATGTGTGACCGGATGTGTGGGGTGTGCACTGCCAATGTCTATTTCTGTTGTCTTGCTTGAGACCTTCTCCCGGTGACTGTGGTGCACGTGGCTGTGGTGCTTGTTTTTCTGCTTCTTCTTTTTGTGCTCACTTTTGCCGGAGTCTGCTTCGTTTGGGTTGTTGATCACGGTGCACGAAACCGGGCTCTCGAGCTGGCCGGTGATCCGTACTATGGGACCTTGTGTAGGGGTGTCATCACGTACCATCCTCTTCAGCCCTGCAGTTGCTTCCCTGCTTACAGTCTTAGGGGTAAGGGTCTTAGGGGGAGTTTCCTCCCTGACTTTCTGCTTCACAGCTGGGCTCCCTTCTTTACAAACTGGCTTTGACTCCGTTTCTACTCTCTTTGTTTCAACTCTCTTAGTGAGTGATATTTCCTCACCGTCACTGGTAGTCCTGAACTCAAACGGTTCTTTGGACAAAGTCTTTTTCTTTGGGGACTTTTCTCCCTTCTCCCCCTTTCCTTTTAGCTCCGCCTTTCGATTGACGGTCTTTGCCCCAAACGGCCTGCCACGTTTCTTTTTTAGGCTACCATCTGGCATGACCACGAGGTTTCCATCCACGATCATACCTGGCTTCAAGTCTGCGGACTTGACTTCATCAGACTTTACGTGCTGGATGTACTTGGAGTTTGGAGAGTGAACTTTTTTAGGAACAGGGCTGACTTTAGTGGGTGAAGTTTCTGTTGTGGGCGAAGTTTCTGTTGTGGACAAAGTTTCCTTTGCCTGAACAGGTTTTTTATTGAGGCCTGCCTCTTCTCTCACACTACTATCTTCTGACTCATGCATTGGTGTTGACTTGGAATACTTTGACTGTTTGGTCCCACAGCTGGGAGGTTTTTCTAATGAAGTCCTTTTAATCACACCTCCCTTTTTTGTCTTACTTTCCGTCTTGTCCCAAGTCAGTTTCCTGCAAGTCGAATGAGAGTTATTCTCTCTCGGAGAAATCTTCACAGTAGAGACAGAGAGCGTATTCTCCTTTTTCGACAAACTCGTCTCTGCCACCTGAATTTTCGACCAGTCCTTATGGACATCTTTCATTGGTGACTTCTTTGGTGACAGACTTCTCTCAGTGGACAGTCTCTCCTCTTTTGGTCTCTTTTTCGGGGAAGATTTCTGAGGAGAACCTATGGCAGATAACTTTCTCTTCTTCGGGCTGGAGGGCTGGTTGGGCTCTCCGCCTGGTGACAACTGTGCTTTCACTTTCGAACTGTTGTCAACAGTACGAGTGACGCATATCGTCTCTTCCTCCGCATCGGAGAGGGGCATCAAGTTCTGTTTGCGCCTACTCCGAGGACTTGCAGCGAAGTCTGCCTTGGGGCTTAAGGTCAGGATGCTTGGAGAGCCGGCCGACGCTGTTCTGATAATCGACAGCGGGCTCGTCGTCACGACTGTTCCGCTGGATGATACGCTGGAACTGTCGGAAACGATGGCAGTGACTTTAGATGAGTTGGGAGATGTAGCCGACTGCAGCTTGGAGCCTGACGCAGAACTCGACAGGGCAGCGACACCCCTGGAGCCCACTGTAAGAACCAGGCTGCTCTTGGGAGAAACTGACCTTACAGTGGAGGTAGACGGTGACTGGGCACTGGAAACCAACACTGTTGATGATGTGGTGGCATTTGGGGAGTTTCTCTTGGGGCTCTTTGTGATCACTGAGGGCTGCTTCGGTGACGTAATGTGCTTGCTATCCCCACTGCATTTGGCATTCGGTGGAGAATTTTTCTCGCTCGAGCGAGGGTTAGCCTTTGGGCTGACATCTGAGGAGCGAGGACTCCTGTTCTCCTGCAGAGGCACCAGGGTTGACCCTGACGTTGTACTTGTGACTGTCATGGAGTTGGTGGTTCCTGTTACCTCCGAACTGGACACTTGGACGATGACAGGGTAGGCAACCACGCTCTGCTGGGACGTCACAGCAGCGGGCTGGTGGAGTAAGAGTGATTTGGTCACAGTAGACAGTGTTTTCCTCGAACGCTTCTTTTTCTTTGAACCCTCCTTCTTAGGTTCCAATTCTGCAGCCTTAACCGGTGGAACCTGTATTTTGTCCTCTGTATCGTTTCTCTTGGGGGAAGTTGACGAGTCTTTGGCACAAAGTGGGTGGTCAGGAGAAACATCTGCATTGGTTTTACTGACATCAGGAGGCGTATCACTCAGAAATCCACTATCCCCGGACATGTCCGACGACTCACTACTGCTCGGCCCATTCGGTAAGTGCTTTTCATCCGTGACACACTGGATCCGCAGACTTTCCTGGCTTTGAATCACAGAAACCTTACACGCGGGTCCGTTAAGCAGCTCCTCCGCGTGTGCCTTACCACGTTCCTCGCTCCCGCATTCCTCACAGAGGGACACGTCGGAATTCCCCGCGGCAGAAGACGACACGTCTTTGGTGTTACCACTACAACATTCCACACAACCATTTTCACAACACTTGGACGCAACACTACACGTAGGTTTGGAGGAGTGCTCCTCCTCCTTCACGTCTGTACAACCTTTATCCCTGTACTTACTATGGCGAGGTCTCTGTAAACCTAAAAAAAGATCCGGTTTCGTTTCATTTTGTGAACCATCATACTTCGCGACTGTAGTTCTTTCCACGGAGTGATCCTCGCACGTTGGATTGTGATCTTTGTGAATTCCCGGTACCGTTTCATCCTTAACATTATTACCCTGTTGTGTTGTAGTTGAAAAGCAGCCAGCAGATCCATTACCGAAGTTGGCATCCCCACAGGAAGTTGCATTCCCAAATCCTATGGAAACACTGGAATCCCCTTCGTGCTCCCCGCAGTGAATTCCATCCGAACACACGCTCGGCTTGGGTTCTGCTGGGTGTTCCAGTTTAGTTCTTTTTTCAGGGGGTCCATCGACCTGCCGAAAATTTTCCATCTGTTGTGGCGTGTGTGGGTTGGTGTAGTTCTGTGCATTCTCCTGTCCCTCGGAAGGGCCCATGTTCTGGGACATGGAGTTCCCCTCCTTGGTTTTCCTTCTCTGCCTGGGTTTGGACCCCCCTGTGATGGGGGCAATGTCAGCGGGGAGGGGCACCTGTTGGACAGTGTTAGGTAGGTTGTTCACCTGGGAAGCTAGGGCGTTCAAACTACTCACTCCAGAGATGAAGTTACTGCTAGTGGGGATGTAGGGGCTCTGCCTACCGAAGGTGGAACTACTGAATGTCGTGTCTGTGCGACAGTACGAGGGCTCTGTCCTGTAGAGAGGGTCTGGGGGGTCGTACATACTGGGTGGGGGGTGGACCTGCTGGGGAGGGCTGCTGATCATGTGGGGGGACTGCATGTGTGAGGGGGAGGGGCCGGGGCCAGGGGATTCCCCAGGGGTGGGGAGGCGTGAGGGCCCTCCGTGTGGGGACTGTACGTACCCTGCGACAGGCTTGCCCTGCATGTGAAGGCCCATCCCCGGGGACCGGATGGCAGGGCCGGGGGAGGGGTTGGAGATGGGCGACGTCACCATGTTGGAGGGAGAGCTAATCGTGTTGGAGCTAGAACAACCCAGGGGTACGGGGGACCTGACCTGCATCTGGGAGGGGGAGGGGCTGAAGTGCTGTGCTTGCTGGGCGGGGGACGGATACACGAAGTGGTTCCCTTCCCTGCCTGGCATTAGATGCGGAGAGGAAGGGTTCTGTACAGTACCCATGGGACTTCTGTACCCACTCAGTCCACCCATCCCCCCCTGCATGGCACTTCTGTCCATCCCCTGAGCGTTCACCAAGTACGGTGACGGCCCCCGATGGTCCATGGAAGGGGGAGGAGGGGAGCGGTACATCTCCCCTGCCTGTGACTGCATGCTCATGGGGGGTCTGATATGGTGGTACCCCTGCCCCCCTCCCGGGACGGGACTAGGCACCCCCGCGGGACCCCCCATGTACCCTTCCATCTCCCCTGCACTTAATCTCCGCTGCGGGACAAACTGACCCATGTGTCCGTCTGACGGACTTCTGATGCGAGGGTAGAGGCCCATGTCTACCTGCTGCTCCCTGTACATCATACCCTCCTCCCGTGGGTCACCTAGGAACATGGGGCGTTGCTGGGGCAACGGTGGGGACCCCGGACCCATGGAGGGGTGCTGGGGCATGCCCAGTTGTTGGGAGGGGTGCATGGGTGGGGGGGTTCCTCTCATGGAGGTGGGGGGAAACTCCTGCAGGGGGTAGCTGCCGGCAGACTGCTGCATGGAGGGGCCGTAGGGTGGGGGTGAGGCGTATCTCGGCGGCTGCTGCTGGCCCATCAGGTGAGGTGGCCCGGGCTGGGGTGGCCCTCCCATCATCCCTGCCTGCTGGCCCTGGTACATGGGAGGTGGTGGAGACTGTGGCCAAGAGCCCCCTGGTGGCCGAGCCATGAGCTGCATCCTCTGATGGTACTGTACATATCTGAAAAATGAAAAGATCCTACAGGTTACAACAATACCTTTCACCCATTGTTCAAAGTACAGCTTGGGGACTTTCAGATTACTTCAAAGACGGATAGATCTGTTTGTACTAGTCTTTTTCATGAGGAAAACATTGCTGTACTTAGGTCTTGGATCACATCAAGTCATTCTTCCATTTCATGTAAGCATCCTTTGTTGTAGGCTAATTGAAATGTAGCAGTGCCATAGGATATGCTGCGGCATACAAAAGAGCAGAAAGCTTGAGGAATGTCTAATACACAGCAGTGGTGTGACAAAAATGTTCTGTTTTGGTTGGAATACATTTCAACAGAACTGTTTGGCTGTTGCCAAAGTCAGCAAACAGCATAGTTACATGTATGTACAGGGTTCGAAATACCAACTCTTGCCATGCAAGTCATGTTTTCCTTGTGAAACTTACTGGAGAAACCAGGTTGCCCAGAGTGCATGACTTTATCATTTTTTCATACAAAGTGACCTTTTTGAAGTTTACAGTGGAAATAAACTGTGTCATGCCTCAGCCAGCATATGAGCAATACCTTTACAGGTAGCCTGACTTACAGCTTGCCATCTAAAATAAACAGCCGGTGTTGACCAGTAACCTGAAATATTGATGGGCAACCTGGCCTTTGGATGAGAAGTAAAGAATTTTAAACCTTGATGTACTTCTGTAACACACACACAGGAGGCTGAATTTATAATAACGTAAAAAAAAAAGTATAACTTACTGGGATGACCTGGGGTTGGGAGGGGGGATCTGGTACTGTTGTTGTCTAGCCTGGTGCTCGATCTGTGCCAGGGTTTCCGATAGTTGAGGTGATACGCCCGGGTGCCTGGCCGGGTCGCCTGGGTGTCCACCTGGGTCGTTGGGGAGCCTGCCTGGGTGTGGTGGGACGGGGTCTGCCATGCCCACCTGGTGTGGATGTGGGTACTGAGGCATCATGGTCGATCCCGGCCCCATCTGTGGACAAATAAACAAAAAACATCATCATAAAGTCACAACAATGCATACATATATTTTTTTGTACAATGCCTAAGCATGCTACTACAGATAAAACTGCCCAAGAAGACAACTTGGGGGACTGCTAAAATCTGGTCTATGTGAACAGGTGCGTTACTATAGACAAGATTCTTAGCTGTGTCAATTGGCCAGTGTATCCTTAATAATGTAAATGTATTATCTTTTGCTGTTGATGTGACAATGTAACATTGAAGTGTATGAACAGGCTATGGTTGAAAAAGATATCACATGAGATATCTATGATTCAACAGACATTGTACATGTAATATCATCCTGAAACTGAAAATATAGAAAATATGGAGAAAAACACAGATGTACGTGTATATCATGTTGTTTATCAGTTGATAATGAAAGATAATTTGCAACACAAGTCGCAGTTTTGATGAACTTTTCAAGAACTAAGTCATAACACACTTTACTGCTTGACTGCTGTAGGCATAGGTATAACCCAAAATGTTATTAGAACTTTGTTATGGCCACAAATTTCAATCCTGGAAGTATAATTTTCGTATTACATGTACCTCAGGGTGGTTGGGGGAAGTTTAACAACCCAGGGCAGTGGGCCAAAAATGCCTACTTTCCCATATAATATTTTGCCCAATTTCAGATATTGGACATACATGTTCTGGTACAATTTTAACTATCTCTGGTAACCATGCTAAACCCTGAATCTTGATTAACAAGCAGAATGGTTTTCTGAGATAGGTTCTGCTGATGTTCTATTTTATCTTATTTAGTACACCCAAAATTTCTCTGTGCACCTACCCAGAAGAATTAATTTCAAGCCCTGTCATTTATATTAGGTCACCTCAACATTTCAAGTTGATTGATGTCATAACTTATTTCTCCTGGAAATTCTGGCATTTCACACCACTTCTCAAGGTCAGTAGGAGCACTTCAGACCCGGGAAAGAGCCATGTTTTCAGTCATCATGCATGGTGAACAAATATCCATCATTGGACAGCATATGCCACACGAAATGATGACTATATTTCATCTTTTCCTGCCTAATTGTATCACTGCTACCTGTCATCTTTACGTAGTATACTAAGGGAGTGACAGAAATTAATTCATGACTGATGTTCCTTGCATTTCATTTGTCACTGACAGAAATTTCTATCTACCTATTGAGAAAAGGATTCTGATGGCGAGAGAGATCATCAGCCAAGTACACTGGATAGATTATCACTGAAACTCCCTGTTGGTACATGTACATTTTGTAGCTCCCCTTCCACAGAGTTAAGGAGCAATATCAGTGTATCGTCTATCTGAGGGTACAAAACGAGCTGAAAAACAGACCAACTGAAATAGAGAAATAATCAAAAGATCGCAAGTGTCAGTTCTGACTGACAGTAAACCATGTACATGTATGTCCCTCCCTTTGGACTTAAACCAAAGGTGGCATCTGAACAGCTTCTAGCAGCTTTGCCAAAATTCAAGTTCATTTTGGCTTCAAGAGACAAAGGAAAAAAAAATAACAATTTTGGGAAGATAATAATACAACAAGCCAAAAAATTTAACCAGTTATATTGAAAATAATATGTCTAGAAAAATGGGATTGTGAGCAGCAATCATACGACGGGTCATATAGTTTTGGTAGAAAGATTCTCTAACAAACTCTCGATATTAATAAACAAATACCAACTGTCTTTAGGTCAGGCAAACCTCATCCATTAGTGTTACTGCTGGAGTGAAACCCTGTTACCTCAGTAATCTAGTTATAATGAAATCATCTACGAGTGAGGTAATTTTTCCTAACAAGTAGATTTTCTCCTGTCCACTGAGACACACAAAAATGACTTCCTTCAGAACCTGTATGTCAGGGTTGGGTTGTCCACTTATTTGCCATACTACCTGCAAACTGAGGGAACTGCCTGGACCTCAAACAAGCCCTCTGGCATGATAGAGAATGATTTACATGCTTTCCAAGCAACCTATCTCGGCAGATCTTCTGTGTTCATATCAATGAAAAGTCTCGATAACAATAAACATACCAGGTACTTGACTCTTTTGAGCCATGTCATCTTCATTATTTACTAAATAGATAACATGCACCTGTGATAACATTTTTAGAAGGTGACTTTAACTAGCTTCAATAATGTCTTTTTTGCCAAATCATTTCCTTTGCAGATTAAAAAGATGGTTAAAAAGGAATGGTTTTTACTCTACCTCATTTTGATGGATATCAAATGTTCTAATGTCACTGACATGTAAAACTGAATCTGTTCTATCTCTGTTTTCCATCATGATACAATATACCTTTGCAATAAACTTGAAGCGACCTCGGGACAAAATCTAGCGAAGGAAATAAATTTTTCCCGTCAGTGATTTTGGAGGGCTCCGATGTTCATGTTTTAATTGGCACAGTTAACAGGAACAAAAGAAATATCCTGCGTAACAAAATTATGGCAAGAAATGCTGGCAACGTAAAAGTTGCTTCTTGTTCATGGCTCAAGAATGATGATATAATTTATCCTTCATATTAGATGCCTTGAGGTACATGCATATAGAATGGAACTACATGTGCAACCTCTATGTCAGCTAGTGTATTAACTTATGAAGTAAATTTTATCAAACTAGTATACTCTCAAAATCAAATGGCAATACTTTCAACATCCTATTTTGATGCCATCATGATTACAGTACTGATATTCAGGACCCTCCCTCTAAAATAAATACAAGTACAAAACAGGTAGTACTTGAGGCATACAACCAAACCTTGAAATTTTAGATTGGACATAGTCATATTACTGTAAGTCTCTTTAGATTCGCGGGGCCTAAAGTTCGCGGTTTCGGGAAAATGGACAATCCGCGGTATTTTTAGATTCGCGATTTCTCCTTGGCTATTTTTCAAAGAAAAATTTGTAAAGTGTATATTTAAAATAATAAAAGTTCGTGTTCCGGCATTTATATCCTAAAGCGCGGTGCAAAAATTTGTTTCGTGCACCGTGCGAGACTGCCAGCGGTATAGCTGACGATCGATCTGACGCACGTGTAAACAATTTTCTTTGTTCGGAAATAAGCGCTAAAACGCTATTTTCCACGACTACACATCGATACTCTAGTGAAGAAATGCATAATCGAAAGAATCTTTCGTGACAATATATATTACTAAGAATATTTATACCGTCTTCGGCGAGATTTTGAACCCGGAAGTATGCAAAGGTCGCCTACGGTTTTGTAGCGGCCCACGGTAGCGTTTCTATCCAGCAAAACAAGAAAAAAAAACGCCCACAAAGCAGGGCGCAAAAGAGAATCAACTAACACTTCCCAGGTACCAGCAGTTATATTTTTCATCAAAATACTTGTAGATATGCCCGATGTGCTCGCAATTTTCAAGCGCCCGGGCGCGCATGGCCGGCGCTCAGCACACAGAGATTTTTGTCCGGCGGTGTACGTTTGACACGGCCAGTGCCGAAGTATCACGATTCGGTGTCTCACAATATTATAATTTTTTGACATCAGTATAACTAAAAAAAAATTTGGTACTCAACATACGTACATTTGCTAAGAATGGAGTTGATTTGCAGTGATTTGTGTTTGTCGCGTGTGTTTGTGTTTCACTTACCGTCGTGAATGCATGTGGGGAGGGGGGCGCACTTACGCAAAACATATTCGCGGGGAAATAGATTCGCGGTACAGAGGTCCCCGCGAATTCCGCGAATCTAAATATACCGCGGAAATTTGTAGACTTACAGTACTTGTGCATGAGTAGCATTACCCGTAAACTAACCAGGACTTTAGCAAATATACATCTGTAAAGATCTACACATTCATCTGAAGCTTCAAAACAGTTCAACCTGAAGAATACATAATGGCGGCGACAAAGCTGAGCATAACACAATATAACACAACGGAACAGTTTTCCCTTGATACCTCCTAAACACACTCAGCCTGGCAGTCTCAGGTGGACCTGATACATGAGGGGCCGCCGTAATCGACATTTATGTACATCAACAATGGCACTCATCAACTCACCCCCAGTCCAACCACAACTCTCAATGAACAGCTAAAATAACTACCATATTCAGTGCTTTAACAGCATCCACAACAATGTAACCAGCGTCATTTTAGAAAAACTGCACCATGTTAACCTCACTTACTGTGTTAAAGCCTTATTCAGGAAAATATATGAGTGTAATTTCTATTGAATATTGATCATGTGGTTTTGATTTAGTCGTCCAGTCTACTTAACACCAAAGCTGTCTACCTGCAAAGAACATGTTTATAGCAAGGCTAAAATTGATGATGGCAAAACTAACACTCCCAGGCAATAACCTTTGCCAAAGGTCAATCTGCGGTATCTAAAGATCCTCATAATTTCTGTCATTAATACTCGTTAAGTCCTTTCAGTTATTAATAACATTGATGATATAATGTGACATATATTGCTGTAGACAATATAAAAAGTAGCGCTTAGAAAGACATAAACGCAAGACTTCTTTCATAAAAGCCTTTGTTATTTCTGCAACTTGTTTTGGTTTCACTTTCATTCTTTTAAGTACAATTTACCATTTTATGTAAGGATATCATTTTCAATATTGTTTAAACATTACACTGCTGCAGAAATGACGGAAATAACTAGTCTGCTCGCTGTCAAATTAGCTTCCTTTTGGCCCTAAAACTGGTGCAAGGACAGCCCTCTCTCCCTCCAGCCCTACAAAAACAATCATCTCCTGCAGCCAAATTTCCCCATGCCTGACTGCCTGAGTGCTTCAGTGCCAGTGCTTGGGTAAGATGATTATATTTGAGGGTAAGAAGTGCGCTGGCACGCTGCCGAGCGCTCACAGGGCTCCCCATCAGATTACTGCCACTGTCCACACACCAGAAATCTGTCACAGAAGCGAACACAATCACCACAGGCACTGAAAATTCAAAATGGCTGTCACCACCACCTATACAGTCTGCCTATCCCAACAAAACCACAGGAAAAACAAGATGGTTCCTCTCGGATTCCAAACGAGCACAAGGCCAAGCTGAAAGGCGGAATCAGCCAGATACGACCTTGTATTAGTTCTGGTGGTAGGAGACAACCTGTAAAATGTCACACATGGCTAGGCAATCCTTTCTGATGTCACCTGGAGTAACCCCAGTAATTCCCCACAAGGACAGGTGGAATCTGAAGATAAAACTATCAGTGGGTGATAACATGTCTCTCACACCCTTCCTCACACAATGGCACGACCATGAATAATTCCTAACACGCTGTTAACGGTGGTTACAGGTAAACAAAACAGCAAAGTCATACCCAGGGGCTTGGCTGGCAGCTGTCCTCCATTACAATGGCATCATTACCTGACCTCTGACATTTGACCTAGTTTCCACTGACATCACAGGTTGGTCGGTATATCTACACCGGTGGAAAAATATTCTGTGCACAGCTCTGGGCAATTTTTTTTCCACAGCAATGATGAGCCGGCAAATATAATGCCACAGCCAGAAAGTACATATGACAGCCTTGGAGGCCATGAAAAATGAGTAGGTTTAAAATTCCCCCAACCCACAAGTAACGTAGGCGCATATTCCTGACGTGTAGGTGTAGCATAAAGATGTGCTGTGATCGTTTATAAATTCAAAACTTCATCAGATAAAATTCTGCCAGCAGAAAGACAATTTCTGTGCACATGAGGACTGCTGAGAAGGAAACCCTTGAGTTGGGGCCCACTTTGCATGGAGCCATACTGTATGGCTGCTACCTGCGTCATTCCAACCAACAGTGGGGCCCTGACTAGTCACCTTCCTGATCAGGCATTCTAGTCTTGTCTGCTCCAACCTAGCTGGCTCCTACCTTGCCTACAGGAATAAAAACATCTCTGCTAAATAGCCCAGCCTACTAAGCAATACTCAGGGAGTGCTCATTCATAAATATACAGGTGCCCTTTGATATCAGTGTGGGAGGCAGGAGTTTGCAGAAAATCATCCCAAAACTATTTCAGCATAGCTTAGTGTTACATGTAATGTATACATGCACTTTGTACTTCAAATGTATACAGTATACACAATGAAATCTGTTCTTGCAGCCAGCTTTGTTCCATTGTTGTCTTTCAGACAGATTATACAGATCTGAATAATTCTAACAGCAGCATATGTACATGTAAGCCTTACATGAACCTGAATTACTTCTATGGCGCACTTATTTATCCTCTATTTGTGTGTATCGAAAAGATCTTATAATGTTAAAGAAAAATAGCCTGTACTGTGAATTTTTTTCACCTATCTAGAAATAATGCACTTGTTCCCAGAGGCACAGAATATTCATGAAGGAAGTAAGTGACACTACAGCCTGCAGAAAAACTGAAATATTACGTTGAGGAAATATCAAGAATATTAAAAGAAAACTTACTTATTATCAATACATACGGAACCTGTCATTCAGGAATATATCACCATGGCGGGAATAATTCATACAGTTCTGAAATATTTAAGCCAGGTGCTCTTCGGAGTATATTAAATTTGACATTCATGATATACAACACTTGAAAATACACCATGGTTACAGGCTACCCAGAGCTTATTATATCAACATACATTACAGTACATGTAATTGTAAAGCGTTGTTACCATGAGACTTGCTTGACATAGTCCTACAAGTTCAAGGTCCTCCTTTCTTCTATCAAGGGATGACAGTCCAAAGGGATACATCTCATCTCTCTAACAGGGCCAGACTAGCACTCCACTCGCCACATGACGTAAAACGTCTGTCAATAATTGGATTGGGTGTAAATCCCTTCTTCTGAGGCCCAAGACCATTCTTTAATTCTCCCTACGACTGTCAGTTGTGGTAATGATTCTGTGATGGAAGCCAAGCCAACATGGTGTTTCGGGCTCAATTTGCAGCATGTTGGCTGTGAACACTTCACGCATACTAATGAGGGCCTGGGCTGCCCCACAGGGGGCAAAGGTCAGCTCTCAGGTGGTGAGGAGATGGATGTACCTCAGTGGCTGGAGCTGGAGCTTTTGCACCACGTTGCGCTCAATGTTCGCTCTATCTCTTACATTTTCTTACTTCCAGAACGTGTGTAGATGCCAGACCCAATAACAAAATCGATCTAGTTTTGGCTACTTACATTAATCTTAAAGAGGAATGTAATATCAAATTAGACAGCTGAAAGAAAAAGCTGGAGATTTTCTTACCACAGGTTGTACTTTCAATGTTACCTTTTCTCTTGCATTTTCTTCCTAACACACCACTTGTCTCATGCTGGATGCTAACTGTTACACTATAGAAGAAAATTTTGACTGGTTTTCCTAGTATTCTTTAGCAGGAATGTAATATTGAATTAGACAGCTGGGACAAATGAATATAAATCATCACACAAAGTTTCTAGCCACCAATAAGTGTCCTGGGCACTTTGGGCACTCATAAGAAAATCAACGGAGACAAGGCCAACATAATTACATTTTACCTTTCTGAGGAACATGTTCAACCAGAAGAGAAGAAGACACCCTAATAGTCTCACCCAACAGTCTGTCTGTACACGTGTCTCAATTCTAAACCACAATTACATTTTTCTCAGTAACTCCCAAGAACCGGAGACACTTCTTATATCTAGATACCGCCTTACAAGTGCTTCCAACGTCAGAATAAATCGTTACATCAATGATAATCCGATATGCAACATAACACGAAAATATGCAGACAATTACATGCACTACGGCAATGCCGGTACTCCTCATTTCAGACCATTGAAATATGTACATTCAATATCATGATTTATGCAAACTATGTTGTATACATTGTGCTGTACTTTAAACAACTGATATTTGTGTACAAAATATAACAAGGAGCTGCCAATAATGTATAATTATGCTGCATATGACACAGTTCAGTTATTTGTGCGGCACATTTGCCATAAATCTCAAATTTGTTTGTTTGGTCTGTTAGGTGCATACTGGCACATAGGGTCATTTTTTTCAAGAAATCAGGTGTAATCCTTAAGTATCCTGTGCATTTCAACTTACGTATATATATATAGTATATAACAAGGAGCTGCCACACAGTTCAGTTATATGTGTGGTATATTTGCCATAAATCTCAAATTTGTTTGGTCAGTTAGGTGCATACTGGCACATACATTTGTAGGGCCATTACTTTCAAACTGTCAAGCTTTTCTTTAACTTATTCTGGCTTCTAAAAAAGTCCCAAACCAGCCTAACCTCTGTCTACAGAGTACAGCAGTCCCCACCTCACAGCTATAAAACATACCAACCCAGTCCACATATCAGGAAGTCTGTCAGGTTTGAGAAATCTCCCTATAATACACCAGGGATTATTGTCTTAACATTTGAGCATATTTCATGTGCCAGGACCACGCTGGGTGATTTATGCCAGGGAGAACATATCAATTGGCTTAAAGGACACATTTATCTATTTTCAACTGGTTGTAAGATATAGTATGCCCCATTGTAAATAGTCTCCACCAATTTTTTTTCTGTGCTTTTTTGTCCTCACCACCAGATTATTAGTTCTTGGATTTAACAAAAAATGTGCAGGGCTGGAAATTCATTTTTAGAATAAGTGCACCGGTGTAGCCAACCTAAAAATTTAGGTGCACAAAAATTTTTTAGGTCGACATATACCACATTACCAGGTAAATAAGAATGTCAGCAAAAAACTATAATTATGTTTTATTTCTTAAGAGAGTGTTATAACAATGATTTTATTATTTTTCTAACACTTAGGTGTTAAGAATATGCTATATATTACAAAACATTTAACATCATAGTATATGTAAACCTACGAAAATATTTGCACAGCTCCAAATTTGGGTGCACTAACTTCCGAAGCCAGTATTTTGAGCCCTGGTTCTTGGATTAAAAAAATTGTGTAACTGAAAAGTAAGCATGAAAACAGAGTCAGAAGGGAACATCTGCAGATCTGTTGCCACCTGCATTGCAAGGACCAAGTGGATAAATTGGAGTGGCCTTTAACCCAGTTTCTTTGCCATCAGGGTCTGGCCATGAGTCAAACTGTCCTTTCTGCAGGCAGTGAAATATTGTACAGTGTGCCTCAGGACTCCATATTGGGACTATGAAAATTCAATGACGGATGAATCATTCGTGTGAGAACAAGATGCTGTTGATTAACTTCAAGGTGAAACTGTTTTAATTATAAAATACATGTATAACTGTAGTAATCATGGAACTTTTTTTATTCGTTTATTTATTCCAAGGTTCATCCATAAAAAAATAACTACTTGCTATTCGGGCAATTTCAATTTTGGGCAATGGAATTTTAAAATCAGATTTGCCTCCAGCATTACACTTGAAGTTCAACTGAAGTAGAAGAGGGATTAAAAAATTAATCAAAACTTATGAAATATCACAACAATTCACTGCAGCGCAACACCGTAAAAGTAAAAATGGGCCTCCGGGTTCTACTTTCTCTTGCTACGAAACCAGCTAGCACTGGATTGACATGTGAAGGAAGAAGTTACGTGCTGGCACTGCTATGAAAAATGGCCACACAACGACATAGTCAAAAGAGCGCCAAATTCCTCTTTGAAAACAAAAGTGTTCGCTCAACAAGGCGAGGTTTGAACCATTGTTTTACAGCCATCTTACCGCCATGGAGCCAGACACAGGGAGATGTTTATGCATGGTAAATTGCATTATGGAGCAGCCTTGTTATCTGCTGCTGCATGCATGGAGCCTGGGAGCTGGAGAATTGTGGATCTGACAGGACTTATTTCCCATATTGATCCTGCGTTGCATCCCGACAGGAGTGAGGGTCTGTACGCATAATTACACTGCCAACGGCACCCTCACCACAATCTAATTTCTGCACTCTCATCTAACTTTCCTACCCTACCTCCGATGGATTAGAACGTTTCTGATATCCGACTGTAAAACTTTATCCCGCCGTTTCCAGAAGTTTCACCTTGATTATTTGCAGTTGAGGCTGTGGTGAGCCGGGTTACTTTATATTTCATTATTGTGGTAATCAGTCCTGGCAATCCCAAGAGAACGCCCTTCATTTCCAGAGCTAATAGCAAGTCCCAACCAGTCATATTTACCTATTTCCCACAAGAAATTTCCACCCATTTCCAAGTACCGCATAGAGAATTCAGATATCTTGGCGTGTCCTCCTTCTGCTCATTCTGACTCGTCACATTTATGCATGAATGTGATACACAATTTATTAGCAGCTATCTTCAGCCTGACACAACGTAATACCGCCAGAAGCCGTAGATTAAGAAAATTCTCACCCCTATTTTCTACGCTCATGTTATCTTTCCGTTTGAATTTTCTAAAAGGTTAAGTCTGTGTGGTAGCTTCCACCCTGTCTCACCCTGTCCGATTTGTAACCGGCACGAATCGCTGTATACATTAATCCCGACATAATGTAATCAAATAGCTTTGTAAGGGATAATATTCATCAATTGTTAATTATACAACAAGTGAAGGTCAATCAAATACCAGACAATCAAAATACATCAGCAAATCGGTGGTAACTGGTGAATTATTCAACAACACAGAGAATCCTGAAAATATCACTTAAACAGCTTCCATGCTGTTGTTTTTCTCTGCTTTCCCAGATAACAGCTACTGGCTTCTCCGCAAGCGTAAACGTGCATGTGGCTTGGAGAATTATTCTTCCAACGTATAATACGGGGAATGCCAACTCCACCGTGCACAAAAAATTCTGCATGATGATTTGCTGCATAATTTCCCGTCACAGTATCGACCACTGGGGCCATTTTAATACATACAGAATTGGGTATAATGCCAGCGTGCCCTGGCTGCATGTGTTTTACATGGAGCCCCGTGAAGTATTGATTGTGTTTTTACAGCAGGGAAGGCAACACAGGGATACAGGGGGGGAAAACAGAACCCGGGTGAAACAGCGAGAACAACAAGCCTTTTAGCACCCTGGCAAGACTTGTGTGCTTTAATGTTACATTTGTGTTTCAATGTATGTATATTTTCTTGTTAGATTTTATCGTAGGCACCCATTACCTTCTACAGTAATGGTTACACTCGCAATAAATACAAGATACCAAGCTTTTTAATCAAGGAGAAACCCTAAAGGAAACTATCTGGTTAATAATAAGATAGCAATATAAGAATATTATTAGTCGCAACAAAATATGGTGCTGTAAAAACCATGTTTTATATGAACATAGGAAACATTGGTGTAATATTTCATTTTTTTCATATTCATAATAAGACAAACTCAGTTCATAACTATCCTGTATTCAATGCTTACATTGTAAAATACTTTCCTTGGGTAACTTAATTATTTCATAAAACTCGTTGATTAATAACGAAGGAAACTAATTATCTACCTGATAACTTGGTCACTAATATAGGCGACCAATGCCGGCCCTTCCATAGAATTCTTTCATTTGTTGAACAATCATAAACTGACTTTTCTTAACAACTGTACAAGATTTAGACAAAATAATACTTTAGGAAATGGAAAATCCACTTGTTCAGATTCAATATTATATATCATATACCGTATGTCCAAGAGAGGGTAGTGGTGTTCAAACACCATTCTAGTGTACCAAGTTGTGCTAGAACTTCCACCTAGCGATGAGATAAATAAATATGAATAGTTCACTTATTGTGAGCTAAGAAGTGTGAGTAATGCCCACAGTATTTAGTTACTTTCACACAATTGCACCTGACATCAACACTGTACCCTGTTGCTTGCGATATCTCTTCTGACATCAGGCAGAGAACTGAGATTCATACACTAGTATCCAATCTATGCCTGCAGAAATTTCTATATTATCAGAGAGCCTATCTAGTAGGAGTCACATAATAGTAAAACACATAAGAAACGTGTGATTCAAGTACTTAAAAAATACAAGTAGGAAACATAATTTTTTTGCAGATCCATTTTCTAGCCTTTTTGAAAGTGATAAGACATGAAATACAGTATATACAACTGAGATATGGGGCCTAAATCGTACACTAAATCGTGTGTAGATTCCTACACGAAGTGTTGTAATTAATGTAACAGCAACAGAATTGCTCTTTGGTTATATTTCCCAAATACTTACAATGTACCACAAAGCTAACTGTAGTATCTAGCTAATGAGAGCCTAAAAAACTGTCTTCACAGCTAATTAAATACATCCCCATTTAACTGTGTACATGTACTTGTCTACGATTGATGTTGACTTTGAAAAGAAAACATTTTCCAGACTGAATCCCTTACATCTAGCAACTCTAACCTCTACTTTATATACAACGAAGCGTTCGCATTAAGCAAAAGTTGATGTGGCTCAGGGGAAGTCAGGAATATCAGCGCCGGCGCTCCTGGCCTTCAGTGAAGATGTATTCGAATGACGTACCTCTGGGATGTTAGTGGGAAAAATGGCAGGCCAACAGGAGTCTAGTCCAACCAACCCCAGATCAATAGCCATTAGAATGTATTGCCAAAGGAATTGCACAACCTTGAAATATTCAGCATAGTTGTGCAGGCACTTTGCATCTATGTACTTGGATATGGAAGGTGTCCGTTTTTTTACCACCATAATTAGAGCAAAATCTGTCACGTTGAATGTCTAACCTTTAGAAGACAGGGAAAATGGACAACAAACAAGGCAGGTAGTAGTGCGTGTGCTATCTAGAGTTGCTCTATCTAGATCAAGATGTGCCCTTGACATAGATGTACCCTTAAAGTTTTATAATTTAAAAGCCACAAATAGGCAAAAAGAGGTGGTTGAAAATGAATTCTATCTATTTTTGGGTTGAAAATGAATTCATCTATTTTTTGCAGCAGGGACATGCCAATGCTTGTTGAACACTGAATTTGTAGTTTGATAAGTCACACCTGCTATTAATAATAGTTAGGCTGGTTTGCCCATGATAATCTGATTCTAGCTGGGATAGTTGTTACATAACAGACTTTCAGTGTTGTGTAAATAACTTGACCTCAGCCACATTTGTCAGGATCAGTCAGAATCACAGTTCAAAGCACTGAAAGCCCTGGTAAGATTTCTGTGGGTAACATCATATTTCTTGCTGTAGACAGATTTGTGTTTACCTACACATGTATCAGAACTGTGGGGCAAGAAGTTGTGAGAGCATGAATCTATTTAAACACACTTATATTTCATTGGGGTATAAAAGTTTCATAACATTGTGTCGTGTTGTCGATACAATGTGATTTTAGGTTTCTAAATACGGGTACTGTACTATAATTTAACTCTTGTACAAGTTTCGTAATATGATGTTGTTGGGATTTTATATATCTCAATGCAAACTGTATCTACTATCTATTATCTTTCAACATATACAGTGTAGAATTGTGATTGTATAAATTCCTATTTTCACTGTGTATGATGTACTCTCATCAGAACACATACACACTGCATACACATTTTTGAATACATGTATATAGAAGTAATGGAAAGACCAGGACCTTACAACAAGGTTGAAGGTGTTCTGTGATTATTTCTTCCTTAAATTCACCTTTTACATCTCTATGAGTATGTTTAAAGGTATTTGTGACCTTGAAGAATTTAACAACAATGTTGTCACAAAATCTGAGTGGTGCACCTAGTCATTATATAATTTGTAGACATGTAATTCGAGCACTCTGGCAGTACACACTGTATTTCACCCACACTGAAACATCTAGATCATAGATGTATTTATAGACACAACAGTCCCGTTTCCAATGCCCTATGCAGAGTTTCCTGGAATTTGACAGCACTTCCTGTGAATAGGTTAACACCTACAGACTGTAGCGGTATTTCTCTATCACACTATGCATGTTACAATCCTTGTGATTAGCATACATGTACATCATTTACTCACTACTACATGAACATTTTCAAAAAAAAAATTGATTCAACTATAATTTCTATAATCTAACATATTCATACATGTTTGTGTTATTTTGCATTGAAGAAATTGCGTGCTTTTTAGATTTTGAATTGCATGTATATGGTAACCTTGTTTGCCTGTCAGCTTGAGCCCAGGAGAAACCTTTTAGAATTTTCCTAGAAAATCAGGCAAGAACGCAATCACAGCTACAGGGCAGTGGCTGACCCGCACCCCCATTACCATGCGGAAAAGCCTCCAAACGCAGCACCCCGTGGAGAACTGTTGATCAAATGCATCGGGACAAAATTACTCTGCTACAGCTGACGGTCACATGTGGAACAGAAGCAGCCAGAGACAAATCTATTCTTGCCTTATTATTACCCAGCGATGGCGTTATGATAAGGGTGCCCCACAGTGGTAGTCGTAATTTGATGGAATAAGTCTTGTGGGGTGGAAGGAGTGTTTGCTTGATCATGAGTGTGGGGTGGGAGGGGGGCATGTGGGATATGGGTACCTGAAGATATTCCCACACACTTGTCATATTAAAATCATTGTCTTGTAACTATGTAAGAAAAATGCATGTCTTAGAAAATTAAACCAATACCTTGCTTTCTTATACAGACAATCTGGATTAACTTAAAGGAATGCCAAGAGCAATGTTGTGAAACAAGTAACCATGAAGGGCGTTCCAAGGTCACAGGTCAGAAGAAGAAATTCTGAATCTAAAATTCTTCTTCTTCTGATCTCTACTTCAATTCTTGTTTTAAGTGTCTGCACTACTAAAGAAAACTGCACACATAAACCAATTCGCATTGAAATCATAATGACATTTTTCTAACAAGCAAATGAAGGTGTATATTGGCATGGGAAATAAGATTTCAGATGTGTTTTTATTACTAGTCTATAGGTACTACCACACAGAGCAATATTGTACCATACGTATTTGCCGTAACCTTACAAAAGCTGTAAAATTTATCGCCTACCTTCGGAAGAATATAATTACGTTGAACAGTTCAATATATATTTGTACCCGAGTCATAAATCTGTGTTCCTGCAGCAATTCATTTTTGTTGCCTTAGCCACAGGTGCTCCTTCTGCTGAAAAATTGACAACAGAACCAGAAATGACACATTTGAATTGGCTCATCTGTTGTAATGGGCATCTATAGTATGACTTCCGGAAAAAATCCTATCATATTACAGAAAGGATGAGAGACTAAACTTAAGGCGTAATATTTTTTATCTTCCCAAGTATCTATCACGGGAAGTAAGGTCCTTGCCACCTTTCAATTAAGGGTTATTGAATTATGCCGATATTGACTGCAGATTATCCTGTGCACTGTGGTTCTCTTCTTCATCATACTTGATATTTGCGACAAAGTAAGAAATAAATGTGTAAAACAAACATTAGACATCCAATATCTTGATGTACTGTAAAGTGCATGCTGATAGTTGATAAGTAGGGAAAGTATAACTGTAACAAGACCCTCCTAGATATGTATCACTTTCAGCAGCATTTCAAATGCTACTCATTCATCATACATGCAAGTTGTATTAGAGTGTACCGAAATAATATGGTTCTACCATAAGAAGGTTCTTTTTTAAAAAGCAGAAAAGACTGAAATATTGTCTAAAGATAATCAAAATTGGGAGATGGTCTTCAATGCATTGTGATTTCACTTTGTGAACTTCAGTCAAAAAATCAGAAATTACAGTAATGCAAGTTTTGCTTATTTACAAAATAAGAACTGATCCTAAAACACTTGTTAGGTAATAATACAATATTCTGATGCAACTGTCTGATATAAAGCTCTACTCCAGACCTACAGGCCAGCTTCTAACCACCTCACTCGCTAAAAATGCCTATGACCAGTATGTACAAATGTGTCATATTATAGAAAACATGGAGTCATCCTATGAGTCCATCAGTGTAGCCATAAAGAGTAGATAGAACAACATTGATGGGCTAACTAAACGTGATGAAAACTGAATCCAACTGCAACCTTTGGCTCAACCACTGGAGTTTGTACTGTCTGAAATGTAGCTAAATAGAACACATGTCGTACAATGAGACAAAAGTCAAATGTCGGCCACAGTTGGCGTTGAAGGCAGGAATGCTGCGGTGAATTCAGAATTTTGCGTAGGAGCCGAGAGAAGCAGTGCACATTACTATGGCAACCATTGTAGGTAGAGTGGCCCCTGTCGTACAGGCCATACAAGGAGACATGCTAGTAGCTACAGACATTCAGGTTATCAATGGCTTCACAAACAAATTTCTCAACATGCCTCTTCAGAATATTTGAAGTAATTATGATTCACAGGCTTTTGCAATATTGGGCAGCTGGCCCTGCTATGTGAAGGACAGGGGAAATAGGATAGACATTTTAGGTGCCATTCTGGACCACTTAACTTACGTCATGCAATGATCATAATGTACTGTACTAGTACAATACTGACTGAAATGTTGCTGGTATTTGAAAAAAAAATCATAGAGATATAAGGTTCTAGACGTAAAAAGGTGTGTATGATGACA
Source organism: Branchiostoma belcheri (assembly GCF_001625305.1). Lineage (NCBI taxonomy): Eukaryota > Metazoa > Chordata > Leptocardii > Amphioxiformes > Branchiostomatidae > Branchiostoma > Branchiostoma belcheri. The sequence goes on from NW_017802514.1 coordinate 425,726, forward strand.
CTTTTGTATCGTGTAATCTTTGACTTTGGAACCTAACGTTAGAATTTAGAAACATATAGCAATGTTTATTACTCACATATTGCAACATAATACAAAATGCAATCTTTTACACAAGGAAAAACTGTAAAAAGGCATTCCGTTTTTCATACAATGGTCAACCTAAGATTAGTCATACAGCAATAAATGATAATAAAACTAATCTGTTGTAATATGCATGGCTGAATCTGTTTTAGGTCCTGTGATATAATAAAAGCTACTATATGCAATTGTAGCCCTACTGAAATAAATTTCTTGTACTATATATTATGCTGCTATAAAGTACAGGGTTAATCCACTGCTAAATGCAGAACATAAACTGAGGTAGGGATGATTTTACAGTATAATATTTCTATATCTAACTCCATGTTAGAGAATTTATAAGGATAGACTTGTACATTGTGTTGGATTGGTTCCTCTATACAGCTGGTAACTTACACGTACATGTACTAGTTATTGAGGACATTTGTTTATTAGGATAAAGGATTATCAGTAACATCATGATTCAATACAGGAATAACATCGTTGGACGTACATGAAAAGCCGACTTGCAAGTACAATGCATCTGGTATGTGAAAAATGGCTCAAACAAAATACCAACCATATCCAGTTAGATGGAAACTGGCTGCCATATTCTTGATTTACGTCCAGGGTTGTGTTTTGATTGGCGTGTTGATGTTCAGGTCAAATGTTCAGCGGACGGTTCAGTCAGAGATGCCACTTACTCGAGTAAACACAATAACAAACCAAATTCAAACTTGGAGTAAACAGAGATTAAATGCCTTTCACAATGCCAGTTGACCCATGTCCCTATTTCTATACCCACTTCCAACTGCCCTGAAAACATTACAATTTCATTTTCAATGCCTGTGCTAACCTGATCATCTCCATCTCCAATTAACAAAGAAAAAACAAAATACTTTACCAATGTAATTCTAGCTATTCTAAGTTTCATTCTGGATAGTTTTTCAGCTTTTCCTAGCCACCAGTCCGTGGTGGGTAGACTGATGGGGGAGGCTAACATACGTGGCAGGCTGTGTAGAACATCGCAATCTTCTCCATACATCACCAAACTTCTGTAGCCACGGGCAAGGCCAACCTTCCGCACTACTCCACCTCTCCCCCCTTCATCTCAGCACTGTGAATTATGTTCTATCGGCCCAAAATGAGAACTTACTTCTACACCTTTATACCCCATACAGATCAGAAGCCACCATTACTGTATATAACATTACCATGATATCATTGCAGCAGCCATTGCACTGATTTACTGGCGTTCTCTTCCCTATGTCATTGCCTGATTGTGTTTCTGACCTCCCATGGAATCAGTTTGTTGAAACTGAAAGGAGCGCCCATTTGTTTTTGATGATGGATAAACAAATAAGAGGAAGCTTTGGGGATTCGGCTAGTCTTGTGTGATGTAAACAGGCCATTTGTAGCAGTAGCTGAACAGAATTATGACCCGTGCTTGCCTTTAATGGAATGGAGCTACAGAGAGATGAGGAGGTGAAATATTATTAGGGCTTTCTTTTCATAGCCTACTAGTACTACCATACTAGTATAACACTGACTTCCAAGTTCGTGCCACTGCTAAAAACAGCATATGTTTGACTAGCTGGAAAGACGAAATACGACAGTAAAATAAAAGGGTATCAGAATAACTGGTCTGTGCCAAATCAGTCAAGAAAAACCTGTCGGGGTAACTAAGGCATTTATGTTGAAATGTAATTTCCACAAGGCGTACTTGGCACAGATTAAGACTTGCGATAATTTTTATCTATTGGACTGAGTACTTACTTCCCTTTATGGTATACAATACATTTAGTTATCTGTATAACAGTGTTTAAAGCTATTAAGTGCACCATCTACACAAAGTTTTACCTACGAGGGATAAAGTGATTATAATGTTGTACACACAGGTGACAGCATTGAAACATTTATCAAACAGACCACGTTCTTCCTTTATCATTCCTTCCCACAAACTGTCTCATCAGTCATTTGTCTCCCCTGATGGCAGAATTAGGTAAAGGTGAATTTTACACTTTGCACCTTGCGGAGAAATTACCGAGGGAGGGTGTGCAAAACCCCACCCACAGGGCTCCCGGTTCAACCCCCGCTATCACGAATTCATGGGAGGGAGTCGACAACCATTCCCATCATTGTGGGGTCATCGCGGCAGCATTTGTCTTCCCGCCAACAATGGAGGCCGTCGCGGCGCACACTTGTGGAACGTAATGAGCAGCCAAAGGACAATCATTCCACAATCACGCAAATGGAAAGGATCACGCGCAAGCCAGGTCGTCGGCACCATGTGTCCGTAAATTGTTGTGCTGAAGTGCAGATCTCCCAGGCTTAGATTAAGTGATAAATATTTCCCAGAAACAGGATGCGGACGATTCCGCCACAGGAAAGTAACGTAATCTCGCCGAACAGAGATATTCGCACATGTAACAGCTTGAGTGGGATGTGGCCGCGTAAGCGCCAAGTCTTAAGACAGAAAGCTGTCTTATCAACATCAACCATGTGTGTACTTCCCTTCTTAACGTCTCACTGTGTAGAAGTCAACACCTTGTAATTAATTCCAGTAAAATTTCAGCTGCATCCGATGCTGTCTCCAATTCTAGGGTGTTTTCCTACATGTATACTATATGATTGTGTCATGAATGTTATTATAAGTTACATTTAACGACCATACCTAAAGTTTATAGTCCTAAATACCGTAAATCTTTGAATGTTCGCAGTGGTATTATCTTTGTGGTTTTAGTGGTGACCTCTTTCTGCCAAATTCTAACACAGCAAATACATGTTTTGTAATTCTACTGTGTTACAGAATTGTGTAAACTGCAAACTTCAAACACTACAAAACCTCCTCCATTCCCTCTTTGTGCAAAATAAAACCACCACGAAAATTAAAAGCCTTCAGAGTATCATCTTTATAATATACAAGTACGTAACATTCATTATGAGATGTATATTTACTGACTTTATGTAGTGCATTATGATGTGTATGAGTAGACAAACAACCGTCGTAGCTGCCACATCCTCCTACGCTACATACCATTAATGGTTATCAAGGCACAAAGCCAGGTAATTTAATGTAGTGGCTCCTAAATCTGGCCACAAAGATGGTATCAGCTGGGCTGTGAGTGGCAGACCAGTGTAGTAATAACCGGGCTGTGATAATGTGGTGGAAACTCTGCCTGGAATTAAATCAATACTGTGCAACAAATTGGGTTGGTCGTGTGGTAGCTGCGGCAACAGAAATCGGCTCCGAGCATGGTTGGTTTGACGCGAACATCTTAAGATTGTGCCTCCGAGCAACTCTTTTCATCATTTCAACCAACTGGGTCACTCTTGGATTTCAAAGCTGCAAATTTTCTAATTTGGGAGTACAAATTGCAAAGAAACCAAATCATTATATAACTAGACTTACAATGTTCAATGAGCTTATGCAACATAGATTTTCTAATATTTCATAAAATAATTCTATCACTGAATCATATCTTCAATCCATTTATATAACCTGTAGTCTTCTTAATCATTAATGTGATATTTAAAGCCTTGAATACTTCTATCAGTAGTATCACTGCAAACTGCAAAATGTTATCAATTTCTTCCATTTATACTCATACACTATTATGCATATCCTTAAGTCATTCTATGTTCTCAAGTTGGCATAATGTGCGCCTAATTTATATGCAGCTGAAAAGACATGATCTGATGCAAAATCTAGTTCTAATTGGCATTGACACCCTGGTAGGTTAAATCATACAATGAGCTCTGGGTGAAAGTTTAGAGCCATTAAGGTTTGGCCTGACCGCGAGTCCTGACACACTTACTCATCACACATGCTGAACATCGTGTAACTACAAATCTCCCCATTCCTGCCTAGTCCTGAACCAGGAACACACTTCCTAAGTATTGGTGAAACATCTACTTAGAATTCCACTTGCAGAATTCCTGCAGACAACTTCCGTCTGAGCCGAGAAGACCATCCAAAAGACAATTTCCCTGCCCAGCCACCCGAATAATTGTGAAATGAATCATACAGGAGACTGGGGAGAGGGCTTTTGCCACAACGGTGCGCCGACATCCTGGGAGAGAGGGCTGTTTGGGAGAAGACAAATGCAGCTGAGACTTGCCACTCTCCCCGACAGTCCCCGTCTGTGCAAACACGGGAAGATATACTATATCCTGGGCAAAATATGTGTCGGAAACATTAGAGCAACCATCCAACAAATTTCCCCGCTATCCCTTACGCTTCAACCTGCTGACAAGTGCTGAAATTTGAGAGAAGATGTTTATGTATGGTTGCCTGTTCCTGACACGCTATCTACACAAATGTAATGACTGACTAAAAACAAACAACAAGCTATGGTGCAAAACGTACACATACACTTGTTGCAATGCAAGGATACTTGTTGTAGAAATGGCACTTGGAAAAATAAACGGAGTGCCCACTTATTTGCCTGCAGTGTACATATAAAGCTATTGACATTGTCTGAATCCGGAGCCAGTACAGTTCCACAGAATACTTTCACTTCAAAACCAGACAAAGCTTACTTCTTGGACGTGTGACAACCTGGGCCAAAGGTCGACCTTCTACATTTTTGATCTGGTACTGTTTATGTTCACATCCGACTTTGGACTTTTATAATCGGGTGTAGTGTCTACCGATGTGTACACAGATTATTTGATAATGACTAGTCATAGTAATACTAGTATGTAGGTGTTTGAGAACTACATGTAGCAAGCAGAGAGGCATTATTTTTTTTGCTAACTATTGAGTTATCAGTTACAAAATAAACTGAATACTATGTGTTCGTTGCTATGCCGCAGTACACTCAACCCTGTATGAAGCAGTTGGAACAAATTTATTTTTTCTTGTTCCTCCCTGCCTTAACAAACAACATTACAACTTTCCCCCCTGGCTCCTCCCATGCTGTTGTTGGTGTAAAATTGGTTGAAGACAGGACCAAAACAAACAGACCTGCTTCCCCACCTCTGGGGGTGTCAGAGGTCAGGAGAGAGAATTTGGTTGGCATGCTGCGTCCTGTCTTCTCCCCTATCAACCAACTGTTTGGGCCGGTGTCAAAAGATACTGGCAGCAAGATATGTGGACAACTTGTTGCTTTTCATTATGATACAGGGGGAACCTACAGGCTTTACATTGCATTATAGTGCCATCAATCTCAACAGGTATACGCGCGTGTAAAATTAATGTCAGGACTACCTGGAAAGGGCTCTACTACAGAAAAATGTTATAGGACACCTCCAGGGGTTTTGCCTAATATTGCATAGAAGTAGAAGTACACACCCCAAATACCTCAAGTAAAGGCAATCTAAGGATATAGATAACATTTACTTACTTCTTGAAACTTACTGTAGAATGGTTAGGGAGCAAAGATAAAACCTAATGTGTTCCAGAGCTAAAGCTATAAATTTAACCATTGATATATAAGTTATTATAACATCCTTCTGATAGGTTGACTTACGACAAGTTGGTCATCATTATCTATCAGCACCTCTTCATTTTACATGATAACAGAGAGTCAAAAAGGACAGATTAAGAAGGAAATGTTCCTCCACAGCCAACCCATAATTTACAAATAAACAACTGCCTCTTCATCATCTGTCACAATAGACAATGATTACAGACAGGTAATAACAGAGGAGAATAATTGTTTGTTCTTACGAGCTGCCTGTCAGGATGGAGTAAATCAGTAACGGTGCGACATCCCATCTCCTGACTCCTGTAAATCACACACCTCAACTCAAGTGTGATCATCCTTACTACGGCAAACATTGGACCTAATTGAGCGTGTCATTGGCACAAAGCGAATGATAATGACAGAAAAATTTACTTCCCCTGCACCAAGGCTGGCCAGATTGATGAGGAAATCTGCTGTGTTAATTACGCGCAGCTGAGGAAAATCAATGCCGAGCAATGAGATGGTGGAGCCCCTGATTATGACCTGGTAAGGAATGATGGCTGACCTATGACCCAGACCATTCACATCAAGCAGCCATGACAGCTCTGGTGGACTTTGTGTTTTATAAACAGGTGGACAGCGTTGCTGTTCATGTTGTCCTGGTCGTGTTTGCTCTGGAACTGTTTGTTCTAGAGTTATCACATATGATACTGTTTAAACTTGAACAAAGAAACTGAACTACCCCTTTCCTTTAAAACAGCATAGAGCTACATCCCTATGTAATAAAAATCAAAACACTGTCCTAAAGTAATGGTTTTATTGGCTAACGTAGGGTGTTGTATCAACAAACCTGTTTACTTTACACTTAGCTGTAATCTTTGTAATCCTTATCTGTGTAGCTGAGCATTTAGCTGTTAATTTTTAGCAGCCTAAAAATGTTACGGCTAAAGATGCTAAGAGAGAACCTCTAACGAGAGATTGATAACTTTCAACAAGGTCGTTTTCTTGTCGTAGTTTGTTTTTCTGTTAAAGGGAAGACAAAAGAATGTGTTTTCATAGCGCAGCCAACAGAAACCTGTTCCTCTACTTTCTCCTGTGACACAGACTGGCCACTCTAGTGTAACATGATACACCAGAGGCAGCAAACACCTTTTCAAAGGCTTCCAACCAAGGCTTCTAACAAAGGCACCTGGGCGGGAAGTGTAAACAATAGGGGCTAATGATTTAGCAAGTAACTCTCAACGAGGGCTGCACTTGTTCCTGCTTGAGGCAGCAGGTTTGGTGGGATGTACCATTTCCCATGTGTTCTGTGCTAAGTTATCCCGCATGGTACGAAGCAGGCTGGGCTGTGGCAGACCCATACTGCACACTAGTGTGAATACATGTAATATTCCTACCGTTTGCTGCTGGACTTTGGGTGGGTTTGGCACATTTTGTGTGGGTGGCGGTCTGTACTGCTCCTCTACATAGCCTGGAGGACCGTACATAGGCTTGGAAGGCGCTGAGTCGAAGTTCTGTGGCGGTGGGCCAACCATGCCTGGGGAGGTGGGGTGAGTGTAGGGGTCAAGTTGAGAGCCCTCTGGTGTACCTGCAGAGAGAGGAAAGCGTCACTTAGTGAGCTCATATATCACGGAGGGATGTGGTGAGTAAAGAAGAAGGGATATATAGCACGTGAACAGGTGTCATGCGGAACTCACCTGACATCCCCCGACTTGTGGCATTCCTGGCGACGTTCCTGAGCGCGGAGCTGGCCGGGTTGACGATGGGGTTGGGGCCCGGCGAGGGCGTGTGGTGCGGCGGGGCGGGCATGCCGCTGACGGGGTCGGGCAGGCTGGGGACGTTCTGTGGCGGCGTCGACCCCGCTGTGGAACGATACCCTACGAGTCAACAGCCATGATTACTTGCGGGGCATCAGCAGATTTTCAACAAGTCAATCAAAGCACTCAACACTATTCCCAAATGAATACAACGAACGTACAAAGAAGAGCAATACACACCCAGGATCGTCTGTTTTAACACGGAGACGTTTTCCAAGATTTTCTCGCAGTCCTCGGGCTTTACTCCCATCTGCTGGAGCGTGTGCAGTTGCAGTTGGCAAACCTAGGGAATCAGAAATAGCACATTTTAGCGACGTATCTACCCCCCTCCCCAAACATGAGGAGTTCGGCGCCGAAAAAAATGAGCTCGACCATGTTGGCTGACTCGCCACTCACCGATTGAAGCGTCTCAAATCCGAATCTGTGAAAGATTTCGGCGTATTGTCCACACATAAACGTGTCGAGCCACCTCTCCACTGGCCCAGGCATCGCTGCAACCTGCTAGCCGACGTTATTTTGGACTAAAACCGGCAAACTTAGTTGCAGGAAAGGGCAACACGACGAACTTTGTCAGCTACTCATTATCATAATTGATGCAAAAAGGTGAAATCGAAATCCTCACGTGACTTTGTTTATCGAAGTGCATGACGGGTGGCTCGGATATGGAAGAAACCATTAGTCCAGGGGTTACTAGTACTACAAATTTTAAGATAAATTTGCCATCGATATATCATCAAAGTGGTTGGTGTGGCTGGCTGGCAATGAATAGACACGTACCCTATCTTGTCTGGCAGTAGCAAACTTTTATATTGATAAATTTTCATGTTATGTTTCTCCACTGGAGCTGTATTTTAGCAGACATCAGCAATGTCCAGAAATACAAAAATATTAATGTTGCGTTAGTAACGTTACATGGTCTCTTTTGTCATCCTGTCATGGTTTTATTTTTCATAACAGAACTGGTTGTATCTGTTGGAACGAGTTTCCTATTAAGGTACCAAATCATATTTCCACCTTCCTTCTATTACTGTTATACTGGCCATTTTTAATGCCTCTGAAAAATGAAAGACACAAGCAATCACATGGAAACAATGCCTGTTTTGGAAACTATACTAACGTTATATCTAATGTTATATTTTGGCCTAATTCCGAGAAAATCTAAACCATGTACAATTTCTTCCTCTCTTGCCAGCTGTAATTTTACGAGCTTGATCAGTTAAACAAAAATACACACTGAGTACTATAATAAGGACTGTCTTTAATCTGTCCTTGAAGTTGACTGTACATGACCTTGGTAGTTAGGCATCTATTCTTCAAATAATAATGGAAAGGAAACTAAACAAACAGAGTGTACTATTCTTATGGAAAGGTTCCCAATAAGAAATATGAATTCATTGCCAGACAAAAATTAGGTACAGTCTTAAAAATTAGGCATATACAAATTAACATGACCATGCCACTGACATATGTACAACTGGTATATCAGCAGCTATTAAAGATATGAATCACCGAAGACATGCTTTTTACACTGTTGCTTTATAAAAGTCAGTGACTCACATACATGTACTGTATATAAAAAAAGTATACAGGAAGGTCCAATAATAAATTTGAGAGATGTCTGTCATTTAATACCATCAATGATGAAACAAACTGAGCTAGTTCTAAGTAAAAGTCATACCAGACTAGTTGGCAGCAATTCTCACCATTTAGAGACTAAAACACTGTGTAATTGTTGCACATGAAAAGTCTTATTCTTATACAGTCTTTAGTCTTATATAGTCTTCATTCTTCTCCAAATCACAAGATCCTTTTCACAAGAAGAAACAAAAAAAAATTTGATTCCAGACTGTAATGATGGTATGATGCTAAGTACATAGGAGCAAGTACATAGGGGCAATAAATTTTTGTTGCAATATTCATTTCTTTATCAAGTTCCCAAACTATTCATTTACTAATTACTTATCCTTTCCATCCCTTGTGAGACATAAGGTCATGAATTTTTCCTTCCATCCGGGTCTGTCTTTGGCCAGTTTCTTTATTAGCAAACTATTTACAGTTATATAAATATTGTTGTCGCAAACTGTATCTGTAAGCTCACACGAGCATACCAAAATAGGAAAAAAACCTTCTACCTAATATTGCCTGCTTTGGCTAGAGAGAACTAATAAAGGCTCAGACATTTAAAAAATAAAATACAAACTAGAAAGGCCGACATTTGCTTGGGAGCAAATACAGCATATTTCAGTCCATCTCCCTCCCACGCAAAAGTGGACTATTCCAAACTTACCCCAGTGCAAAACTGCCAAAAGTCCTTAAATAAATGAATCAAATAGTAGCTATATGAGAACAAAGATGCAAGAACAAGTACTTTGAATCTCGAAAGCTTTACTAATCTTATTACAGGTATGCAAATACTAACAATGATGAGATTTGATACATTTTGAAGGTCTTAGGCACATAAAATTGAATGTGTGGGTCATTACGCACGACTTAGGTGCTATGTGACCTCAGGTAACCCACAATGGAACACGTGTTCCGTGGATGGAACCGGCCATTCTTTAGATAGAACATGGAACGGGTACAGCACTTTTGGCCCTTTTGTTGCTGAAAATAGCCATTAAAGTCCCCCAAATGAGGCATTTGGAAGTGGTGTATGCCAAATATGTGACTGCTATTCTGTAGACACATGTTCAAGGTACCCTTATACCGAAGTTCAGATCATTTGGTTGTAAAACCAGGGCTCAGGATCCAAAAATCCTTTTTTTGTCAAAAAATGCCCCAAAAAACCTTCATAAAAAATTTTCTAAGGCATGTATCAAAAAAATGGAAAAAACGCCTGGGGGTATTGGCCCACTCTACCTCCATGCCAAATTTCAAGTCATTTGGCTGAATGATGGCTGAGTTGAATCCCTTTGACTGTTTGGCAGGAGGAGAAGGAGGAGGAGAAGGAGGAGAAGAAGAAACATCAGAGAACACAATATATTTCATCCATACCATGGTATGGACTGAAATATAAAAAGCTAAACGTCCTGCGAGCATCATTTGGGCATGCCTTCCTGTTCCACCTTGACGAAGCCGGTTGTGCTGGAGAAATATTTGCCCTGCTTGTCGGTGATTTTCTTCTCTGCTGCATTCGGGTTCACAATCTCCAAGCCCTGATGGGAGAAGAGCAGTATTAAATCTTCACTTCAAAAGTAGGGCACTGTTATCATCAACATGAATCTTTACATTTGTCGATGAGGACAACAATAAGTAAAACACTGACAAAAACAATTTGAGATCTTTAGAAGATGGAAACATATGGTCAGTGGTTCTATGCAGACATGGACGTCGACGTAATTCTGTGCAAATCAAATGGATTCAAAATTTACAATAAATTATCATTACTGGTACTAGTAATCAAGAAGATGAAACAGGAAAGACAATTAATGCTGTTCACCAGAGTTGGAAAGGGTTGAAACATAGCAGAAGTGAGGTAAAACTTTAAAGCCTATGAAAAGCATAATGCTTTAATAATTCATTTTCTCACAGAAAGAAACATAGCCACACACTAACCTGTAGCGGAGTGAAGGCTACACTGGAAGCTGTTCCTGACACCTGCCCTCGAACAGTTGATCTCCCACCATAGCTAATCTTTCCTGCGTATGTTGTTCTTCCACCATATACCTGCTGCTTTTGTAGGTTTTTCTGAGGTAAAATAGAAGACATGAAATCATTCACACATCAAATAGTTTTTTCTGCAATTTCCCCACAAAAGATATCAACAAGTAGTTTTTTAAATCTAATGAATTGTGAAAATATGAAAACTGTGTAATTATGCTACATGAAAGTATAGTCTACTACAGATTTGTAAGCAGTTGGCCAAGTAAAAGCTAAGTTGAGATATTTCTGTCTTAGTACTCTTACCTGTAGTGTCTTGGAGATCTTGACTTGTGTCTTGTTGTCCACCTGTGGCCCACGGACTCTGCCTGTTCCTCCTTTTCCAACCATGCCTAACGAGAAACCCAGGTCATCCTGGTATGCATCCTCTTCAATCTGGGAGACGAAAAGTAACAAAAAAAAAATAGGTTACAACAAGGGAGTCACAAATACAATGAAACTGCTGATTGTGCAAGATGTGAACACTTAATCTACCTGAAATACAAAGTGCAAGGTCACTAAAACATTGAGTTGGACTATCACCATGAGAGAAATAGAGCTGACACCACATTTTACCTCTGCAAACTGCATTCTATTGGCCTGTTTTCTAAACTCCGTCATCCCCAGCCTCTCCTTCATCTTCCTGTACCGCCGCCCTCCCCGTTTCTTCCTCCCCGGGTCGATGGGCGCGGGTAGCGGCTTCTCGTGTTTGACGGGAGGAGGCTCCTGCCACTTGTCCAGCTTCTTCTGGATCTCGTCCTTCAGGTTGCTTCCCACCACGCCGCTGGCCGACTCGTGGAAACTGTCCACCCTCGCCGCCAGGGTGCACTTGGCTGATACCAGACGGGCGGCCTTTTTTCTTAGATCCTAGAACAACACATGGAATACCACTTCTTGTCAGAAAAAGAGAGAAGGAGTGAGGGACAGAGAAAGATAGGATATAATCTAGTGCATTGATATTTTCTACTACAAGTTCTGGACTTGCTTGCATTTTTGTGAAATACTATCTTTTTTCCAGTTAACAGTTGATACAGCGTTGGGTGTAATATAACTAGCTGCTGCATGCCTGCAAGGCTTGTGTATTACGCCGAAGGATGGTTATACCAACTATACAGACACAGAACAGTTTCTCTTTAAAAAGTGACTACTTTCACAGACTTACACTTTAGCAAAATAGTTGTGACACAAACAACAAATACCAGAACAAGTACTTACCGCAGGCATATTCTGCACCTGTTCACTGTAGTAGATGAAGCCTGTGTGGGGCATGATTGCCGTAGAGGAGAAGCCGGCTAGTGTTCTCTTCTGGGCCCCGAGAACCAGAACGTTACAGGACGGCATCTTGGAGAGAGCAGTCAGGCCTCCAGCCACACCTAACCAAGAGTGCCACATGTTTTGGTGAATTCTCTGTATCAGTCATGTTACAGAATGCAGATGATCTTCTTATTAAACAAAATAGTAAAGCCTCCACCTCCTGTCTGCTGCCTAATGCCTCCCCGTCTAGAATTGCATACTAGTATTTCGGTACTAAAGGTGCAAAGGTGCACATGAGAAAAAAATACTTGCATAAAAAAGGTTACTTGTACTGGAGCAGACTGCTAAAAAATTAAGTGCACAGCACCATATTTAAGTGCACCAACTTACACACGAAGAGGTAATTTTAACCCTATAATGAATTCCACAAATTTTGATTTTTTAACACCCACCCATGAGTTTTGCTGCTGTGGATGCTCCCACAATGATGGACAGGTTTGGAGCAATGAAGGACATTCTGGACTCCACATATTCATAGATCTTCAGCTTGGCTGCATTCAGGTCCACAGCCATGTCACAGGCTTCGTTGATGTCAGTCAGATCATCAGCTGACAGGATGGACCTGGGGGGGAAAAAGGATCCAGTCACTTTAAGGGATGGTAGAATAATAAGACTCATATATGTAATAGTGACCATTGAAGGTAACAATGAAAATTACCTACACCAGACAAATTTTACCGGCACCACAAAGACTTTGAGAAGTATGGATCATACTAAAGCTCTTTAGAAACTACATGTATTGCCATAATTTCTTCTATACTAGTAGGTGGTAACAGTGAATGCAGCAAATAAAAATCCACACACACCTACATTTGTATATAAACACAGTACATGGTGTTGCAGGTAAGGTGCAGATAGACATCAGAAATACCTGCACAGTCCAAGTTTTACCCACACTAAGTTAGTGCAGGTAAAATTGATGTGATGCTATGATGCTGATGATTACATCTGTGGGTCACTGAACTGTTGCATGCTACTGCATGTGTACAGCTGTGATTTTATTTAAAACCTACCCTTGAGTGGTGGAGGCCGTGACACTAACCACCATGATTGTGGCATTAGTCAGGATGGTTGGGAGGACCTCATTGTTCTTTGTCTTTTCCAGATCATTGCCAATCTCCTGTTCAACAGAAAGCAAAACATTAATCGTTAACAGTTCCATGTAATAGTAAGTCTAGCAAACTTTGGAAGATCTATGTACAAAAATACATGTACATCATTTGGACCACAGGTGTTTATCTTAAGAAAAGATGAGATAAGAAGACAAAGTTGTGTACTCACCCTGACTGTCCTGATGTAGTCTAGAGCCATGGGAACAAGGGACTCCAGCTCAGGAAACCGTTTAGAGTAGATGTCACGGACAAACTTGTGAATGATGTCTGAAATTGAAGAGTACAAGTATTAGTGATAATTTTCTTAAACATTGACATGTGAAGTGTAATCATGTGTAACCCTTGCAAAATGATACACTGGATAGTGAGTAAGAGCATAAGAGCTGAAATCTAGTGTAACATTTTAAAAATACACATAGACCTATAAGTAGCCTGTATACTTGAAGCCTTTATCACTGGTGGAGAGAAGAGAAGCTGGCCATACTTACTGATCTCATTCTCAATCTCCACAGTGAGGTTGTTAGCTTCCACAATCAGCTGGTACTCTGGGTCAGCTTCTACTGGTCCAACCACTGGGGGGAAAGTAAAACTTTTTAACTTCAGTTTAGGCAACTGACTGAGATGACTTAATCTCAGTCTTAATGACTCTTATGCATAGTAGAGATAACAAAACAAAACAACTGACATTTTATAAACTGAACACACGGGTACACTTAAAATACTACATTGTAGTATATCATAGGCAGGGTTGGACAAGTTTTCAAAAATCCTCTTGCCCTACCGGGCAAGTACCTGGTCATTTTCACTTGCCCGAACCAACTTTTCACTTGCCCAAAATATGACACATTTCTATTCATTTTACTAGCAGAAAGGAAATTATTTTATTATAGAAGAGTTTATTTATTGGATGCTTTATTCATCAAAATTGTTTGAAACTCGATCGAAATAATGCAGGGGCTATACTTTGCATCCTAAAAATTTACTTGCCCAATCGGGCAAGTGCAGGGGGATATTTACTTGCCCGAACAGTACTTTTACTTGCCCTGGGCAAGTGGGCAATGGGACTTGTCCAACCCTGATAGGTGTTTCACTGTAACCATGACATACTTTCGTCTCTGAACCCGCTGCTTGTGTAGTGGTCGATCTGCTTCATGACGTGCTTTAACTGCTGCGAGTCTCGCAGCTTGGCGATGGAGGCTATCCCATCCTGCTTCACTTCCATCTCCATGGTAACCTCCTCCACATCCTCCATCTCCTTCTCCTCGTTCTCCGGAGCCTCCTCCTCCAGGTCCGCCAGGAGCTCGTCTGCTAGAGACATCCTGATTGGCTGTCTGTCTCCGCTGGGCTACAGAATACCTACAGTTGTCAACAAGGTGAACAGTCACTTGTAGGAAAAAAAATTGAGTTCAAGTTCAACTGTTCAGCCGTTGTTGTTGTCCTTGCTTTACATGTATTTTTCTGCTAGACATGGTCTGTAGGTAATCTCCAAGCAGATCTTTGGTGGCTGTGGGTGGCAAAATGGTAGCTGTCTTGCCAATGGATACAGCTATACAGCCTGGCCAATTTGATTCTGTCTTTGCGGCCACCAAAATTTTACCAAAAGATCTGCTTGGAGATTAGTCTATAGTATAAAAGGTGTTCAGACAGTAATTACCACTGGTTAGATATGTTAAACGATAAAAAAATTATACAATGGGTACTAAATACTTGAGTAAAACAGCACAGGTTACATGGAATGGACATTATTACGCGAACAAAACGGACAAACATGAAATGATTTTCCAAAGCAGCCCTTTCCAAACAACTGCCCCCCTCCCCCTTCAACAAATGCCTTCTCCTGCTGCGACTTTGTGCCACGATAAACACAATTCTGAAACATTTGAACACCCGAGGATATAGAATAACTGTAATAATACACTTACAATTTCTCACAGCTCTAAAGTACCAGAGAGGAGTTTTCCTGTTGTTGGAAAATTGTTGTTAGCCAGATTTCGCCTCACGTTGTTTCGACGTTCACTAAAGCATTGTGGGGAAATTCGGAACGTCCACTGAAACTAAAGGGTACTCATTCCTAATGTGCAATGAAATGGTTTTTACATTGCAGCAAATAGAATAATAAAAGACTTTAAATAAATATAATACTTTTATTGGACATCTTACTCTTTTAAAACATGAATAGTAGGGTCAAATAGAGTAATATATTGCTGCTATAATTTTTGTGCGCCCCTATAAAATAATGTGAGCTCCCGGGGTTAGAGTTTACGTGGCTTGGTGAAACCGTGGATTCAGGCGTGTAATTTGGGGTTGGCGGGACAAAAACTTAAATTTCTCACTCCAGAAACCCAACTGTAGGTTCTAGGCATGGTCATGGAAGACGACAAGGAAGAGCGGACGCTTTGGGTGGGGAATCTCAGCTCCCAAACGACGGAGGAGCTGCTATACGAACTCTTTCTCCAGGTCTGTTGTAAAATATATTGTTGTCAGGAAATAATGCATATGCGGTGTTGTTTGCATGATAAAATCCAACGCCTTTTGACATATGTATGATAGATATATAAAATCATGGTTAACAATCTATAATACAGCACTGTTGAAATTAATTCATACAATGTTTATATAATGTGTTCTATGGGGTTGTAAAAAACTCATGGTCGTTTGCCAATTGCAAGGAAAGAAAGAAAATAATTTGTTTTTCCAGTTTTTATGAATATCTTATGTTTGCTATTTTCTAGGCAGGTCCGTTAGTAGGAGTCACCATCCCTAAGGACCCAGGCACAGGCAAGGCGAGGAGCTACGCCTTCATCGAGTTCAAACACGCCGTGTCGGTACCGTACACCATCGAGCTGATGAACGGCATACGGCTGCACGAGCGCTCGCTGCGCCTGCAGTGTCGTACCGGCTCCAAGCACGCCAGCCCCGCACACGGCGGCGTGGACAGTCCCAACGCCACCCCCACCACCAGTCACAGTTCACCACCCCCAACCGCCCCAGCTCCAGAGGGCCTTCACC
Organism: Branchiostoma belcheri; assembly: GCF_001625305.1. NCBI lineage: Eukaryota > Metazoa > Chordata > Leptocardii > Amphioxiformes > Branchiostomatidae > Branchiostoma > Branchiostoma belcheri. The sequence goes on from NW_017802514.1 coordinate 442,085, forward strand.
ACCCCCCAGATGAACCCCCCACCCCAGGGGTTTAACCACTTACTGGGCTTCCCCACCCCCACTGACCCCAGGGGCAGGCCTGATGCCGACTCCCATGGGTATGCAGATGATGAGCCCTCACCAGATGGCACAACAGGTAGGACTATAAACTTATAAAGCTACAGAATTTTGTAGTCTCCACCAGACTAACAACACTTGAAAAATAGCAGAATGTAGCCAAATAGGGAGAATAATTAGTCAGGGTAGTTTTGCCTCCATAGAGTTAAATTCCATGTGCAGTTCAAGAAGGAATGTTACACTTACTGTGGTCCACTCCACTTTTTGCTGTAGGCATACAAGAATATTAGTATTTGTATGTTCAACACTTTTCTCCTTCATTCAGTTGAAAATTTTTTCTTATCTGTTTGTTTGTGTTCCTCTTTGTCAAGTCACCGTCTTTGGTTGAGAGTGATCCAGGTGATGTAAGTATGGACACTGTACTTGTCTTTCTTCACATCTTCCCTAGCTTTTCTTGTTTCCAACTTATTCCAACATGTATCTTGTCAGTACTGTATGCATGTAGAAGTAATCATCAAATCCTGAACGTTGTTTTTACAGATGCAAAGAACGCCAATGAGCCACCACAGGCCGAACCACAACAACATGGGACATCGGAACGAGTACAGCCCCATGGACACGCCTCACAGGGGATCCCGGGACAGAGATCACAGGGACCAGCGGGGCTGGGCAAGAGATTCAGACTACCGTGGGGGGAGGGATTCAGACTATCGTGGGGGGAGGGACGCAGATTACAGAGATCGCAGCAGGGACAGAGATAACAGGAGAGATAGCAGACACTATCAACACAGGAGATAGGGATTTGTTGTGACATTCCCTTATAAATGCTTTCATAATACAACAGTTCATACTTCATTGTCAAGGATAGGGGGACTTTTTTTGACAGCGTTCTTGGCTTCTGTACTTTATTTCTGTGTTGAAAGATGTGAATACAAAGAAACCTCAAGCTGAACAACCCTTTTTTTAAGTAAAGCAGTTCTGATGGTGATTTTCCAGCCACACTTTGTAAATAGTCTTTTTCTCATCTTTTATAGTAGAGAGTAGCATTACCCTATTCATGGGGCCTCTAGTCTAGACAGTTACAAAATTGTCTTACCTGGGTTTGTCCATTGTGAAACAGAAAGGTTTTATTGAGAGATGTAAATCCTGCCTGATCCTTTTTTTTTTTAGTTTTTTAACTTAATTTTCTGTGTATATAAATAGATAGTGATGTTTTCTATTAACAGTGTACATATTTGGCTAATGCCATATTTGAATGTTCAAGTTACCTTTTCTTGTACATGTTGTATTATTTACTTTTATCCTAGATAGGGGATTTTAGTTGAGCACTAGTGTATCATCAGTGCAATGGTGGTGATGTTGATAGCAACAAAAGTTCTATTACAAAGCACACATAAACAGGCACATGCATTACAGCACTTGTTTTCTATTGTGGATTAAGCAACTACATGTATTTTCTGTGGGTTTATTCTCTAGAACAAACTTGAAACTGCATGACACGGACATACAGGTAAATTATATGTGGACATTCATGTGCTCAAACCACAAGTCTGTTGTCTTATTTCTTGTACAGGTGACATTATTTACTGAGTACAGCAGCTATTAAACCTCTATGGAAGTGAATTTATAGCACAAGTTGTTGAGCCAGTTGCCCAAGAAATTTCAATTCATTTTGCAATTGAGATTTTGAAAGGAGTTTTTATTGCAACATTAACAATACGACTGAAGCTAGGGTACAGCTTGCTGCACATGAAAATCTCTGGCAGTTGTGCTTCTGGAGGAGTGGATTCTGTTGAACAGTGGCAGACTAAGAGGAACTTGTGATCTATACGCCCGCTAGAGGGCGCAACTGAGTGGTCCACTCTACCAACAAAATTCTATTGCGTTACCCACTTAATCTGCTAGAGGGCGTAGCAGAGCCGTGTCTGTTATTGTAGACTAGTCCAGGTAGATTAGGGGTGTTTTGTTTAATAAACCATATTTAACGCAAAATTTCTTCAATTATCACACATTAAAAGAAAATCAACTTAATGATTCTTTTATAGTAACTAAAATCATTTGCTTTGTATACTTATGCTGGAAAATGAGATATTACTTTTCCTCCCCAAAGCGCGTAGCCTTCCCTATGAAGATAATAGATTGATCCTGAAAGATGGCGGCTGACTCAAACGGTTGAAACAACAACAACATTGAAGCAGACGCAATTATTTCACTTTTCCGGGAAATTTCAGCGCTTTTGTGAGTATTTGTTATACATACAGTTACAATACACAGTAAGACTCGATTCAATACGCGATACTTTAGTTAGTCCTCTTTGAAACTGCACCTTTCTTCAAAAATCACTCTGAAGCGTTATTTAGGAATTATCCGTTTATGGCTTTGGCTTGCTTGGTTATGTCCTTGGTTATGCCATTACCTCCATGGTTATGCTTAAACAGGTCATTTCTTGTCCTCGTGATCATTACTGCTGAAAAAACAACAACAAGCCACTAGATCCCTATATCTTGTGTATTGAAATTAATATGAACTTGTGTTCAACGAATCCTTCGAAACTGTTGATTTTAAAAATCTTGAAAGTAAAGGCATCGGTACACTGACCCCCGTAATTTATATTACAATAACGTTGTTCTTGTAAAGATTATGCATTTGAAGAAGGCAGAACAAAAATTTAACTAAACACGTTGTGGCACAGACATACAGGATCATGTAATTATGAAAGACCATCAATCATTTTGTATAGAAGGATTTACCAGTTACCGAGCAGCAAAACAATGTTAACTGTCCAATTAAGATCCAAAGTCTGTTCCCAAATTATTATCACTGTTGACTTGATCAACACGCAAGGGTTTTAAACATGGTCAGCAAAGTTATTGCTAACATATCAGCAAGTGTGAAAAACATTACATAATCTAAGGAGGGAAAAAGATGGGCAAGACAGTCAAATGAAAATGATTTATTATAGTGAATGAGTGATGGATTGGGGGCCTTTCAAGTTTCACCATTCAAGATGATAACAGATGATACAATAACAAGACAGATTCTTATTACTTAGCCTGGGTGTCATCCTCTGTAGACTCCATGTCCGCAACATTAGGGAGCCTACATAGGATATCGGCACCCAGGCTACTCCCTCTATCTTGCTCTTGAAATAGCCCAGGTCATCCGTGAATAGTTTCACCAGGTTGGTAAGTTACCGAGTAAAGAAACTCTATTTTATACAGCTGACACAGAAATTCACAGCAATGTGAACCAGTCAGAGATGACAGACAGTCACCAAAACGTCGGCTGTGAATAAAACACTTGGTTGTGTGAATAGAATCTCTTTACTCAGTCCACGCCAACTGACTTTTTATTTTCAGATCCTGAACACGGTCCTCAGTGTTCGCGGCCGCGATGGATGAGTTCCGTCGGCTGTACCTGCAGCTCTGTAAGGACCACGACACCGAGCCGCAGGAGTCAGTACTGCAGCAGGTCAAGGAGCTGGGGTCATCCCCGAAACACGGGCCCAGCAGACTGGACCTGTCTACTATCAGGTACGTTTAACCATGGGCCCAGCAGACTGGACCTGTCTACTATCAGGTACGTTTAAACCATGGGCCCAGCATTCTGGACCTGTCTACTACTAGTATCAGGTACATACAGGAGCGCTAACCCTAACCCTGAAACACAGGCCCAGCAGACTGGACCTGTCTACTATCAGGTACATTTAAACCATGGGCCCAGCTGACTGGACCTGTCTACTATCAGGTACGTACAGGAGCGCTAACCCTAACCCTGAAACACAGGCCCAGCAGACTGGACCTGTCTACTATCAGGTACGTTTAAACCATGGGCCCAGCTGACTGGACCTGTCTACTATCAGGTACAACTTACAAGGTTGAAGAGATTCATTTGTCATGTACTATAGTACTAACCTCCAAATTTTTGATGACTATCTCAAGTCTCTGGCCTCGTCTCGTGCTACTCCGTGAACAAAATGGACTGATAGCCATTGAAAATTTGGAGGTTAGTACTCTTACCCTTCAAAAACTTGTCTGCTGAAAAAATTCTCTATTAACTAGATTTTCTGTGCGTTGTGTTTCTGCAGCCTCCACGTGGACACGTGTGCAGTCCTGGGGAAGGCTTTGTCCACTGACAGGTCCTTCTCAGAGATCCGACTTGCTGACTGTATGCTGAATGAAGAAGGTACATGTACAAGCCAGAAGACTACCACATTTAAGAAAAAAAACACCAAGGCCTTCTGAAGAATGTCTTGAACAGTGTTACACCGAAATCTGATTCTGAAGTGTGCATACTCAGGGATTAGAGATGCTTCATTTGTAGATCTCTGCTGTTAAGTACAGTACCTACTTGTTTAATTTGTGTGTTGTTTAAAGGAAAAGTGGGAATGAGCTCTAATAGTTACTGAAAAGAAAACTATATCTTGTAGATGTTCATTCTCAACAGGTACATGTACTAGTACCTTAATTTATAATCTCATGTTTACTTTCCTGAGGTGCCAAACTGCTTCTACATGGTCTATGTTCCAACACGATGGTCAAGAACTTGGACCTCAAAGTAAGTACAGCTTCGTAAACATTTGTCCAGAGTTATGTTGTCACAGTTGCTATTGGATACTGTCTACTCGCTGTATGTAATCTACAATTCAATAGATCATAAGAAACATTTATATAGATTTTATATATTGGAAAAGAGCACAGTCATTGGAAATCATAATTTCTAATGTGGAAATTAGTTTAGAGTTGTGTGTAATGGTTTAAAGGTTATACACAAACATGTTGACATAGTTAATGGTTTGTGTGGTGTTTTCCAGGGGAACAACTTGAGAGGTGTGGGTGCAGAGTCCATCGGAAAACTGTTGAAGTTTAACAAATCCCTGCGCAGGTCAGTGGAACATGGTGGTGGTGACTAGAACAGGATTAATGTTTACAAATTACCCTAAACCAAGTTTTAGTACATACACGTATTTTGTAGAGATCAATCTATGATAAGTAAAAACATTCTTACATGTACATATAAGTCATACAAAGTCCAAATATCACAATAATAGGAGTACATTCAGGTTTTAATCACAGTGCAATATAATGCCGGTAACTTATACCCAAGACAAACTGAAAAAAAATCACAATTTAACATTGCTACTCAACTCAGGTGGACTCAGTATGCACTTAATAACAGTTTTACCGGCCCATGTATACTACCCCTTGGTATGGTAAATATATGTGAAATTTACCCTTTTCTGCTGTTTTTTGTTTCCAGTTTATACCATCCTTGAAACACATAGTATATCCTTGAAACACGTAACACTGTGTAGTCATTTCAGCCCCTGTGAAGTAGCAAAAAGCCCAGGGGAAATTAGGGCACCATAATGTATTGGGTTTTAATTGCTGCTGTCAGTGTGTTTAGTGTTGGGGTTATTGAGGTGCCCTTGTGGATTTGGTTACTGTAATATGTGTGAGAAGTGGAGAAAACTGCCTGAGGGCATCTTGATGATTGTACACTATTGTAGATATGTCAACCACTGAAGTTCTGATCACTTGATAGATAATTACACATGTTAGATTATTAATCGTCAGATGGCAGGTTACAAAGATAGAATAGAAGCTTCCATTAAAAAAAAGAAACTAAAAGCTTTCATGCTATTGTTCATCATACATTTTCATAATCAGTTTGTTACATTTTCTATTGAAAAGAAAAAAGAGAAATGTACCATAGCATGGTAATGTGCAGCTATCTAACAGTGAAATTTTAATATGTCTTGAATGCATGTAAGAGTACATTGCTGTATTATGCTACATTAATTTTGTACTTAAGAAATACTGACTGAATCTCTTATTAAAACCCCATTTTTGAAAATGTTTAACATTTACCCAACCATGTTTCTGTGTCAGTGTGGGGTTTCATTTCATACTCTGAAAGTGTATACTCTGAGGGATTTCTGAAAGGTTTAATTGTACTTTTTTACCAGTGTGTGTCTGGAGTGGAACTCCCTGGGCATGTTTGCCAGTTCCTTCACCATCCTGTGTGAGGGCCTGGGAGCCAACCATACCCTGACAGTGCTGGACCTCAGGAACAACCAGATCACTCACGACGAGGCTGCAGAGATCGCCGCTGCACTCAGGAAAAACGAAACTCTCAGGACACTGGGTAGGTGGTAGACTTACTTAGTTTGGTATCCATACATATTATAGCTGCAAATAGGAGAGGATGAAAGAGACTCGGCAGCTGTAGTACTGGTTTGGACCTCAGGCTATGGTAGACTGTCTCTAGATGGTTCCTTGTCCAAACATAGTTTTTTTACCTGTTTTTTTTTTTTGCTACACTTCCTCTTCTTCTTCTTTTGCAAACCAAGAAGGTCAAAGAACAGGAACCATGGTAACTAGTGTTGGGTTACATAATGTTGCAATTTTATAGCAGGAGGGATTTAGACTCCTGTCTGACCATTCATGTGAATGTGTTTGGGTTAGAATTAACAGAGCAGACCATATGCGAAGGTAAACATTATGCATTTGCTTTGCAAATGTTACCTTTCTAGTTTCTTTTCTGTTCATGAACTGGATAGGTAAGAAAAGTATAGTCACCTGCGCTGTCAGGTTTGTGTTGAGACCAGTGTTTTTTTGTGTTCCTCAGACCTCAGGTGGAACAATGTGGGGATTGTAGGAGGCAGGGAACTCCTGTCTTCCCTCCAGCAGAACAGAACCCTGACTAAGATGGAGCTCAGTGGCAACAACGTGCCTGCAGACACCATCAAGGCTATAGGTAAAATCTCAGATTGTCAATGTCATACTGTCTTCTGTTTAAATTCTTGTTCTTCAATCAGTGGCAATATCATGATTTCTATTTACATTGAATTTGATTCTTGTGATTCTTGTGTATTATTGTATGCTTGTTTTGTTGTTGTTGTTATTTTGGTCTGTCAAGGATTCTTAAGAAACCAGCTTCTCCATACCATTGATGGAATGATTTTTCTGTTGTTCCATTACATCCACAGTATTCACCACAGTGAGTGGTTGTAAAATATATACAGCTCAAACTAGCCAGTGGCTACTACAAGGGACTAGTCCTGCTGACAAGACAATAGAGGACATGACAATACCTAAAACAGCTCAACTAATAATGTTAGTTTAGCATTATGTATTTTTACAATATCTGTCTATTGTTCCATGCTTCAGAACAAGCCCTGTCCACCAACGCTGACCGTATCCTGCTGACCAGTGAGTACCAGGACAGGACTCGGATGCTGACCAACGAGATTGACAGCATCAGGAAGGACAGATCCATGCAGGTTGGTGGGGTAGCTGACAGAAGTCTGTTCCTACACTACCTGGTTCTGCAGTGATGAGGGAAGGAGAAGACCTGTCAAGTTGGCTCCTGTAAAATATTTCTGCAGCATAGATATTCATCCATCCATCTCCTATTTGTGACAAGTGCATCATTCCAAAGGAAAGAAAATTGAAATAAAATGCAATTACATTTGTATGTGATGTTATATAATAAAAGTTTTGTTTTCTGAACAAGAAAACCCTGATAAACACAATACATGCAGTTGTGATGATGCAGTTGTGTCTTGTCCCACTGTATACTTCATACTGGTGACAAGTGCATTCTTCCAAAGGAAAAAAATTAAAGGCAATTGTATCAACCTTTCTTTCTTAATATATTAAAATTGCAACGGCAATACACTGTGGAACATGAGGCAGCAAACTCAAACTTTACAAATTTCCAAAAGATTGTATTTTGCAGGAGAAAAGCCTGATATAACACACTGCCTCCCAATTGTGACTTGTTCCCTTAGTTGTTAGCATCAGGGGATTAAAGCTGTCTCTTCAGTATTAATGCCCATCTACCATGATTTACGTGTACGATCAGTCCCTACAGACTGGGAGTGTCTGACTCAGTCAGAGGGCCCATCTGTAAACCACAGCCACATAAATCATTCATTACCACTGCTAGCCCGTAAGCCACCTGGGGATGCCTCCAGGTGTGAGCTACTTTTTATAGCCTGGCTCCCAAGAGGCCTGTTAGTCTTCACCTTGTGGTTGTCAGCCACTCAGTGTTTGCCATTTGTGCCTTGCCTATGTTGATTTTCTTCTTTTTATGGCAATTGGGTACTAGTAGAACTAGAAGCTTAGAATAAACCAGGGAGGCATGACTGCTAAACCTGTGAGTTTAACTGGTTTTGATAGTAGCTTATTGTATTGCGAGGGGCCAGAGAAAGGGTTGTTGAAAACAGAAGCACATCCTACAGTTGAGAGATTGTAAGGAAATTACTGCAATCAGAGATGAGCATGAAGGAACCTGGTGTTGACCCAGCATCTTGGTCCACATTCTTCTGGTATGTGATGAGACGAAGATATCTTTTAAAACAGGTAAGAAGTGATAGATACTGTGGTGAAAGTGATCTCATTTCAGAGTAGTTCTACTGGTTGTGATGCTATGTACAGTATGTACAGTATTTATAACCGTACTGGGAAAATTCCCTAGCTACACATTGATACAGACAAATCTTGTATCCATCTATTTCTAGCTTATGTCTCCTTTCCAGTGGTAGCTACCTAAGTCCCAAAACAAGGGAAGGACCATGAAGAAGTGGACATAAGCTGGAAATCCCTCGCTAGATACAGACTGGATGTCTAAACCTGACAGTATCTGACACCTGTCTTCTGTAGGTCAGTGATCTGTTGGACAGGATTGACCAGCAGAATGAGAACATGTCCAAGACACAGCGGTCGTCTGCACACAAGATCGGTCGGCTGCAAGAAGCCTTGGAGGAGAGGAAATCATCCTTCAATTCCCTGGCTGCCAAGTCAGTTTTTTTTTTTTTTGTTAAATGATTGATCGATCAATGCTGTATGTGTATGGGCTCGTATGGTACATTTTTTCAGCATTTTTAATGTACAATTTTCTTAGAATAGAAATGTTTGTGATGTGATTTTAAGCACATAGTAAATGTATCAATGGCTGCATATGTCACAATCATTAGAAACATTTTTGTGTACTTTTCATGAAGATACAAACTGTAGATTTTACCTATCATATTCTGCATTTCCCTTCTTATGCTGTCCTCAGGTTTGCCAGTCATTTATGTGCCAACATTATATTTAGATATTATCAGCATATTTTCAGTCATATTTTTAACTTTTCATTTGACATATCTTCCACCAATGAGAAGACCACTGTTTCTTTCAACAGATTGAAAATGACGGAAGCAGCCCTGGCATTGGCCGAGCAGAAGTCACATGACCTGGGGGAGCTGCTGACCAAGTCCCGCCAGGAGAACAACCAGTCCCAGGTGCACCACCAGGCCGAGCTCATGAAGGAGAAAGAGGTGAGAACAAAAGGAAAAAGGTTAAACAAGACTGACAATGAAAACGTACATTGCCACGGCGACGGTGGTTGCTGTTAGTTAGGGTTATTGTTAGCATGGCACTGCCATGATTTCATGATTTTGAGGAAGACTTGGTGTCTGTTAAGTCTAGACAGATACAGTGCACTCCTCCCCTGAGTGTATAGTGAACAAGCCCCGGGGTCACAGAAAGTAGGGCCATCCAGGGAAGAGGTCTTCCCAAGGGTTTCCAGGAATGTGGGCATAGATGTGGGTCAGAAACATGCCTGTGGACATTCCATTCCTGTGGACAAAATGCCTGTACCATTCCTAGAATTCTTGCAAACTGCACACAATACACAGTACCATTAGGCTCCTCCCTGAGACGTCGCCAAAAATGACAACAACCCAACTTTGCTAGGGAAAAGAAATGGAAAAGCTGAGCATTGAGAAAGTCACAGGTCTAACACCAAGCTGGACTCATTAAGTCATAGTATTTACTAGGGAAAATTAAGTCATACTAAGTATTTATTAGAGAAAGTCCTGAATACAGATTTTCATGCTTTAAATAAATTTGCAAGCCCAAAGTGCTGCATGGTACCATAAACAGGATTATTAATGCTTGTGTCAATGGGATAAATTATATTTATTTAAGGGACCACCACAGTGGCCAGATTTGACTGTAGTATTGTAAATGGAGACTCGGTATTGATTGATCTTTTTTAAGAAGCAAATTATAAATTTACTAGATTTTGTGTCCTGCCTGTAAGTTTAAGTCACCTTCAAGCCTTACCTGTGATAGATGAGCTGTGTTGAGATTGCTGAAGTGAACTTGAATGGTTCTCCTGTCTGTTAAGGACCGTAACGCGGCAGAGGCCAAGATGAGGAAGGACCTGGGAGGGGTGCACGACAGGAACCTACAGCTGGAGTCTAAGGTCAGTGTCGTGTGGTGTAGTGGTACATCACTGGACTATGAAACGGGGAGACCCGGGTTCGATTCCGGGTCGTACCCGAACAAGTCCGAACATGCGCCGCGACGTTGTACCCTTGGGAAAGGTACTTTACACGACTTTCCTCACTTCACTCAGGTGAAAATGAGTACCTAGCTTCGGTTACGGGCGTCTTATCGGATGGGACGTTAAATGGAGGTCCCGTGTTTGAGGAGAGACACACCTCAAGCACGTTAAAAGAACCCACGTGAACGGAAGTGGAACAAACCATTATGGTCTAAAATGGGGTAGGGAATTTTCCTGACCAGCCTCGTAACCCCTGCTTCTCCTATTGGGTCAGTTAGTCCTCACTACTTGTGAGGATGTTTCTGACTCAGGGAGAAGAGTTGCTGTTACAGATGCAGGCTAGCTCTATGCCTAGAAGTGGCCAATGGCCTTGCATTGAGCGACACCGTTAAAAAAAAAAGTAGTCACCATTTCATCAATTCTGTGATCATACCACTTATAGGTTATATAGCTGTTGTTATGAATGTAACATCATCATAGAAAAAACGTGGTCAGTCTAGTTGTATACAGCACATGTAGGTACTGGAAATGTAACAAGTAGAAATGTTTCATCCACTACTCCACTGCTGAAGAAAAACATGAGAAATGAGAAAATTTCTTGTATGGTGAAGTGTAGTTATTCAAAATCTCAAAGCCTTGGAGAGGATCAGTTATCTATTGAGGTACATGTACTAGTATCTATCACCAAATGAGGCTTAGTTAGAAACTTTGTCTATTAATCATTACTTGGAGTAGTCATTTGGAATAGACTATGAAAATCAACGTCGTCTACACTTTTCAAGAAGAGAAAAGAAGCATGTCAATTGTAAAATTATTTTGTATTGATAAAATATTGCATAGTTTTCCTATTATTACTCTCTTCTAACTAATGTACTGCATTTAGCCCCATTGGGGTACGAATATGCAATAAATTCATTGTTATAATTAAGAAATGACATGATGAACTCTTGATGCTGTTTGATTGACAGGTGGATGAGTTGGAGAGGAGGAACAGGGCCTTACAGGACCAGGTGTTTGAGCTGAAGGAAACTGTCGCACATCTCAACGCACAAATCAAGGTTACAAACACACAATCTGATGGTAGGTTTGCTTTTGACCACATTTAATTTCACTAACAACATCATATGGAGGCTGTAAAATAAGATACAGTCAAACCTGAAAATTATAGTGACCACATTCATGTAAGGTCACTTAAATGATTTTTTTCCATTGGCACAAATATCCTGTCTACAGTGACCACCTGTCCATATAGACCTGATTTTATTGGTCCCCTAAGTGGTATTCTCATGACTGTTTCTAATTATGCATGTTCTTGGCATTATGTTCTTGTACTTGAGGGGAGAAATCAGCCTCAATAATAAGTGCCACTGGACGTTTTACCAGACTGTATAAGTCTTGAACTGAATCACTCCCTTTATCTGTTCCAAAAACTCACAGAGAGACAACAGAGAGAACAGCAGAAACACAAGGATGCCATGAAGGATGCAGAACATCTCAGACAACAGGAGGTGGGCCACATTTAATATAATTGCAAACATTTTGCCAACATTCACTTCAAACTGTCTTTTAGAAATGATTGAAGTATGTTTATTAGAATGAGGAAGAAAGAGAAACAGAACAATTGACTGAAAAACTTATGATCCAAGCTTGACTTTGAGGCACAGATTTATGCCAAACAGGACAAAGATGACAGCGTACTACCGGTAGTATTTTTCATCTTATCCTTTAGAACTTGCTGCGGTACCTGCCTCTGTCTTAAACAGCATCTCTTAATTTTACGCCTTGTTTGCTCATAAAGAAAATTCTTGAGATACTTTCCGTTCTGTACACCAGGTGAGCAGAGTGCGACTGGAGGCAGAGGAGACAGAGAGGGTTCTGAAGGATCGCATACAGAAGATGGAGATGCACAGAATGGAGCTAGAGGAGGTCAGGGTTGTTTACTTCTCAAATTTGTAGCCCTGAACCTTTCTTGTGTCTTTTGGGTGAAAAAAAGTTGTTACTTGACTGCAAATTGCTTTTTTGTTGGTCTTACAGGAGATAAGTCGTCACAAGTCTTCGTTGGTGTCAGAGAAGTCAAAGTATGAGGAGCAGATGCAACAGGCCAAAACCAGAATCAAGCATGACCAGGTATTTGCATCAGATAGACTTGAGTTGTTCTGTGAATCTTGCTGCAGTGGTGGAGAAATGCTGGCCTCCTTTTCACACAATTAGAGTGGGATATGTTGAAGTAGGAGTATATTATGCATTTGTAATACTTTCTATGGACATCTTGTATTCAAATCATTGCAGGTAGAGATCAAGTTAAATTTGTAAAAAAATCTTCCTTCTGCTAGTGTAAGGTTGTAAAATATGTCTGAATTTTCATCTTTAGCAACAGCGAGTGACCCAGCTGGAAGAGAGACTGCGCATGGAACAGATGTCTAAGGAGGAGTTACAGGTATTACATCTTATGTTATCTGAAGAAACCTTTTTTTGAAATCATGTTGCGGACTTACAGAGCCTGAAAAGTTTTACAGACTCTGAGAGCGGTTCATTCTCAAAACATATGGTGTGATGGACAAAGACCGGCATGGAAAGAGATGGCGTTAAACTAAGCTTTGTTTACCAGAAAAATTTGGCCCTCAAAATGCAGGGGAAAAAAACGCCTCAGAGGGCCATGATTTCAAACTTTACATGGGGGAGTATGCCCTCAAAGCCTTCCCCACAGGATTGTTGTGCCTTTGATGCTTCAAGAAAATGTTATGTCAAAAAAGTTTGATCGTTGAGATGACAGAAAAAGATTTCATGCTGGCTATAGAACATTGTGGCACATAATCCTCGGCAGAGTGCAGGTTAAAGTGAAGTTCTCCCCGTCCCCAGAACCACAGTGATCACCAGTCAGCACAGGTCACAGAGCTGCAGACCAAACACACAGGAGCCGTCATGGAGATCGAGGGGCTCAAGAGGAAGATAGAGGAGATCAACCAGGTGGGTAGAATTTTGTGTCCAAATGGCTACCCTTAGTAGGTAGAACAACTACTTGTCTTCCTAAAATAATGATGGCCAAGAATGTTAGCCAGCTTAAGCCTAATTTGATTAGTGTCAAAAAGTCAACTTGTTAATCATAAATTGAAGTTACTTCTGATGGGGTCAAAACATTCACTACAGTAGATGGAAAGAAATCTCAAAGAATATGTTGAGAACACTTGGCAATTTTTCTTTGTATGACCTTCATTTTCAAAGGGTCCTCAGTTATTCTAAGTATGTGCATGTCACTGAAAGTTGCAATGTCACAAATATGCTGCAGCTGTAGATTTGCATTTGTGTATATAGACAGATACTATTTATCAAGTTGAATTTATACTCTTATGAAACAAGATGTTTTGGCAGCACTTTAGTATGGGATATAGTATTCTAAATAAGTACGTCGGCAGAACGTACTGCACCTGCGCGAAACCCGTAATGTATTGTGCATAGCATTTCGGCAGAATGTCTCATTTAAGGTTGTATTCGCTCATATAAGGTTAGCACTTCGACAGTAGTTTTGAAATGTTATGTCGGAAAGAATATCCTCTGCAACAGGCAAAATTCTGATGCAACGTTGACCAAAAACCCAACAAGAAACGCGAAAATACGGGGTTCTGCGCAGGCGCAGTACGTTCTGCTGACGTGCTTTCTGAATACACATTGTCTGCATAAAGCAACTCACCTCTCCATGTGTTTGTCAGGAGCTAGCTGGGAAGAATGCGGAAAAGATGACTGCAGTGGAGAAGGTTCGATTGGAGCTGAATCAGCAGGCGTCCAAACTAGAGGCTGAAAAACTCACCAACACTGAGCTGAACGAGAGGCTGGAGAAAGTAGAAAAACAGCTCAGAGGTCAGACTTCCACTCATTAGGAAAAACTTCTGATTGATAAACATATAACACTGGCACTCATTTCTAGTCATCTTAGATTTCTGGTAAAAAATGACCACAGTGCATGTAACTTACATGGCATTTATGAACATTAGCATACAAAGTTACTTGAGAGGGCTCTTGCTTTGTCCTGCTGGCATTTTTTACGCAATTTTTGTCAATAATTTCATGTCTTAATTAGGTTATACTAGACCCCGACTATTTTTTCCCTGCAGTGGCATACTTCCGCAATCACGCTGCGGTGTGATGGGTTTCACGAGGAACACTCCCAAATCGTACCTATACAGAGTGCTATATAGATGGTACTGAATGTGCAAAACAACAATTGTTGGGCTACGCAGGACTTAAGAGGTGTTGCTCCAAGTAGAGAGTGTAGAAGATGACAACAAAATGAAGTTATTCCAGGAAAAACTTTATTAAGGTCATTTTTATGTGTTTCATGACTTAAGCTTCAATGTTATCAAAGAAAGTACAAGATAGGATACATGTTCAAACAAGAAACATGTACAAAATGTACTTTGGATGACTACTGCTTCCATTGTAGTAGTAAGAGCAGTTGAAGTTTCAGCCCAGTGTACTAGTACTTGTGTCCTTGGCAGTCAGTCTGAAGTTCAAGTCCAGGTGTGTAACCTGCAGCCCCCCTTGGGTCCTAGTTAGCATCTCCAGACACGTCCTCCAAATCTTCCTCAGTATGATAAACGACACGGTTAACTCTGGGAGTCCTCCACGGCTCTGCCTGTCTCTTGTTCTGTAATGATGAATGAACTTGAACACACAATTGGCCAGGAGCCATCACATGAGCAATGGGAGTTGAATACAAAGCCACACATGGCCCATTTAGTTAAAGTTGAAGGATGTACTTGTTCACGGAGAATGGCTTGCATTCTCTTGCTCTTTATAAGAAATCATTGGGGTTCTAGCCCAGTATCTAGTGATGCTGAAGGAGAGTGATGGATGTCACTCTAAATGTCTGGAAGTTATCTTCTTACTACTAGTATATCCACACTACCAAAAATGCTTTTTCTTGTTTTTCTTTCTTCTTTCTTGTACAAAGAAAATGTATCTTATAGCAAGAAATTTTTCTTTGAACAAGAAAGTTAAGAATCCCCGTAGTAAGAAAATTCAAGAAACACGTTTCTTGAGTTTCTTGCTGTAACAAGAAAACGATTCTGTCCACAAGAAAATATCTCTTGAACTAAGAGCTAACTGTTCTTGATGCAAGAAAACCATTCTGTACACAAGAAAAGGTTTCTTGTAGCAGAAAAAAAATACTGTAAACTTTCTTAAAAATTGAAAAAACTAAGATGTTAAGAATATGCTGTATACAAAATGAACCAGAACTATACATTTAACATCTTTACATACGTAAACCTATGAAAATATTTGGGTGCACAGTTACTGTAGACAATGTACTGTATCTGTATCTATATAACCACCCTTCAGCCTAACACACCAGCATTGCTGCACCAAGTATTTCGAGCCCTGGTATTGTTTACCTGGATGTCTAACCCTCAATGACGTACCCACTCCGTGTTCCCCTCCAGACCAGAACCACCGTCACCGTGAGGAGAGGCGAGACCTGGAGACGGAGGTGACCTCGCTGAGGGAGCAGGTACGCATGAAGGATGCTGAGATCAACAGGATCAGGGACGACGAGGCACAGAGGGCCAGGATGTTACAGTCCGCCATCAATAACTATGTGGGCGGGGCTACAGGGGGAAGGAGCTGATACACAACAAACAACTGATCTGGAAGGGGAGGTTGGGTCACACTAATTCAATTTCTTTGTTCTCGGATGTAAAGAAATGATGCTAGATTGGGGTATTCCCCGTAGCATAAAAACATAGTCTGAGAGGAAAGTCTGTACCTTGGCGCACAAAATTTCAGGGAGTGAGTTAGGTGCAAGTTTTCTTCCCAGTCTTCTGTTGTCATATTGCCTTTTGCTAAAATTTTACATTTAAAAGATCCTAGAATCAAGAAGTTGAATTGCTTTGGCCATAGATGCACTCAGAAGTGCAGAGCATTGCCTTCATCTTAAAAGGATATTTTTCTTCACTCAAAAATGTGTTTTAAAAAGACCTGGATATCAAAAGCAATACTAAGAATATTTTTTGTCAGTCAGAAATGTATTATAGTTTTTTTTTTTACATCCTGAAAATTATTTTGCAGGCTATGTGTGTGCAACTGCCAATCACACTGTTATGCACTCTGTGTGTGTCATAAAATCTTCCACAGTCTACTCCACTTGAAAATGGCATTACTGCTTTTCAATACAAGCAGATTGCATTAAACTGTCTTCCATTTATTGCTTAAAGGTTTTTTTTCCAAATAAGAAAATAAAACATTCCGACCAGAAATGTAACAAATACATGTAGCAGAACCATCCATACAAATTTATTATATTTTTCCGTCATATCAATGTTGTTTTTTTAATTTACATTGTATGTAAAACCATTTGTTCCATAGACTTGCTTGAAGAGACCTTGTATATATGTTAGTTGTTATGTTTGAAGAAAGAGAAAACAAATGTGTCATATTAAACTACTTTACATGATGTGCTTGAAGAGTTTGGTGAGATTTTCTGCAAAAAGCTAAAAATGAGGACTTTTCACATTTTGCCTAACACCAAGTCAGATGTATGAACATGGAGAGTCTTGGAATGCCACAGAATGGCTTCACCACTGATCAAGAGTAATGACTTTTCAACAGAGCCTATCAGTGACATTCTAGTCACTGATCATCTTTTCCCTGTCATCCTGACAGACGTTCTGTTAACTGTTTGTGGACCTAACTGTAAGCAACTAGACCAGCTATGCTCCTATCCTGCAGGGTTTGTCATATATAATGTGTGCAAAATATATATTACTGTTCCCTGGATAGATAGCAAAACTAAAGTTAAATAGAAACCCTTATAAAATACTGCACTGCATAGAAACGAATCATAATTTCGATAACCCCACGATGTGACAACTCCCTCATGTTCCATTGTCCATACTCATACAGACAGGGTTGTCCTTGTACGGACCTTCATCCTCCAACACTCCCCAGGGAGCACAGACCCAGGGGTCGTAGGTTATCCTCTGCCATGCCTGCAGCTGGCTGCGTAGCTCCTGCAGCACGTCACGGTAATCACTGTTTCCCGCCAGGTTCACAGTCTCCTGCGGGTCAGTCCTCAGGTTGTACAGCTCCCACTGCGGGCGGTAGTAGTAGTTCTTGAGTGTTTTGAACCAGTGCAGGGGCTGCCCCTCACGAGTCCTGTTTAAAAGGTCTTGGAAACTTGGGGAGAGGAAAAAGTCTTGGTCGATGGGGAACGGCATGGCGTAGTTGAGGTTGTGGATGAGGTGGTAGTCTCCCGTCCTTATAACCCTCATGGGGTAGAACATGGTGACCTCGTGAAGATCATGGCTGGCGTAGACCGTGTTCCACGACTGTTCTTCCTTCAGCGCCGGCAGGAGAGACTTCCCCGTCAGCTTCACCACCTTGTTCTTACCGAATATCTCGTACTCGGGATAATCCAGCCCGTACCAGTCCAGTACCGTGGGCACCACGTCCAGCAGGCTGGCGAAGCTGTCGGTGGTCTGGCCCCAGCGGGAGGTGTGGAGGGGGGAGGACAGGAGAAGGGGTTCAGCCATGCCGGAGGTGTAGAGGTTGGTGCGCCCGTTGGGGAAGGGGATACCGTTGTCAGAGCTGTACAGAATCAGGGTGTCCTTGTCGTGGCCTGCAGCCTGGAGTTCCTGTAGGATCAGGCCTATGCCTGAGAGAATAAAAGAGAAGCAGTGTTTATAACTGTCCCCAACTGCAGCAAATTTAGAACTAAAGGAATACCTCCGCTTACTGCTTGTCCATTAAGATTATATTCAAAATGCTGCAATTAGCATGTACAAAAGGGACAATAATCTGCACTCTTTGGAGACTTTCCAACAAAAATGTGCCATGCTTCCTTGACACTGGCTCAGTTAGGAATGTTTGAGACATTCTGCTGTTTTGTACAGTAAAGTTCATGCATTAACCTATGGTATTTGACAGCAAAACTGAATGCCAGCCCACCTTGGTCCATCCTACTGATGGTTGTATACTGAGCTGCCAGGTCACTTCTTGCCGCTGGAGTGTCCTGTACAAATGGTGGAACTATGACTTCCTCTGGAGAGTAGTGCACGGGTGTCCAGTCAGGAATGAGCCCCATGCCCGGCTCTCCATTACCAAACTTCTCACAGAAGTTCCCAAACTGTGGGTTGGTGTGACCACAGCGATGGGGGTCGTGGAAGCCAATGTACAGGAAGAAAGGTCTGGAATGAAAATGTATTTTACAGATTAAAGAAAATTACTGCTTCAACTTTATGTTACTCAATGAAGAATGAATCACAGAATAGTGTACCGATTGGGTGCCTGAGTACCTAAAAGTAGTTTGGCTCATTTTTCCAACACAACTCTACAAAACTGAAGTTATACTTTCATATGAGGCTAACAGACATTTGCTGTGAAGCTGTAGAGCTGTGTCACTAAAATATGTCCCATAAAGGCAATGAACATCTCCAATTTCATTCTTCAAAGTAAGAGACACTAAAATAAAGCTGTTGAAATGTACATGTATAGCCTGAATGTGTGTCCATGTAAGACACTTGTTTTAAGACAAACAATAATTGTAGGAAAGTGACTTCAGTCCCCTCACCTGTCATCCTTCTGCTGCAGGAACTCCCTGACCAGGTGTTTGATGAGGGTGATGTTTCTGCCCACCTGCATGATGTGGTTGTTCTCCTCAGTCTCAGCAAACTCAAAAGGGTACACCGACTCAGGGCCAACATGCTTCTTACCTATAATTCCTGGGGAGAGGAAAGAAGAAAATATCACAGTTATCTTGCTACAAATGTAGGCATCTCTTGGTTACTGTAGTTTAGAACATTAAATTGAGATAATGTTTCCTAAGTGCAAGTTACTAGTATCAAATTGTTAGAAAGACAAGGTTTTGCCTTGCTACAATTTGTAATTCAAGCTAAAATCCAGCAAACAGATCTTGAGTTATGGGAAACCTAGTCCTGAAGAGTATATGCATACTAGTAATACCTGTTCTAATTCCTGATTGGTTGAGCAGGAGAGGTAAGCTTCTGACGTTGTCAAAAGAGTTGAAGTGATGGTAGCCCTGGTGCAAACCATACATGCCATTCTGATGCTGGGGAAGACCTGGAAACAGCATACATAGAACATTAAGACAAATCAAGAAGTCAGAAGTATCCAGGAACTTTGGAACTTTTAATGACAGTAGACTGATGTAACGTCTGTGTTGCAAAATATCTTTTGCTATCGTCACAGTTGTTGCAAATGGTTATGCAGAATGTATGAGTGCAATACTACTCTAGTTCACTTTCACACCTATCCCATTCTTGTATTTTTCAACAGACTGCCTAATTCTAGTAAGATTTGTGTTGTGTTGTTATCTTGTTTTAAATCCAATTCCTTTTTTCCCCTCTATTATTCATATTTTGTCTGTGTTTGAGGAGAGATTCACATAAGCAGATGCAGATGTTGCTTCCTCTCCATTTCTCTGACTAAAATAAATACTACATGTAGTAGGCGTGTACCACTGCTAACTCAAACATTAGCCTCCATCAGGCCTTTCTATGGGAATACAGATTGTAGAATTCGGCAAAAAGGAGAGTAAAATTGGCCAGGGAAGTCAGGCCGTGGAAGGTTGTTTCTTTCCCTCTGAAGTGGTCAGTCAACCCCCAAGGCGGCCAAACTTCCCTGACAACTATTCTCCTATATATAGCCAGTGTAGTTAGTCTGGTATAGACTACTCAAACGTGGCGCTGCCCTGACCTGTGAGGATGGCTGAGCGGCTGGGAGAACAGCTGCTGACTGAGGTGAAGGCTTGTCTGAAGGTCAGACTGCGGCTGCCCAGGCTGTTCAGGTGAGGGGTCTTACACACCGTGTTGTTGTACACCTGCGTCTCAAACCCTGCATCATCACCTGTTAGAAAATATCACAGACATCAAGGCATGGACACCTGGTAGAAATTATGATACATTATAATGTTGTAATAATATAGTCAGTATATCATAATGTACTATTATAATCATAATTACAACATTTAAAAAATCTTGGCCAGTCTCAACATCAAATCTATTTTCTTCTTCGTTTTTTTCAACGAGAAAAGTTATATGTTAAGTCAAGCTTCTGGTTGCTGAATTTCTGTCCTAATAAGCTAGTAAATATTATTTCTCGGTGGTGTACTGTACTCATAATTTGTTATAACGTTATTCTAATGTTCATATAAAGCCAAGTAAAGGAAAAGACTAATAAATTTGTCTGTCAACATACAGCACAAACATAGATACATTTGCACTTCGCTCACACAATAAAATCCATGTAACTAGAGGTTCTATTAAAGTTTACACCTGTATGTTTACAGTTGATGAGAGTAAACCCCCTCCATCCCCGGTTTTCACAGGATTCTGCTAACATTGTATCGAAAACCTGTCTACTCCGGGAATAACGACCTAAAGTAAACCCTCACCTATAATGACAAGGACATTTCTGTTCCCTGGGGCGCTCCCAGCACGACTGGCAAGACAAGAACACAACAGGAAGACAAAAAATCTCGTGATGTCCGCCATCTTTGTCCTGACCTTTCACCCCGATGTTGTGTTGCAGGGACAGTGCAGAAACAATTTTGCGGAGTGTAGTGCTTGGATGGCCAAAGGCTGCATATGGATTATAATGGGACGAATTTATAATTTAAGCAGAAAAAAAACAAGAAAATTCAATGTCTACACATTAGAAAATGAATGAGACGAAATCAATCGTGGAAAATTACATAAATACACACCCTACCCTGACTTTAATGGTTTGTCCCTTAGATGAAGTGATGAAATGGCGATGATGGACGATGAATGTTCATCTATAAGTACTGTATAAACACTTTCATTGCTGTCACCAATTACCAGAAATTCTTAAGGAAAGCCTACCATACCACGAAAAGGCGGCAAGCTCCTCTTTACTTAGGTTTTGATTTAATTAAACTAAATTGTTGGACTGTCCAAACTTTTAGCCGATCAGGATCCTCTCAAGGTCAGCTACAATAAGCGTTCGTGAGAATCGCCCACATCCTCCGTCGTGACAAATTAACGCCCTTTCTCACAAACCGGTATTATTGATGGAGGCGCCAAATGCATGGTCATGGTCCAGGGTAGGGGTTGCTTACATGCGTATTTTTGTATGTCCGTCAATCGGTGGTAAAATAAGCAAAAGCGAATACCGTTATTCTGTGGTACAAAGAAGAGAAAATAAATAAAAACAGAAAATAACCCAAATAGGGAAATTAAAGAAGGAATGAAAGAAATTAAAGAAAGAAGTTGCTTTTTCAAAGTCAATGAGCTCACAAGAATGTGATCCTTATACCTTATAGAATAATTGGATTACCATACTTTGATGGACTACCGCTGCTCCAAAAGCTGATAAAATCAAATCTTTGATTTATTCTTCAACAGAACGTATTTACTGTATTTCAGCATCAAAATTCTGTCTCCATATCACATTGCGCAATCATGTCGTCCTGCCGCACGTGCGCACATGCGTGGTACGCACCAGATGACGTCACGCCGGCACACGAGGTTGTGTCGTGAGTTCTCCTGTAGCCTCACAGAAGGCAACGTTTCTACTTAAATTCCGCGGTTTTACGCCCAACATGGACCCAGCGAACGGACAGTACCAAGAGCCCGATTCTTGGGAGCAAGTAGCGGACTCAGGACCGGCAAACACCGAGGCACCGCTACAAATTCAGAAGCCTTTTTCCAGCTTGAACATCAATGCCCCGGATTTCGTACCATCTTGGTTGACAAAGACCTCCCCATCCCAGGAACAGCAGCCAGGTTCGCACGATTCTGATAAATACTTGCTCTGAAAACATATCTGTGGTCTCTGCAGGGCTAGTCCGGGGCGATGTACCGATTTTTAGCCGATCTTGGTGTCTGTACACTCGTACGAACGTCTGTCGATTGTCCGAAAAAATGTCCGCCATGTTTTTGGCGCACGCAGGCATGGGGGAAAATATGACATGGTACGGCACTTTTCACGCGATCAGCTGACAGATATGCCTACGCCTATAGCTCTGCAGGTCTCTCCTTAAAACTCTGTACCCCTTCTTATAAGGACTTTGGTCAGTCAATTACACAAGTGTCATAGGATTAAGTAATAGGGCAGATGTGTTTCTGTCCATTCAAAATACTGTAAATCCTGACATGTTGGCAGTGGTTTTATTTTCGCGGTGAACTACGACACTCCGAATTTGTGTTTAGAAAATTCTACTGTACTCCAGAATTTGTTTCAACTGCGAGCTTCAAACACAGAGAATCCCCAATTTCTTTCCTAATGTGACATAAAACCACTGCAAAACTAAATGCTAGTACAATTTCTACGGTATAATATGGTTCGTGGGGGGGGGGCAGTTGTGACAGGCTGTACCATATGCAACCATGTATGGTAAACAAAACGTATTTCCGAAACAATCCTTGTACCAAAAGTCCTCATGGAAAAAGAGTATGGAAGTTCCATTGGTACTGTTGATAGGCAGGCGGTCGTGTGGTTTTGTTGGTGTTATCAGCTGTTTTTAACAACTTAGTGATAAACAATGGAGGCCTGATGCTCTTAGCTTGTTTTTCAATCAACTTTCAAGGAAGTGTAAACAAAAGGGGAACTGGCTTTCCATTTATTGTGTATCAGGGGCACTAATGTTTTAGTTTCTGTAATTTTTCTGAAGCACCTGCAGCCATGTCCCCATCAAATACATGCAAGGACATAACCTGATATTTGTTTGTGATAATTTGTCAGTAAGGATGATTTACACATGAAAAGTAGTATAAAGAACTTAACGGCAGTGAACCTTAATCCGACGCAACCTTAATCCGACACTTTTCAACACTCCTCTGTCTGTTAGGATCTAGCACTGATATGCAAAATCTTTTAATTGCTTTACAAACTCAATAAGGTACACAGCCTAAAAACTTGAAACAGTGAGCTAACGAAGTCAACATGTTGTGGAGACGAGGTCATGAAAATTTTCAGCCTGTTTTACACTGGTAGGCATGTCGTGGGAGGAAGCTTCCGGAAGGACAGTGGTCAAAACATCGACAATTTCTCCTTTACATCCTCATGCTATACATTCAACGTCACAGCGAATAAAAAAACAATTAATAAGGTGTGTGTTGCTGACAAACCACTTGCCTAGAAGTGTCCTTCTTTTTAAGCACAGAGCGAGTTCGTTATGGTCATTCAGCGGCCGATCGAACACGACCGCCATTTTGAATCCGAAATGTACTTGTTGTTGTTGTTGAAGACGATACCACTAGTCTGTACGTGGATGTGGCAAATCATCGCAATACTTGTATTATCGCCAAAATTAGTGACAAATACTTCGGAATAGTGCAGAATTTAGTTTTTGACTGGTAACATTATTGTAAAATTCTTCAATTATTCCTTTCTTGGAACTAAAATGCCCCGCCGTAACTGATTCGAATGCGGTCCCCTTCTTTGTAAATTCAATAGTCCCAAGCCACGTGATTTGGTGTAGCGCTGCACCGCGGTGCACCGGCCTACCGACTTACTTTTGATGCCGTTGATAACTTGTATAAGTGTCTGTTGTTTGACAAAGGGATTGAGAAAAAAATGTTGTTGTGAATAGCAAAATTACAGGCAAACAGCTACACTGTTGCATGGCGTCGGATTAAGGTTTCGCTTAGAACAGAATACGCAGGGCACGGTGAAATCGGGAGCGATGTTGAAGACGCAATTTTCCCGCGATATCTCAATGGTTGGGAGAGTGACACACACGTAGGTATGGCGTTAAAAACAGGCTACAAGATGCACTAAATGATTAACGAAAATACCGAATGTCTGGTTGTGGATTCATCATTCAATCTTGCTTGTGCATAAAAGTGTCGGATTAAGGTTCACTGCCGTTAAACGTTAACCATTGATTTAGTCAAGTTTAAAGTATACGCTGAAATCTTTTGCGTTAACCACAAATTCCCATATGAAACCTTGCAGTTAAAACTCACTTCCAGACCAATTTCTTAGATCATATATGATATGTACCATATGTTTCATCATCTTTCGTGGTGTTTGAAAATAGAGCCTATTGAATTGCCACTGCCCACCTTGACTTAAGTTGATAACTCCTAAATTGTACAGTCAGTCACGATATCACGATATGGCCTTGGTCTGGTTATTGGACCAACTTATTGGACAACTGTCTGTTGTTGGCAAGTTGAGCTTAGGTATGATATTGTATCTATATTATACCTGCAGAAAGATCATAAGATAACAATGGTGTAATTTTCCTAGCTTCTTAGGTCTTTTGGCTGGAAAAACAGGCACAACTTACAAGTTGTCTTCTGTTACACTGTCTTGTAATGTATTCTGCTCTTGTACTTTTCTTATCTGTACTCACCCTGCAATGAGGGTATGTAAGAAATGCACAGAGACAACAGACTAGGTCTGAAATGTCTAAATGAAAACTACAACAACTGTTGCTGGATTTTCTGGAGACTTCTTAGTTTTTGGAAGTTGATCATAAGATAACAGAAGGAGCAGTAAGTAAGATTACACAATATGAAAACTAGCAGCTACAGTCAGCAGTTTTCTGCCCAGGCTCTGGTTGTGACATTTGCATTCTCACCTTGAGAAGCTGTCATGCATGTAGATGCAAGATGTCTGCCATGTTTATAACCTTGTGCCATTGTCAGTCAGTTCAGAATACTGACTGTCTGGTAATTTGCAAGCAGAAGTTTTGATTATACTGATTTTTCAGAAACAGATCAGTGGGCATAAAGACTATTCCTAAAATAAAACTATTACTGAAGGTGTTTAACTGGAAAATTTGTTGTTATGACAAGTAAGTAATGTAAACAAACATGGATGGTACTAATGCTAGGCTGTATATAATACATGTGTATATATAGGGATGTGTTAGTTGCCCTATGTGAGAATCTATCTTTCTGATCTGTCAGGTCACTATTCAGGACAGGAAGGTATATGTCTGGTAGCAAAACTTTTCCAGTGGTATTTTTAGCCAGCTGTAGTTCAGACATGTCATTGTTGGTGACAGTTTGAGAGCTACTGATATACTGAGGGTCAAGGATATTCTCGTGCTAGCCTTGTATGTGGGGCCAAGGTTCTTCATTTTCATAATTATTGGCCTTCAAATCTGAATTAAATATATTCATGCCAGCTGTTACGTAAATAATTACTTTTCTATTCTAAGTAACACCAACCCAACATTTTGAAGATTCTGGTATGTTTTGTATTCTTATTCTTATGCTTTACATTTATTACATGTGAGACAGGAGCTTATTAATCACGTACCATACAGCTGTCATACAAGCCACTTATCAAATTAGAGCATAATTATGGTCAACCCTAGTCTGGTATGTTTCTTTCCAAATGCAGTAAAGCCAGATTATTACTAAGCTGTCCTCAGCTGCACCTTTGTCTGCCATTATGTAGCTTAAAAGGTAGTAGAGCGTAAATGGAAATTTGATGTTGCTCATAGAGTCCATTCCGCGTCACCGAGTGGGTTGTTATTGTCATTATTTAGAAATGTTTTGAATTCTTTGTAATTGTTTGTCTAAGAAATTTCATTATTTAGAAATATTTTGAACATCTTGTCAATATTCTAAATAATTCCCTGGTTTTCTAAAACGTTTGAAATATTCCTGATGTGGAATATGACATTTCCAATAGTTTCTAAATATTTCTAACAGCACTCTACCATTTTTTACCATTATTTCGAATTATTTCTAACAATTTGTAAATAGGTCAGTGGGATGGGAAGGAAGTAATTCACACATCCCTGTGAAGTACAGGGTAGACTGCCTGGGTGTCAGGCATTGATGCCTTACAACAAAAGAGCCACCAGTGTCCAACAGTGAAATCTAAAAATATACAGAAGAATACAGAAGAGTAGGATTAGCACCTACTTTTATGGGGGCAATTACCCACATCTACCATTTTTCATTTGTTTGAAATAGTTCTAAATATTTCGAATAGTGAAAGAAACAAATGGGTAGTTCAAATTTATTCTAAATAAAGAGATCTTTGTACAGTCACTTTCAAAATGTTTCAGAAATATATAAATGAATTCAAATATATTCAAATTTTCATTTTCAAACTTTTGAAAAATTTAGAACTTTTGTTACTAGGGTATTCTTTTCTTCTAAATAATTCAAACATATTAGAAACATGGAGAAAAAACCCACTCGGTGACGCGGAATCGACTCTAAAAGATGTCCTAAATATAGCGTAACACCTCCCTAAAAGGCTCGATGTGGCTTATTATTATGGTTAACATAAGGCGATATACCTATGCATTTATTTCAAAAGTAATCACAAGAAAAGCTAAATATAAATGTATCCTACACTCATCAACCAGCTTGGTTTGGCTGGGCCTTTACTTTTATTTTAAAACCTATGACCTGTGCCAAATAGCACATTTAGAAAAGCCTGTGATGACATTGTACCCTGAATGTATAATGTATATTTAACCGTTGGAGTAGCACATGTCTAATTATCCCCTGGGGTTGAGAATGCCACCCAAAACACCTGTTGGCTTCATTTAGATGCACATCACTTAGCATGCACGGGGAGCCCTACACTAGGGTGTGGCCCTGCACTTGAAGTATTCAGAATGCAGCACTGTGTCTGTCCATATCAAATTCTGCCAATAAGTCAATACAGATATTTATATGGCTAAAGGTTAGCAGTATTGACAGCACTGTCACCACAGTGGGGGTAGACAGATGCAGGGAGCAGCTAGTTAATGGTGTTTGGGACCTTGCCATGTGCAATTAGGAAAGTAAGTGCACTGTATGGTAATAAGTCTGAGGGAAATGATTCAGCATCCAGCTATAGCCCAAGTATATGAAGCGGCAAGGAGCTCTATGCCTTCGTGTATTTGGTAATGCAGGCTGGATCAGGGTATGTTTTTGGACACGGGAAAAGAGTTAATCAAAGATTATGCTTCAGTCTGTTTTGATTTTTAATTTCAGAAATGTCACATTTGAATGCATCTTTATAGTACATATACTAGATATTGCTGATGTCACAAAAGGCCTGATTTCTACCATAAGTTGATATTTTCCCATATGAATTGATAGAATACTAATAGAGTAGACTAATTTAGTAATTACATACCTTGTCTGATTTTTTAAAAGCTCAAAATAAAAAGTCAACGGTTGTTATCTTAACCTTGGCAGGGTTCTGCACATTTGATGCACTCCGTTTTAATGCCAAGCTCAGTGGGGTGTTGTGATGATATGGATATATGATAAGAGTGTACAGTGCCTGATGTAGTGGCCATTATGAGCCCTGTGGAGTATTGCCAGTAATGGGGGTTATGTCCTTCTCACAGATGCAGCGTCCCCGACAGCAGGGTCAACAGACAACGCCATGGACGCGGAGACTGCAGCAGGAGGAGACACACAAGGTAAAACCCTCCTAATCTTCTAACAGTGTAAATTTACAACTGTAAATGGCTTAGTATTTGTGGTAGCAAAATTTCGCGGTGTGAGAAAAATGTTCGCAGAACTACGGTATATGTTCGTGGTGGCGGCAGGTACAGAAGAAAGGAAGTCAGCGACTCATTTTGTTTGTGGTAATCATAAATTTGTGGTATAGAAGTGACTGCAAAATCCGCAAATACAAAGTGACTTACAGTATGTCGTACATGTACAACACACAGTGGAGGGTTAGACTGAGTGATTAGGGAACAATAATTACTCAAATGCTTTTATCATAAAACCAAAGTGTCAAAAGATAGGTCCATGGCTGATCCCTTGTGACTACCATTATAGCTCAACAAGTGGCTCATAAGGTTAGAGGCAGTTAAATGTAAATCTACAGTTGAAAATACTATTGATTCAAATCTTTGATACATACTGAATAATTGATGTTTCAAGTGCTCAATTAGCTAGAGTGCCCTTTGGAAACAGATCCATAATCATGGTTGTTGAAATCAGTACTGCCGAGATCAAAACAACTGATATGGATTACTACAACAAACTGGTTTCATACCCTAAGCGCTGTATCAATTTTTACATTGCTCGAAACAGGAAATTCCTTTGTACATATGCAGAAGGCAAAACACTGTATTTCTGTTTTCTGGAGTGGTATATCTTTTGGTTCATTAACGTTTAGCTTGCGCTTGCCAGCTGGTAAGTTGGTGATATTTTTCCCCAAACTTTTTCCTACTTTGGAGGTTGCAGGTTGTAGGAGATTTTTTTTACTCATCTCACCCTGAATAGTAGAAAAAGGCTTAAATGCCATGTTGCACTCCAAAATGTCCCTTAATACTATAATAGATCTAATGTAGCCTCCATAGCAGGCTTTTAGAACTGGGGGTTTGGTGGTCTTTGGCTGTTTTCTGATGAGCCCAGTTCTAAAAACGGGGGTAATTCAACCAGGCCGGCTATGTTGTCTATTTGCAATCAGAAAATAGCACATAAAAGCTCCCAAAGACCCTGAAGACCCCCAAATCCCCCAGTTTTTGGCATGCTATGGAGGCTAGATCTAATGATAGTGTCTGTCCCACAGAACCCATGGACGACCCAGAACCACCCCCAGCAGAGCCTAAGCCTGGGACTCTGGATGACATGGGTAGGTCCCTGTACCTGAACTGTTATATGTACAGTAAAAACCTGACTAGAGGGCCACTCATGGGACTAATTAAATCTGGTCTACGTGGACAGGTTTTCACTATAGACAGGTTTCTTAATGCTTGTGTCAATGGGAAAAGTTACCTAAGGGATCACCAAAAATTGGTCACAATGGCCAGGTGGTCCTTACGCGAAGGTGGTCAACTTCTACAGATTTGACTGTTAACTCAACTTGGAGAAAGGTAGATGGATATGATGATAATTTCTCTTGAACATTCTTGTCCAAAGGCTAATTATATTAGTAACATGAAAAAGACGGCTTGGTATGTCTGTTTTGGGGGCCTTAAACTTTGAGTCTTGACATATCGCCCACAGTGTATCATAGATTCATGCTGCACATACACAGTGCACACTGTGTACCAGCTTATTGATGATATAACATTACCTTACAGCGGCAGCCAATGGGGAGTTAGGAGAAGAAGAAGAGGAAGGGGAGCCCATGGAGGAAGAGGAGGAGGAGGATGAAGAGGAAGAAGCTGCCAAGGCAACTGCAGCCGTCAAGAAGAAGACCCAAGAACCGACCGAACCCTCCGCACCACTCAAGGAACACATCAATGTCATCTTCATCGGCCATGTTGGTTAGTATTGATGTCTTTGTCTAACATTTCAAAACTTGACATGCAGGAAAAGCCTTATTCTATAGTGGTCTCTGTATTTATTCCAAAGCTTTTTTGTATGTAAGATACCAGTATGTCATTGTTGAAAACATGTACATATTAGCTAATGATGTTGAATTCCTCAAAGCTGTAACATGTACAATGTACTTTGCTCAGTTTCATTGTTTCTTTCCTTCAGATGCTGGAAAGTCGACAATTGGTGGCCAGATCATGTAAGTATCAATCAAGGTCATAATCGTCATGGAACATGCAATTCATGGATCTGGCATTTGTTTGTATAGGTGTAATTTCTTCAACTTCCATTCTTAGTGTTGTATTTGTATGATTTTTATATTACATGAGTAGGATGCTTCCATCTGAAACATGTTGTCTTACCTGGTGGTGCGTTAGGTATCTGACTGGTATGGTGGACAAAAGGACGCTGGAGAAATACGAGAGAGAAGCAAAAGAGAAGAACAGAGAAACTTGGTGAGTGTGCTTTGTGATAGTAATTCTTGGTGGATGGCCTGATTTGGTACATACAGATGTGTCCTTCCAAAACCAGCTGTATTTTGTGGTGGGTTTGGTTTTCCTTAAATGCCTGTGATCATGATAATGATCATTCTGGCATTCTCATTTTCACCTGAGCAAAGTGAGGAAAGTCGTGTAAAGTGTCTTTCCCAAGGCCACAACGTTGGTGACTTGGTAGGATTCGAACCCAGGACCTTTTAGGACCTGAGTTAAATGCTCTGCACCCCACAACCCCACATAGGGGTATGATGGTCCGTTGTACTTGAGACTTGTATTTATGACTTACAGATTGAATGTTTTCCTTTCTCTCCTTTTTGAAGGTACCTGTCATGGGCGCTGGACACCAACCTGGAAGAAAGGGAGAAAGGCAAGACAGTGGAAGTAGGGAGAGCGTACTTCGAGACAGAGAGAAGGCACTTCACCATCCTCGACGCTCCTGGACACAAAAGCTTCGTGCCCAACATGATCTGTGGAGCCTCACAAGCTGACATAGCTATTCTGGTAACTGTCAGTTTATCATCAGTGTGACAACGGGAATTTGGAAGTACATGCAGTCATTTTTAACTATCCGTGTACTGTACTATAATGTGATGATTGATTTTTAGAATTGTAGACAGAATTTTGCATGAAACTTCATCTGTGTTGGTACAAGTTATTATGAAATTTTGAATTTTGCATGAAACTTCATCTGTGTTGGTACAAGTTATTATGAAATAAAGACTAAGCTTAAATTTCCAACACTAACTACAAAGAATTGGGATTTACCCCAAATTTTCGGTTGACTCCATCAACTTTGTTTATAGAATAAACCCTTCTACTCTTGGAACGTGACGTCAGAGACACGTGACTGTAGTAGCGGGTCATACGTGCCAGATAAAATTTTGTTTTCTAGGACAGCAACCAGCATGTTTTTGCACCTGTACTGTTGTCCCTTCTGTCTTTGATAGTCACTTCAAGAAAAAAGGAAAAATAGACAACGAGGAGGTGCATTTCTATGTTGAGACTTGAAGGAGAAAGAAGGGTGACTACTCAAGCTAGATTACAGTGCAGATAGTTGTATTAATTATAACTTTGCACGTATCTGTTTCAGGTGATTTCTGCTCGGAGAGGGGAGTTTGAGACGGGATTTGAGAGAGGCGGACAGACGAGAGAGCATGCCATGCTGGTGAAGACGGCAGGAGTCAAGCACATAGTTGTAGTTATCAACAAAATGGACGATCCCACGGTCGAATGGAGTCAAGCAAGGTGAAAAAATTAATGAACTTACCCTTTCATTCTGAATTACTGGCGTTTTTATGTTTACCGAAGGAAAACATTGTTTTTGCTGTTTTCTCGTCTTCTGTTCCAAACACAAAAGGTCAATGACCTGAACCAGACATCTTTCACCATGGTAACTAGTGTTGGGTTGCATCATGTTGCAATTTTATAGCAGGAGGGATTTAGACTCCTGTCACCATGTATATGTGTTTGAGTAAGAATTTACAGAGCAAACGAGTGTAGGTGACTGCCAAAAGTTATTTCGAAAAAAAAGGTACTGTAAGTCCATTTTTGATTACGAAATCTTTAAGTTCACGGTTTTCACGAAGACGCTCTTCTCGTGAACTCACCTCCTCGCGAACCCATTCCGTACGTACCACCCCCCTCCCCCACACATCGTGCGTCGCAACTCTATTCACTATACTAACAACTTCTACATTACGTAGTACTAGTAAATGACAAGACTCAACGAATAACAGCAGACTTCATTTCAGAATCAAATAAACTTTATTCAATGAGCATATGGTTCACGGAATCATTATTTTGTTACTAGTACAAGTGCTAATTGCAAAGAATGGTAAAAGTTTACAAAGCCGACTATACAACATCAGTTTTAACAAGAACGCTAGTTTAGCGATAACATAGCAGCGAACAGCTGTAAACATGTGCAACATCGTACATACGGAATTTTACAACATACATCGGTGAAAAGTTGTCGTGTACAAGCGACGTTAAGCAGAGTATTTACGGTACGGAAAATCGGCAAAAAATAGAACCAAGCGGGATAGCGTGGCGTGGGGTCTTTTGTCTATACCTCGAAAGATCAAACTACACGGGTTAAACGTTACTCACCAAAGCTACACGCAAAAAAATCATTTCACAAGATTTCCATACATCCCATGAAACTTTACGCTACATATACAACATTAACAGGTATTTATAGGGAAGAATTGCACGAAAATCTACCGCCGAGTACCCGCCAAGCCGATCGACAAATCACAAGAAATCCAACATGGCGGCCTTTGTTTACATAGCGCGTTGTCTAATGGTCTAAGTTTGCTTGATTTTTTTACAACTTATTAAATCAACATGGTTTTGAATGTTCCCAACCAGCAAATTTATAGAAAAGTGCGCTAAAATTTCACAACTAATGATGATTTACGTGAGGAATTTACGTGTAGAAGTTGGCAAAATTTGCGAGTCGAAAGTTCAAACATGGCGGCGGCGGACCGGCGGCTGCTTTGTTACTCACGCGCGCGGCTCAAGGTGGCTCTGATCCCATTGCCATCCCCATCCCCCTGGCGATGTCCACGTTGTTGGCGATGCCGTCCATTGCACCCAGGACCCCGAGTTTGCGTTAATGGGCAAGTGTCATGTCGAAGAAACCATGTTCTAACCGCGCGTCCCGAAAAAAAAAGATTGATAATTTCCCGTACCGACTGTCGGTAAGTTTGCCGACAGAGACATATGTAACGCCTTGTTAAAAATACCGACTCGCGAAGTCATAGACCTCGTGAGCTCCCAAATTGCTCCATCTCGTGAAATAAAGCATTCGTGAACATAACTGGACTTACAGTACATGACATGTATTTTGAGCCCAGATAGTCCAGTATCCCGCATGCCTCAGGATGAATTGTAGGCTAAACTGTGTAATCTTAAAGGTGTGGCTTAATCCATTCGTTGAAATTCGTGTGTCCCCAGGTATGAAGAATGCAAGGAGAAACTTATCCCATTCCTGAAGAAAGTTGGCTTCAACCCCAAGAAGGATCTCTACTTTATTCCCGTATCGGGATACACTGGTGCCAACCTGAAAATACCAGACAGAGAGATCTGTCCCTGGTACAGGTAAGTACACTTTGACAGTCTTATTGAAAACTAGACATTCTTTTTTTACAACTTTTGTGTCAGACATAAGGACAAGAAATATCAGTATAGCAACATTTCTTGTGGCCAAAGGTTATAACACTGTTTTTGTAGGTGTCCTCCTTCATTACTCAAAGAAATGCCAATTTTCATGAACTGTTTGTACAGTTTAAATAGTTTTACATTTTTATAAGCACGATTTGGTACCATATTTGCCGTTCATTTTTCCTTGTGATCATAAATGACAGTAGAAATCAGTGAAGACTGTATAGAACACTTTGTAAATTTGCCAAGTGTCTGATCCCACTTTCCATCCACAGTGGTCCACCCCTTATCCAGTACCTAGATGAATTGCAAAGCATTGACAGAAGGGTGGACGGCCCCCATCCGAGTGCCTATCACAGACAGATACAAGGACATGGGCACGGTGGCACTGGGCAAACTGGAGTCAGGAACTCTGGCCAGAGGCATGCAGCTAGTACTCATGCCAAACAAGGTACAAAATGTACAACACAGCCAATAGTATACTGATAGCAGCATACTAGTTAACTCTCCCTGCTAGTACCTATCTCCCTTAGGCCTAGGAAAAAAAGTTATTTCTTGTTTCCTGACTGACCCTAGAAAAACCTGCCAATTCTAGCCAGACTTTTTTTTTGTGGATCCCTGCAAAGGACATGCATTTTTCAAGCTGATCAACCTTTTCTAGCTCCATGATCTGACATCTGAGTGATGAAACGTTGTACAATTGGTTTCCTAACATTGACATTTAAAATATAAGTGTCCTCATGCAAGTTTTAATTCCTTACACTATAATGTTGGAACACTAGAGGTCCCCTAAATCTAAGAAAAAAAAGATAATCCCTACCTACCGACCCTATTTTTTCAGGGCTGAAACAGGAAACATTTTTTTCCCTAAGCCTTATCAATACAAATTTAGTGTCAACAGTTGTAAATGGGATGTGTTGGGAAGTGTCTAGGGTAAAGACCAATACAAATATGAAGAATAGATTTTGTACTTTAACATGGCAAATAATCACACATTTTGTTCTTTCAGACAAGCGTAGAAATCCTGGCCCTCCAGTCAGATGAGAATGAAGTGGAAAGTGCCATTCCCGGGGAGAACCTGAAGCTGAGGCTCAAGGGTATCGAGGAAGAGGTAAGTTTTTATGGTGCATTCTTGTAGTTAATTCATGCATCAGGCTTTTAAGACTGTACTATTATTAGAGAGACAAGAAACTGTCAGTTTCGAATGACTTATTGTATTAGGATCCTGGATGCATTTCAGCAACGAGGTTATCAAAATGCAAACCGTGTTAACTGTGATCCCTGTCCCCCTCCTGTAGGACATCATCCCAGGTTTCGTGTTGTGTTCACCAGAGAATGTGTGCAACACGGGGAGGATTTTTGATGCTCAGGTACGTTAGCTATACGTAACACTGTAGTTTCCATATGAACATGATGAAGTAGATAGGGAAATACAGGATGTCCTTGATAGGCGACATTAAGCCTTCGTCCCTGTGTATTGGGGACACTTGGCTGAAACCTCTGCATGTTACAACACCTATGTTAAGCATAGATCCACTCCAGCATGCTTGTCTAAAATGCAATACATGACACATTTCACTGTCAACTTTCGAAAAATTTCCACACTTCTCATGGTTGACCAACTCAGCTGGTGTGTTATGCGAAAGGACAGTTATGCTGGCCATACAGATACAGAATGTTTCTGTCCTTCTAGGTGGTGATCCTGGAACACAAGTCCATCATCTGTGCCGGCTACAGCTGTGTTATGCACTGTCATGCCTGCGTGGAGGAGGTGCAGTTCAAGGTGCGTATGCCAGGTGGTGCTATTATGTGTTGGTTAGTATGTACTGTTGGTTGTAATGGGTACCTTATGAGGTTACACTTCACCTTGTCTCTGCTCTGTTTACTGACTCGTACAACTTAAATTGTGTATCTTGCATCTTGAGGAGTTTAAATATTGTCCATCTCTGCATTTTATGTCCAGCTATTGCTAGCGTTGGTGGACAGGAAGACTGGCAAGGTGGACAAGACAAAGCCAAGGCCACGGTTTATCAAGCAGGACAACATTGTGATTGCCCGGTTGGAGACCACGGGAGTCATCTGCATCGAAACCTTCAAGGACTTCCCCCAAATGGGCCGCTTCACTCTACGAGATGAAGGTTAGAAGCAGCCTAGTTTTAACTCAACATGACCCGTAGTTTTGTAGTGTGCATAGTCCAGTGGTTAGGGACTTCCTCTGAAGTCTGAACCAAGAGGTTGGGAGTTCGAATCCCGACTGAATTACTCTCCCCCAGATTTAATTGAATAATTGGGATGGGATGGGTGGTAAGAATGTCCAGCCACAGTCCTTTTGGTAAACATGTACACTGTAGTCGCTAGTGTAAGCAAGCCTTTGACCAACTCCCAAACTTGTGTCCTTTCCTGCAGGTAAAACCATTGCTGTTGGCAAGGTGCTGAAGCTGTTGGAATAAGAGGTGACCCCAGACAACCCAGAGCTTGAGACATCCGGTCAAGCAAGAGGACTCTCAATCCTTCCACTCTTCATTGGGCCGGGGCTTCAAGCCACTCCGAGATTTTAATAGGCTCGGGGCCTGGCCTTCGTTTAAGTTTCACGTCACAAAATCATCTCTTGAATATAGGCTAATGTAAGGAAGGATGGTTCTGAAATTCTTCCACGTTAAAGATAGTGATCAGCACAGAACCGCCCAGTAAAATAGTGAGTGTAAAAGCAGCGCGCCATAATGTTGTATAGCTTGGACAGAAGGGGAGTGTTAAACAAGCCTTTATAGTGGAAAGATAGAGAGAATTCTATATGGTGGCTTTTCAACTTTGGCTGTAACTTGGTGGATGTGTTGACTGCCTCCTAGTAGCTTCTTACACACCCAGGTATAGCTTGTGTACAGGTCCTCTGTACATACTTAGAAGACATTCATAATTTTTTTTTCAATGAAAGCTATTACCTCGTAGCAAAAGGGCAGATATGCTGTCCTTAGTTACCTACAACAGAAGTGATTTGATAAGGAAAATCTTGGAGCAGTCAGCAGTTCCCCTTGTTACCAAAGTTGAATAGCATGCCGACTAAAGAAAAAAAAACAAAGTTACCTTCAGTGTTTTCCTGTAACTTGCAGTTCCCTTGCTTTCTCCACCGACGGCAAAATGACAAACATTACAAGTCCTGCGGTCACACAAAGCAGGGAGCTGTTGAGATGCACAATAAACAATGCACTGACCACTTCTGTTACCTCCTCTTATTAACAATGCAATGTGTGGGAGATGGATGTTGTGATTCATGCTGAACTTCAGCAGCAAAACAAAGACGATGTTCAGTTTGATTTACTGTACATCTACTGGGAAGTGTCTTGGGAAGCATAGTATTGACTGTATAGTTTGGCATGGCCTATATATCTTAGCCTTCTCAAGTACCACACATTAAGAAGCATACACTGACGGAAGGAGTGATGAAAATTAACTTATTTTTATCCTTTGCAGACATATAACAGATAAAGCTGGAAGAAAATTTTCATGAACAAGGCAGTTGTGAAGGGCAATGTTGTTAGATCACATCATGTGTCTTTTACTCTGCCATTTTTGTTTTCTTCTCATTACTTGTGATTGGAAAGGTGACATTGAAGCATATTTGTGTTTGTTACGAAACAATAACATTTGTAATACTACAGCAAGAGTGATTTGAGAAATGCAAGTCCTTGGGAAACACTGAAACCGTTGACGTTGCTGCATGTAGGTATATATTGGCTAGGGGGGTAGAGTTTGTATGTGGGTGAATTTGAATTTCAACTGATATTTCCTAATCAGATGTGGAAATCTGAGTGCTCACGTGTACCAGGCCTGGTGTTGGTAGTGGGGAGACTCTGCATTCTAGGCCTGACCGAAGCCTGGTAAATGAAGGTATACAAAATGTATGTGCTACAACAATCGTTTGTGACAAATTTCTATATAAGTTGGGGTTGGGCTGGGAGGGAGGGGGGGATGATAGAAAGGATTTGTGCAAATATTTTGATAAATGTAGAAAACAGCATATATTGCCACATCCTTAGGTTTCCTTGGTTCTTTGTAGGTTTTCTTAGAAATCAAACATGAAGCATGGTGACATGAAAGTATTCCAATGCTGCATATTGGAGTACTACAATAATACAAGCAGGATCTATTTTCATGTAATCAGTCTGCTTTATCTTGATTCCGAGAAAAGCGAAGAACCAGGGAAATGAAATGATAGTGGCCTTTTGTTAGTGTGAGGATGTGCAGTGTGAATGAAAGCATGGTATTGGGCCCATGACTGTGTACCTGACAACACCATGTAGTTTATCTATTGTAATAGTACACCTTTATTTACTTTTCATTACCAAGAGAAGCTCTGTTGGAAAACATTACAGTCTTCAGATTGTTGCTGCCTTCTCTTGAGGGACATCTCCAAGTACAGTGTGTTAGTGTGTGTGTGTGTATTGCCTTTAAAGCTTTATACAAAGGTCCTAACAAACAAGTTGAAAAGCACTGAATTTTTACATGGCAGGATGTTATGTATCCTTGACAATGGAAGGGTGAAAGCTGTTGGCAAAATGATACTGCCTGGTAACACCGAGAAATGGATAGACCTTTTCTTTTCATGAGGAAATTTCTGGCACCATGTTCCTTTTTCAGCACTTACAAAATGGTGCTGGTTTTGCTTGAATTCCTTATGTACGGTAGCAATACAACAGTAGTACAGGACTATGAGGGGCTTGCGATATTTCTGGAATTATGTGGATGCTACAGCAAGACTTGTTCAGCCTGTGTACGAATATAGAACTCACTCCTAGTACTATGCATTTATGATTTATCATGTTACACCTGTTCTAAGTAAAAGTAATCAAGCTTTATTCAGAATGATGATGATTGGTATGTAATTAAATCAATCTGCCAGCATATGTTATGTATTTCCTTTGATAATTATAGCATTCACGCCTGTCCTAAACAATTGTCAACACACTTTTCAAGTCTGGTGGATGTACATGATGTACACTGTATGTGTTCTGTTGTATTTTCCTTCAAATGGCTTTTGCAGAAAATGCTGCTAGGCTAAACATGTCAGACAATGCCAGACGTTTTTTGAAAGAAGGAAAGACCCTTTCATTAGAATACTAGTATCCACGTCAAAAATGATTGCCATTCTTGGTAAAATCTCACTGTTTTAAGGGAGATTCATTCAAAAACCACTAGTTTATCACACCCCTATATTACATGTGGATTCCATGCAACTTGTGTTGCTCGAACTCCTGAGCCACGGCATTATATTTATGTGTGTTTGATCACCATGATGATGATTCTTTAGTTTATGTTCTGATGATTTTGGTAGTTCATTCATGAAGATAGTTCCTTGAGTGCACTTAGATACAAGGAAGGCTTTGGAGGAAAAGTAGACAGTTGCTAGACTAGCTGATGAAGATGTCATCTGTAACTTCCCAACAAACTGCCTAGTACTGTGACATGCGCACCGGTAAGAATATGGCAGTTGATATACATATTTTTATTTTTCATGCCCTCCGAAACAGGCTACACTGAAGTGAAGGACCATGAAAGGCAGAAGATTCCGTCACTTGCAATAACTATCACGATATATCCTGTGTTAAAGTCATGAAGAATGTCTGCATTTATGAAATGTTGAGATCCATGATTATCTACTGGTATGAATGAGACCTTATGTTTGCTTGATATTTACTGCTGTTGCCTGATGCTTGTAAGTCGCTTATGACCTACAGGGCATGGAAGTGAGCAATGAGAATCACTGTTTTTTTTTTTTAGTAATAAAAATGTTTTAATGCAGATGGTGTGTATTCACTGCTTCACAAAGTCATTGTAGATAGTATATTTGTTACCTTTGTTGTACCAACCCTATCCTGTGGGTGTGTAGGATCTACAGGCTCTTACAATTTTAGAAGATTGGAAGGACATTGAAACAAGGAAGAATTTACATCAAAATCTTAATATTATTTTCATTATCAACCCATAATTCAACATTGTTCTAGCTTCTACAGCTACATATAATTTGCATACTCTGATTTGAATGGCAGTATTTCATCCAATCACAGCTGCGAACAAGGAGGGTTCACACAGGATCACATTTTCCAGCAGCCATGTTCAGGACTATTCTGACTTGAGGCTGAGAAGGCCCGTGTCTGGTGCAGACTCCATGATAACTTTTTGAACCTCCCTGAACTTGGGATGAGCAGCATCTCCGAGCAACTGCAACAGCATCCCTGTAGAGATCACATGTTAAGAAATAGATTTAACTGACAGCTTATAATAGCCATGCAAATCACTGACAATGGGAGCAACTTCAAGATCAAAATTGTCAAGTACCAGAAGGATCTAGATTTTGGACTGAAATCTCCAGTAGACTGCATGAGATGAGTTGACAGAAACTTGTCCAAATAATTTGGTAATGGAGTCAGCTGGCTGAGGAAACTGTTTTGCCACCAAAACTGCTCTGGCCAGTAATCTATGGGTTGGAATCCAGCAGTGAAGACCATTATATACCATTATATATGCTTTGTCAAAACGGAAGTGCAGCAGGTATAGCATGCATGGTTGGATTTAATTAAAGTTACTTATTGTATTCGAGCCAGTAATGAATTACTAGTACTTCAGTCTGTGGAGACTAGGATAAAATAAGGAGTACTGACCTTCACTGGTGGTGATGAAGGCTCCGCTCTGTCGCAGTCGCTCAATGGCGTACATGCGGTCCACCATGGAGCGAGACGACACCGCGTCTGCGATGACGTGCACGTCAAAGTCTTGCTCCAGCAGATCTAGTGCAGTTCTCTGAGGCAAGAAGATCAAAGAAAATTTTCCTGTTTTTCTTGGTGACACGATAATTTCAACAACTTTTGCAAACAAGATTTAGAATTAGATCTCATTTATGAAAAATCTGTCCTCACTAAAAACGAGCAGGCAGCTAATATAATAAAATAAGGGGGAAGTCATATTTGTGCTGTTTTCCATGTAAGATCTGACCTGTATGCAGGCCTGTGTCTCGATGCCACACAGGATAACAGACTTCACCCCAGCAGACTGCCTGATGTGTTCCATGACATCGGGAACACACATGGTGAAGCAGGTCTTGGACACCTTCTTGGCCCCGCTGATGTCGCCCAGTTCCGCCACTGTTGGGCCCAGACCCTTGGGGTACTGCTCTGTCACTACTACAGGCATCTCCAGGATCTGGGCTGCCTGAAATAGCAGGACCAGTCTTTTAAACCACCTTGGTAGGACGAAATAAAGAACAAAGGCTATGGCTGTAGTGACCATAATACATAACATCATAATACATTCCTGGTAGTTATTCCCTTATTGAAACTGAAACTGGCTTGGAGGGACATGAACTTTTCTCAGTGATGTATGACAGACAGTTGTGGCGAACTAACTTTGTATGCTCCACCTCTACGGAGGATGAATGATGATGATGATGATGATGATGAGTTATTCCCTTAAATATTGTCTGCATCAGACATCGATGCTTGCGATTGATTTTTTTTATTGATTGATTAATTGATTGGTTTATTGATTCCCTTCCTCATTATAAACAACTGTCAAGGCATACCTATAAACAATATCAATCATGCTGGTGATAAAGGATATAGGATGAGTACATAAACAGTTGATAAACTGATGAAAAAAAAATGTTACTATAATTTTCCTCCATTCATGATCATTCCTGTCTGTCGGGATAAGTTGTTCTTGTGAAGTGGTGATTTTTTTCTAAGGTTGAAAGAAACAAATGGATAAAAGTCTTAATGTCACACTTTTGGTTCTGATAGCACCTGGTTTTATTCAATTCTATGCTCTGAATCTCAACATTGGTATTTAACACTCCCAAAATTGTAGAAAGGTGCACAGGAGGGGGTGCGGTCGGTTAGTAGGTACCTTGAGCATCCTTGACGCCACATGTACTATCTGCGGGAAGTATCTGATGTTGGGTCGGAACTTCTCCTGCATGTCACACAGGAACAGAGCTGAGGTGTCCACACCCACCTTCCCCAGTCTGCGGACTAGTCCCGACATCGTGCTGGGGGAAAACAGAGTCGTCAACACCTCTGGAACGTACTACAAATCGTTAAGAATATTTGTATTAGTTGTCTCCCAAATAAAGTGAAGACATCGTTCCTTACCTGTAGTGTGTGGACTTTGATCAACCGTCTAGATTATCCCTGAGTAACAGTGAGTTGGGCCTTTCTAAAAGTGGACAAGACTTTACCCACAAAGTTATGTCAGCAAGTAAACATAGTGTTTTCTAGGCATAGAAATGATTCTCGGTGTGCTAGCTAACGGTGTTGCCTGCTGTTACCTGTTAAAGCTGAATTATCACGAAGAAAGCGCAGAGAGAAGTTGTCACAGTTGTTGACACCAGCAGCAGACGCCACAGCACTGACCTCTAGGTCAACTTTCAACTTACTGACCTCCGAGAACATTCTATTCATCATTTAGGGTAAGATTTACCCCGAATATTTTTCTATAGCTTAACGTTAATATAATCAAAAAATAAACACTAAAATATGATAAAAATGTTAAGATTGCGTAAAATATGGCTTATTACTCTCTTTTTTGATTCATTGAAAGAAATGATATCTGCCTTTAGAACAAAACTAAACACCCCGGCTGCATGGTACAGTCCCACGTGGCGTGCAAGAAAATGGCGACGTTGGACGATGATCAGGTTAGTGATGTTGAAATTGTAGCGTTTCTTGGGGCAAAATTGAGATCAAACATACTTCAAAGCACGGTCTAACGTTGGTTTTACTTTAATATCATCTTTTGGTGTGTATTTAATGGACCTCCGTCATATGGCGGTTCCAAAAAGCAGTGTTGCGTTAGCAAAAAGTTGCAAACACGTGCACGCACGCCTCACTATTTGCAAAGTCTCTCATAATTCGCCATAGCTTTCTTTTCTTCTAGTCAGCTGACAGAGTTTCTTTTCCCCTAAAGGTTGCAAAGGCTGCCAAGGCCCTGGTAACTTTCCACGAGGAGAGAGGAACGAAGAAGAAGAAGGGAAAGAAAGATTTGCTGGACGATGAAGCGGCCATGCCCGTGTTCATGCAGTTCTCAGTCAAAAGGATCCCAAAGGACAAGAACCAGAAATATCTTATGTAAGAAAACTCCGCATTTGTCTTACCAAAGCAATACACGTACATTCTACATTGAACTTAAAAATGTAGATAAAATAAAGATAATTTTTGATTGGGAATCTGGGACTATGATCCAAGCAAAGATGCTTTTGGCAACTAAAAAAAGCAAGATTCTTCATACTAGTACTTTATTGATACTCATGGCAATCTAAAGTACATGTATTATTACAGGTGCTAGGAAGTGGGTGTTGCTCTATCTTAAAGAATCCTGCTTATTCAGTTAAAAAAACAAACAAACACAAACTCAACAAAATAGTCATGTTTTGTTTTGTTAAATTATTTTATTTTTACAATTTTATTATTCTAATAGTTTATTACACGGTTAAATACAAGTGTATTTAACCTCCTTGTTTATTATGAATATCTATGAATTTATGTCATGTATTCGGATCTGCATAGATGAATAATCACAATGGTTGCATTTGCAGAAAACTTCCTCACATCATTCAGAAGCCCCGGGAGGTGTGCCTGTTTACCCGAGACAGGAAGAACCTGGAGCCAGAACTCCCCACTTCTGAGCTGTACTACAGGGACCTGCTCAAGAAAAAGGGAGTCACGTGTGTCAACGAGGTCTGGACCTGAAACTAGTCTCTTACAGTACCAGACCAGCATGACTGTATGATATTATATAATGATTGATAACTATATACTGTAAATCACTTTATATTCGCTGTAGCAAAATTTCGTCGTCTGAGAAAAAAGGACATCATGTTTCGTTCGCGTGGAACTATATGTTCGTGGTGGTGGCAGGTGCAGAAGGAAGAAAATTTACGGTAATGGTACATTTGCGTAGCCTGGTGTCAAGCCTAATGTTAGCTTTGGTCTGCTCCCAAAGATCCGCTACCCGGCCAACTAGTTCATTACGTGCGCCTGCTGAAATCGTTTGAATGGTAACAGCGCCCAGTCTTGTTGGCGGGGAGCGGATCTTGGGGAGCGGACCAAAGCTAACAAGGCTGGACACCAGGCAAAAATTTGCAATATAAAGTGATTTACAGTAATAGAAACTGAACAAAGTTTAAAAAGAAGTAGAATATATTTTGTACAACTAGTAATGATTGTGTGATATGGCTTGCTTCTGATGCCTAACCAGTTTCCACTGCTCCACTGCACAGGTTATCTCTTACAACAAGCTGGCTAAGGAGTATAAGCAGTATGAGTCCAAGCTACGTCTGCTCAAGTCCTTCGACCTGTTCCTCTCAGACCGAGCAGTCACCCGGTTGCTCCCCTCCCATCTGGGAAAACACTTCTACGCTGCCAAGAAGTAAGTTACGTTGATACGTTTTGGTGTTAAGTCACTGTTTTGCTGTACTACATATAATCTTTTGTAGCTACTTGTCCATAAATCCGAACCTAAAGTTTGAAAACCTATTATTGATGAAAATTAGATATTAGAATTGATATTTTTCTGTAAATATGTGAAGATTTTCAATAAAGGTAACGTTACCATGTACCAGTAATTTGTGTCTGTAGGAGAAAATTAGAAATTATGTATTGATGCAATAAAGTAAGGAGCAAATCATTTTCAAGCCAAACTTATATTATAGAAAGGCAACTGTTGGTGAGAAATAATGCTTGCATCATCCACAAGCTTTTTTTTCAATACATTAAACTAATTACGTTCTCTTTTCTAATCATTTGTAATGTTTGCTGTTGTGTTTAGTAGTAACTATTGTGCTTAGTACGAGTATTAAGTAGCAAGCTAGCCATGTCTGCCTTGACCCTGTTCTGTCCAGGTTCCCTATTGATGTGAACTTGGAGAAGAAGAACCTGAAGGAAGAGTTCCAGCGTGTCATGGGCAGTACCAGGTGTACAATCACTGGACATGGCTCCTGTAGGTCAGTATTAGCAAACAACCGAGCAACATTTCCATATTTACTACGGTATTTGTAAAGAAGAGGGTATACTTACTTGTCACACACAATGCTACATTTAAACTGTCATAATATGTATTGTCGTGGTTCCTTGTTGCCATGGACTAAGTGTTGCCTGAATAATTTACTTTCCCATACATGTACTGTATACCGGTATTCCAGACAAGTACATGGATACAACTACACCAAATGATATGTCATAGTTGTACAGTAACACCGTTCATTTAGAAGTTTCCAATTCTCATTTATTAAAATAGCTGTATTTTTGGGTCTCACAGATTGTAGTTATAATGTCTAACTAATCTTTGTTGATGGCTGTTACAGCTCTGTAATGGTGGGCAGCACCAGTATGACAGCAGAACAGGTGAAAGAAAATGTGC
Source organism: Branchiostoma belcheri (assembly GCF_001625305.1). Classification (NCBI taxonomy): domain Eukaryota; kingdom Metazoa; phylum Chordata; class Leptocardii; order Amphioxiformes; family Branchiostomatidae; genus Branchiostoma; species Branchiostoma belcheri. The sequence continues at coordinate 486,777 of NW_017802514.1, forward strand.
TGGCTGTGGCTAAAGAGCTGGGAAACAAACTAGAGTTTGGCTGGTCCAACATGAAGTCAGTCAGCATTAAGGTATGTAACTTAAGTATCAAAGACCATTTGTATGAAAGATAGTATGGATTGAAGCTGTGAGTTGACTCTGCTGGAGTATGGAAACGAGCAGTATGAGAATGGATTGTTTTTCAAAGCCAGTCTTCTGGCCTATGATCAAGAGAATTCACAGATGTATTTCGATTGTCTAAATCAAACTATGAGCAAAATTATCTATGACCAGATGTACATGATTGTATGAAAGTTTATCTATATGCAAAGGTGTCACAGGAGTTAAGGGACTTATTCACAGCCAATATTTTGGTGACTATCTGTCACCTTCCTTTTTTATCCTTAGGGCAATTCTGAATTAAACCTGACGAAACTATTCTCGAAGGCTGTCACATGTTGGCGATATCTTTCTATTGATGTTTTCCTGTAAACATCCATGTTTCAGTCTCAGAAGTCCCCAGCTCTCCCAGTCTACGTGAACATGGAGCCGCTCCAGGTGTCGTCAGAAACCATCGCTGCCTGGCGGAAGGAGAGGATCCAGAACCAAGAGGACCGTCAGGCCTCAAAGAAGAGAAAGAACAGGAAGAAGAAAAGGAAATCAAAGCAAGCTGTATGTTGTACTCGTTTAGAATTTTGTATTCCAGGGATTTATGTTTACCGAAGGAAAACATTGTTTTTTCTCAGTTTCTTCTTCTCCGAACAAATAAGGTCAATGACCTGAACCAGACGTCTCTCACCATGGTAACTAGTGTAGGTTCACATAATGTTGTAATTTTATAGTAGGAGGGATTTAGACTGCTGTCACCATATATATGAATGTGTTCCAGTAGACCATATGCGAAGATAAACATGCATTTGCTTTGCAAATGTTACATTTCTAGTTTATATTTGTGATTTAGATCAGTTTTTTTCAGCAGCAATAAAAAATGACACATCTTATTTACTTCACCAATATGATTTTCGTTACAGGCAAAGACTGAAGAGGCCACGGCAGAAGGCAAGAAGAAGACACCTGAGGAACCAGGTGAGAGTAAGAAACAGAAGAAAAAGGAGTCAGAGGAAGGAAAAGAGAATGCTGAAGAGGGACCAGTGCAAGGTGACGATCAGAGAACAAATCAGGAGTCGGCAGGGAAACAGAAGAAACAAGCAGCAGCAAAAAAGGAGCACAGAAAGTCCCAGAGCCAATGAAGATTCAAAATGGACAGGATACCAAAGATGAGAAAGCAAAGGAAGCTGGGAAGGTACAGAAGCAGAAAGCAGAGACCACCAAAGCTGTTGGGGCGGCCAAAAAACAGCAGCCACAGGAAGAGTCAAAGGTGGGCAAAGCAGTCACTGCAGACAAGGTTAAGGAACAGGAAGAGAACGAAGAGGATGATGATGATGATGATGTTATAGAGGAAGAAGATGAGGTAATCAATCATTCAACTTTTTCACACTGAAGTAGTGATGCATACCTAAACCCAATTTTAGGTTCAGGTCCGGATTCAAGTCCAGAGGTTTAGGTTCAGTTCCGGACTTGTAAGTCCGGACCTAAACCCATGGCAATATACAAAATTGCATGTTGGCAACCTTGCAATGTTGTCTGGGTGAAACTTTGGCCACATAACATGGAGGCCGGTACTTGACGATGCCCTATGGCAATGTTTTCTTCGTTTTGCAGCAAAGATTTTACAATCTACGGAAGGTTTTAGGTGGTTTGGAAAGAAAAGGGGTATGTAATGGTCTTTTATGGTAATAAGTCCGGACTCGGTTCTTGACTTTTAGGTTTTTTTGGACTTGAACCTAAACATTCTTACAAGTCCAGATCCAAGTCCAGTGAACCGGTATGCATCACTACACTGAAGTCAACATACCAGACTGGTTTGTAATTTAAACAATGAATTTCAGACTCCTAATCAAACCATTGCATTGGTAGATGGAAAAAAACTGTAAAAGAATCGACTTTCTTCAACTGTTGAGGCCAAAATACAATGTATGAGTATTTTGGAGTTGATCCTGAAATGTTTGGTTTTTTTTGTTGACAAATTAAATTGGTATGGCCTCCTGTGTGAGGTACTTTTTTGGCAACATTGTGATTGCAAAAGATATTGAGTAAAAGGGTATCTGATGGCACTGTCACCTTCAACCTGGTGGACTACATGTATTTGTGAAATGATGTAACTTTGTGGAGAGTTGTGGAGATATTTTAGCATGCTGAGGGTTAATCTTGATAACCAGACTACAATAACTTTGTTCTGTACAGGATGAGGATGAGGAGATGTACAGTGATGAGTCTGAGCTGGAGTTTGAGAGTGATGATGATGAGGAAGATGATGATGAAGAGGAGGAAGACAGCTTCATAGATGACGAAGCTGAGGAGGGAGAAGAAACAGATGAAAGTGATGAATGGGAACTGATAGAAGGTGAAGAAGGGAGTGAAGAAGAGTCGGAGGGGGAAGGAGAGGAAGATGAGGATGAGCCAACACCTCCGAAAAAGAGAAAAATTGTGAAATCAGGTAAAACTGATAACATTCAGAATAGCTGTGATAGGCTCTTTTCTCGATTTTTTTGTCAAGTATGAAGTACATGTAAATGGTAAATAGAAGACATGTTGATCCAGATTTTCACCAGAATATTTTTATCAAGTAGTTGTCAGGGAAAAGTGCAACATGTATGTTGAGCATCTTTGCTTTGATTGTTACATCAGGTAAGCCTGCTGCATCCCCAAGGAAGAACATCAAGGCTGTAGAGAAGGCAGAAGCCCTGAAGAAGAACACTCCCAAATCTACACCCTCGAAGAAACCCCAGATGGAGACAACTCCAGTCACCAAGCAAGGCACAAGTGGGAAACCCAAAGCTGCTCCCAAACAGAAGGGTACTCCAAGGGCAGCTGCGAACATTCCTCAGAAGGCCACACCGAAATCCATGGGTACACCCAAAGCAAGCAGTACCCCCATGCCCACCACCCCGATGACAGGGGTATGGAAGGTTACTCCTGGGCAGAAGTCAGGTGGTAAAACACCTGTGGGGGGGCAGAAGTCAGGTGGTAAAACACCTGTGGGGGGGCAGAAGTCAGGTGGTAAAACACCTGTGGGGGGGCAGAAGTCAGGTGGTAAAACACCTGTGGGGAAGAAAGCTGCAGGGAAGGGCTCCAAACCATCAACACCTATGTCTGCCAAGGGGAAAAGGAAACATAACTGAATTTATCTGTAACTCATTTCTTTGTGGCTGTTAAATTTGGAGCTGAAATTTGTTCTGTTGTCTTTCCATATTTCACAAAGGAAAATGAGATAATGTGAAGGAAGCATGATATTTTTGAGCAGCATCTATCAATACATCGGATAGACTACCCCACAGAACATAAATGTCTCTACCAATGCAGCATAATTGGTAATAGTGAAGTCTACCTGAATAAAGTTCTCTGTCAAAATTTGACAAACTTAACCTGTTGCCATATTTAAAGGTTTTAAGGCATATTCCCTTCAAAATTGCAAAACCCCAGTTTCTCCTATATTATATTCCTTGATGTGTAATTCTCTTCATGAAGTCAATACTATTGGTAAGATGTATTTTCAAATATGCAACAATGTAGTTGCAAAACAATTTTTCTGACTACATGTAATTATTGTCAGAGCAACCACTAGGAAGAGACTGAATAAGTTACTGTCACTATGAATGATTGAAGTTCATGTCTTTTGTTAGGAGCTCTATTGTCTTGTAATGTAGTATTTTATCCTAATGTAGTGATGGACACTTTTAAGTTTCGATTCTGGTGAGAGTTCTTGTTTAAACATCCAGTTCTGTAATAAAACCTTTTGTTTGGAACTTGCCATTACAAGCAATACACAGCAGTTTCAAATGACATGAAGAAGGTTCATATTATTTTGCCAACAAGAGTACCTTTGATAAATTGTTATCAATTATCCAGTTAATACAGATGATTAGGAAAATGTCACTATATCTGAAGCAAGGTATCATTTCTCAAAATAAACACATAACTAAATCACCAGATGAATTGTTTTGTGTGGTGAGCAAGCCTGATGGAGTGAGTGAATGAATGAGAATGTTTTAAATGTAACTTTATGAAGGATAATCTAAGACAGGAAATAGTTAATGAGAATACTATCAATGTAGAGCAATAGAAGAGTTATTTTAATCTTTTGAACTTCCTGTTATGACTTTACAGTTATTCTTACTCGAACCTTGCTAGTAGTACTACTAGTAATATCCTGCGCCCCCTATCGTTCGAAGTAGGTTAGTCCATCAACCTCTGACCTCCAAGTAGCTTCCGCACTTGAAAATGTGCACGTACGCATCGTGATCGTGTTATCCGATATAACTGCTTAAAAACGTGAAATTAAGGTCATTCAGCGTCACGAATAGAATATTGGCGTTATAAAGCATATACAAAACACGGCAAATGTTTTTAGTGATTATAGGAAACATAAAAGCAACAGTATAAATTGAACCGATGTGAGGCGTTTTGTTGCTCAAGGTTTCAAGTTGCCGTTGTTTTGTTTACCTTGAACTTCGACCTCTTAGGGGTGGGAGGGACGAGAAGTGTGTCACTGTACCCTGCAGAAAAACATGGCGTTTGCCAGGTCTATCCTCCGTGCCGTGGGGAACCTGAAGAATCAGTACTTCAACGTGCACCGGCACCAGCTACTGAAGAAAGAAGCGGGCAAGATTGCGGCCATTTACAACGCAGATGTACAAAAGCCACAGGTCCTGCTCTTTGAGTCGTACCAAAGCGCCCTCCGCCTGGACATCCCCAGATATTCCTCCCTCAACACCGTCTTCTTCACTAGAGTCGGCCAGGAGGACTCCTTCGCCGCGTGTCGACAGAAGAAGAAGAAGAAAAGCATCGGGAACGTGTCTGAGGATGTGGGGCACGAAGTTTCGTTCTGCACCAGTGGCAAATTTCTCTCCACTAACCTGAAGGACGGCAGTCCTTTATGTGAGATACAGGTAAATACTTGAGCACAAGACCTGTAGTTCCTCGTTAGTTAGTAATACATGTAGTGCCGATATCACAGAGTTGTTTTGCACCAGTATTTCAAGGCCTTTGAAGTTAATATTAAAGGTGTATTAAGGTTAAAAGTTGTGGTACAAGGTAGATGAAATTGAGGCAACTGTATTAGCCTATAACTGTATCAAGAAGGGAACATCTTTACAAAATCATAGTAGTTCAGAAAGCCAAATAACGTTACACGTCCAATATAAAATGTGCCAAAGCAAGACATTGATATCATTTTTCTATCTTTGGCTTTTTGGGAAACGAATATTCAAAAAAAATGTGTGGCGACTGTCTCCACAGCTGATGAATAAATCAAGGTAACACAGGTGTGCCTGAAGACCACAACCATCCACACATTCAACACTGACATGATACATTAAGTTGACACACTATTGACACAAGGTGTCTGCACTGCTCTGATATTCCCTCCTCTCCTGTCAGGTGCCAGACCTGTACTATGACTCAGGTGCAGACAACCCGTCCATCCACACAGACCTGATCCAGGACCACCTGGACAACTTCCTCCTCACCACAACTACCATCAACGGGGAGGAGGAACCCTGTGTTCTCGCTCAGGTAACACTGTGAACTACACCTAAAACTCTGGAAGAACACTTCTCAGGGGGCCGTTAAAATGTGGACACTATACTAGGATTTTTGTGACAATGGTACAACCAAAAGTAATGACATTTGTGCCAGGTGTACCTTATGTATCACTTGTACTGGTCTGACTGTACAAGCGATAAATAACAACAAAGTTTTGAATTGAAGATAACATATAGTATGGTAGTGTCTACCTGACTCAGTAGGTTGCTAACTTGCTGTCATCCAAAGGCATAAGAAGCTAGCGCTGGTGCATGGTGGTTGTAGATGTCTGTTTTCAGCATAGGACCTCCAGTTGGCCTGGCTAACACCTAAGGCCAATTACTCTTTTCTTAGCAGCCTATGTAAGTAGAGACCAATAGTATGGTGCCTTTGTGTAGTGGCTTGAAAGTTCCTACCTACAAAAGAAACTGTTGTAAAAGTTCATGTAAAGAGATAGAGTGTTTGACTGTTTCCCATGTTTGAAGGTGGAAATCGACAACTACACCCCTGATGAGGTTTACGAGGTAGACTTGGATGATGATTGGTCAGCCGTGGGCAACAGCGTAGCACGGCATTACGACCAGTTCATCTCAGTTCGCAAGAACATGTTCCTTTTCTCCAGGGAAGGTTAGCTTCTACATTTGTATTATAATAAGCTCCTGACATGTTCTTTTAACAATGACATGTTTTTGCAGTTTGACAGAATATGTGTATGCTATGGTTGTGTTATGGAAAATACATTGTGCTTCATGGTATAGCCTTCTCATTGCAAGATTTATCTGGGGAATTTCAACACTTTTGCTATGTATATGATACAGAGCTGGTGCCCTGCGAGAGCCACCTAGTGACATTCCGCGTGCACTGCAGCGGCCTGCACCCTCACGAGGAGCCCATTGTCACAGGTGATCTCATCCCCCTGGGGAAGAGGGACCCTTTGCAGGGGCTGAGGATGGAGCATCAACAGGCTGAAGTTTGGCTGGTAAACAGGCTCTCTTGGTTTTAGAAGAGCTTTATTGACACAACAAGAGTACAGCGACTTTCGTTAAGTCGTGTAGACATACAGACAGGTTTTAGAAGTGCTATTAAATGCTTTAGACTCATTTTTAGAAGACATAATGGCATGTTCTGTAGGACTTAACCCTTCATAAGTGTCATGACCGAAGAGCTAAGTTCTTCATTCAGTTTTTGACGACCGTCTTGTCATTTTCATCAGGGTAATTTTGACTGGTTCACTGAAGCTACATGTAGCTGTGCACATTAAACCAGTCATAATTGCCCAGATGAAGATGACAGACATTGAAGTCCTGCCTATATGCCCAGGCCATTAAAGTCAGCTTGTTAAAAAAAGAGGTTGTGAATGAAGAACTTTGCTATTCAGTCATTCACCACCCTGATACAATTATTTGGGGTTAAATCTTGACCACACAAGTTAAATTTGGGTTCAGATTTGTCCTTTGTTTTTTTCAGGGATCCTGCTTCCTCCCCAAGAACATGAACTTCACCTGGAGGATGGCTGTGATGAACACAGAGTCCAACACCATCGTGCACGAAGAGGAGTTCGGTAGATCTGGAAATGCTGCTAACGACTTCTTCTCTGTCGGTTACAACGATAAAGGCTGGAAAGGAGTCTAGCTTCGTGGTCGGTTTGCAGCTTTTATAGATTTTGCTACCATTTGCCTCTTACAGTACTGTAAGTGTAACTATGTATGTGCTGAGATTGAAATTTTGTTAAGGTTTTCAAGTGTGGCTCCATATACATGTACAATGTATTAGATTCATTGCCAAATTGATATGTTCCAGGTTTTCAGTGGCAAAATCTCCCCAAAGATCTGTAATTACGTTTTGTTGATTTGTACTTCTCACAGGTGTGATTTAAAATGGCTTTGGCCTGAAGTCATTGATGACATTGAGATACCAGTACACTCAAGCCTGGCTAAAAAGAATCTTATGCAAAAATACATTAAAAAATAATCCTGTGTGCCTATAAAAATAATGTGTGTAAGAAGCAACTGTGTATATCGTAAGTCTGTTGTAATCAAGAGACGTCAAAAATGATCAACAGTCACTGTTTTTATTTACCTTTCTGTTACAAAGACTTGTTGTATCCAAGACTGTCGTACAATACAAGTAAGCATGTACATAACATGCCACATTAAAACCTGTGCCGAACTCTACACATCTAAGTTTCAGTCACTCGGCAGGACTATCCTGGTAATAGCAATGTTCACTTACCACAAGGACTATCAAACAACAGATGCCTGTGTATTCTGCACAGCATTACAACAAGGGTACTAAAAAGTTAAACTGTAAAACTTAAATGGTTTATGGATGCAAAACAACAGACATCAATACAGATGACTGATGTTACTCTACTACAAGTATCTATAATATCCCTCCCCAACTGAATCTCAACACGAAGTATCCTGAATATGTTTAATACAAGCCTGGCTTTGGTTTGAATCATTTTTGTGGCCCCGGTCAAAATGTCATACAAATACGTCCAGTTGCTTTGAAGTAGGAAGTTAGTATACAACACCACTGGATGATGAAAAAGAGCATGAAACATTGTCTACAAAACTTACTGGTGACCACACATGATCTGACTATATACAGTGCTGACCAAAAAACACTGGAAGTAACAAAAATGTACTCAAAAAAGCAGCATGAGGGCCCTAGAGATATACTTGATCATTTTTCTTACTATTACACTTCAGAACACAGTTACCAATGAAAGCTACATGGGTTAGCAAGGGCTGAGGCAATATGAACAGCAAGAAAAACTAAACAATCAGAGATCTATTGTATTATCGTTTGGTGGTCCTATGATGTATCCACTGCTGTGTGTTGAGAAAAGAAAGCTGCTGATCGATCACGCTCTACTGGAAATCTCGTCTGTGATACTTGTCGGGGTCGTAGTACGACGTAACTACGATACGCTGGGCGAACTTGCGGCCGGTCAGAGCCTGCTGGGCCTTCTGACAGTCCATGATGGACCTGAACTCCACATAAATCTGTGTAAGGAAAAAGGTAAACTTCTATGTTAGAAATGGTATACAGAATTTTAGTAAGTTAGGAAATATCTTAAAGTTGAACTTCTATACCTTACTTTGGAACCAGTAAAACAAAGTATTATCATTTTACTGATACTGTGGGGTCAAATGGCATAACGGCAGAGCATTCGTTTCGGAACCAAGAGGTCCCAGGTTCGAAACCTGCCATGTAACATGTCTTGTGCCCTTGGAAAGGCACTTTACATGACTTTTCTCACTTCACTCAGGTGAAAATGAGTATGGCAGAATGATCATAATCATGGGCATTAAAGGAAAACCAATGACAAGGATATGTTGCATATTGGTGTACAATAGTACCGTTACATATGTTAGCCTAGTCAAACTCGCAGTCAAAAATCAGCTCAAATTTTTGGTCCAAAAAGTGCATATGCGGTCAGTATTTCCATCCCTGTGAAATTTCTCACCTTGCCACACCCAGGGACATCCACCCCCTCAATAGGCCTGGGGATCTCCACACTCAACACTGCACCGTACTTCCCACATTCCTCACGCACATCCTCCAGGATATCTGTGGACAACAGGGACATGTCAGCACATACTAGTAGTTTCTTAGATCTAGCAATAGACAATGGCAGTAGAGAAACTACTGTTGAGATCCTAAAATACACATAAATACACACCTAAGCATCTATACCCACAATGAACAGCAGGATCAAAAATAAGAGTTTACCAAGACATGCTAACCTATGAGCAACAACACGCTCCAGTGACACTTCACACTTGCTAAAAAAAAAACTTGATTGGAAAAATTTAGTGTATCAACGATCTCTGTGCTTGTCCAAGACAGTTTTTACAACAGGCAGGTTTACAGACCTTCATATTCCTCCTCGTCCATGAGCTCTTCTGGCATGACCATGTTCATGAGACAGAGCACCTCCGTTGGGGGTCCCGCGTTGCCAGTCAGGGTCAGGCCTGGGATCTGTAGCTGGACAGGTTGCTGGAAAGAAAACAGTCAAACTGTAACAGCATGCATGAAAAAACAAGCAAGGAGCACTGGCGACATAGACTTCCAGTCCCTTAAAACACATGTCCATTACTGCTTTCTTTATACTGCATGACAAGAATGCTAGGACATTATGTAGCAACTGTCAACCATTAATTGGCCACTGACTTGGTGGTTCTGTATAGAGATTTATAGCTTATTTCAACATTGTTCCCAACAGCATGATATAACACATCATACTTACATTCTGTGCATTCTTGGCACCGACGCTGGCCCTTTGGACAATCAGCTTCTTGTCTCCAAGCTGCATTCCGTTCAGTCCAGCTATAGCCTGAAGAGTACAAGTAGTTCTTATGATCAGGGGCTAGAATTAAGACACAGTCTGCATACTAAGAAATCAACAAATGAAATGATGTAGCTTCACAAAAGACCTACCGGGTATTGTAAGTCGAATAGTTCAATAAACAAAACTGTATGGTTTTTTGCCAAAGGAATGAACAATACCTGGTCTGTGACGTTGGGATCCACATATTCACAGAAGGCATATCCCTTTGACAAGGCAGTGGAGCTGTCCTTAACCAGGTTGAAGGCTTTGAGCTGGCCGAATGACAGGAGAAGTTCCTTGACCTGTGAGATGAGTAGACGGAAGGACGCATTAGAAGGAGGTACATGTATGTCTAATGGATAGTGACATGCTGACAGGACCACTTCCCTCATAGCACTAGGGACAGGGCCACAATATCTACAGTTCTGGTAAATTAAATGCTAACGGGTGCAAGCTTTGGAGGGGACTACAGGTCAACTTATACCCACTTTCAACAACTACACAAACATGCATCTAGTCATGCTCTCTGAACCAACCTTCGGCAAGCAACACCACTAAACTTGTGCTTATGACAGAGTTTCTACATTTGAAGAGGAAAAACTGCCAGTTCCTACCTGTGTTGGAATGCCGCATTCGTCCTTCTGGGCTGTGTACTGTCTTAACTAAGCACCATCTCACGCGCACAATTCTTTCCCCGTCCCCTAAGCTATCCCCTCAAGCACACATCACCACTGTGACTTCCATCAGACCTTCACTTCTGACAGAAACTCAAAATCCTTTCACTCAGATATCGTAATAATTATCGAGAGGTTCACCCATGGCTGAACTGGGCAGGTTTAACAGTTGGGAGGATGTTTTAGTTGTTGTTGCTGCTACGCCTGTTGAAAATGACAGTAGCAATGGCACAGAGCTGACAGGGTCTGTCTGTCAACCACACCATTCACTCCCTCTCAACCGCTCACCATATACATGGTCTCTCCAACATGCGAAGGACACTTGCCTTTAGGCGCCATTGGCAATAGGGCAGGTTGCAGAGGTTGTGATACTCTCAAGAAATGTTTTGCCCCATAAAAACATGTAGTAACGTCCCCTTAGCTAGGGATCAAGATGGGAACAAAATGGAAGAAGACGCGTGAGTACTTCATATTCAAGCAAGTCTGGCTGACATGCTACATTCTTACTGCTGTGGCAGACATGGGCATTACTAACCTATGTTTTTTTTTTTAGAGCAGAACTTTTTTTCTCTCCAGAATTATGATGACCTAGCCTGCATAATTTTGTGACATTTTCTTGCTTTGATCCTAATGCTGAGTTTCCAATGGAGCTGTGTGCACTCAGATCAGCTGAAAGATTTTGAGCCAAGCGTAATACCTTTTGTGTGCACTGGCAAAGTTCTGCATCATTCAACGGAAAAAGAATTCACATGTTGGCAACCAATCTGTGAAGCTTTGCTCTAGACAAAGTAGTCATTAGATATGGTTCTCAGGAATAGGCATGCTTACCTGGGTGGGGAACATCATATTGAAGTTATACGTACACGTTCTTCTGTTATCTGAAAGTAATACACCTGAAAGGAAGGGGGAGGGGCCACAAGAATCCATTTTGTCCTTTTGTTAGGATAAGTTTTGTTCCAGCTTCATGACAATACTTTCATTTTGAAGTTGCCTGATGAATTTTGACATTTGAGCAAAAGAATTTGTGATTTTTGTTTTGTTTTGGAGCCGTGGATGACTGAAACATTAGGACATGTCTTGCTGGAGCTAAGCTGAAAAAGAAACCCTGAAACAGAAACCTGGAAAGGAGAGAAAGCCCTGGGATAGAGAGTTTTCTTGACATGAGACAACCTGTTTAATGAGAGCTGAAAAAAATGCTGCAGGGAAAAATGTCCAATTATTCAATTTGTTCCGTTGTCTGCTCTTGTAAAAATTAGAAACGACTGCAGAAATTACAACATATTTCACGGAAGTGCTTTTGCGGAGAGAAACAGTCACTGATGTATTTGGTGACAAAAGTTTTGGACTCAACTCAGAGAGCATATTCAATGGAATTTCTTGAGGATTTGTGTTTGAAACAATGCAATGAAGAACGTAAATTTGGGAACAGCCTTTAAGAATGAGTACCAATGAAAGACAATGTGGTAAAGGGGTGTCCATAGTCCTCCCCTTTGGTCAGCACTGGACTGGGGCTGGGATCTCTTACGTTCATGCTACTTTGGGATGGGGAAAAGGAAAAAAAAAAGCTGGAGACACGCCCATGCCACAGCTTGAACCTCACCTCCTTACCTGAAAAGAACCTTGGGAAAGAGAACCCTGAAAGGGAATGGTGCCTAGACAGACAACAGCCTGTATCTCCTCTCTTTCCCGGAGTACCTAGTCTTCTCCGCTTCCCTGCTACCTGCTTGAAATATGCTAAGTCTTACAAAAGCACCAGAGGGGGTACAGATAAGAAACCAGCCTGTCTTTTCTTCCTCCAGTCAAAGCTTGAAGTAAGAGTTTTCCAAAACAAACAGCCAAACAGAAACACATTCAAGTTTTCAAACTACAGTCAAGGGCTCAACAAAGGTAAAGGCTGGCTTCTTTGTCTGTTCCATCCACTCAGAATAGGGTACCTGATCGTCGTTTAGGTAGTTGGGAAGTCCACCGATGAAGATCTTATGCGGGGAGTCCTGCACCACTGTTGACACCACGCCTGGAATAACGGGGAACCCACCTAGGTCAGACAAGCCGTTCATATCTGAACGTCTTCATTGTTTGTAAAGGGTACATGAAAAAACACAGTCTTACACAATAGAACTATAATGGTTACTCTACAATGTGCCACTGTTACCAAAATCCCTGGCTTACAATTTCTTTTCGTGCTTCTTATAATGCTTTAAAGGTTTGAGGAAAACGTCAAATGATGTGGGCACTTAATTTCATTGTGCAGATACGAAAAACAAACTTCAAATTATACATTAAATTTTGAATGATAATAAGAAGCCGGTACGAAATCAACAAACCGACAACTGAAACGACTCCTAAAATTAGAATTTTCGTTTACGAAAGGTGCAGCTATTCTGTTAGAAAGTTTGAAAAAATTTCAAGAAATTGACAAAAGCAGAAAAGTTAAATATCTCTCTGGTGTGTCCAGTCAACTCACCTGGCACGTGGATGTCCGGGTTCTCCGCCATGCCGGGGACTGGTTGGTAGTCATGGGGGCGGCGCAGCTTCAGGGACTGACCTTGGAAGATGATGCCATCAAACGCCATGGCCAAGGTCGTTTCATCCACAGATCGGAACTAGAATCAAACAAACAACAACAACATTAGTTAAAGATGAGCCGAACATTTAAAGATTGTTTTAGTAGATATCATTCTAAACCAGCTTTAAACCTTTCCAATTTCAAAATGGGACTTACCAAAATTATGAATGAAACTAGAAAGCAAATGGCTTGATCACATCCCCAATACCAAAAATTGACCTATCCCTTCCTCTGCACAAATGGATTGTTCCTAAATCACGACTGTTCAAAATGTAAAGTGTTCAAAAGTCTATACCCTAACGTGGTGTGGTGATGCCATAACTATGAATACTAGACCAATCTTGGCTGTTCATCAAAGAAAAGGTAGGTATTGTTGAATAAATTTTTGTATCTACACATTGCAGGAGTGGGACATAGTAAGGGATTGGTCTGTCTAATGTTGATACATTCTAGAAGAGGAAGTCTTACCTCCAGGAAGGCGAAGTTCTTGTCCAGGTTGACCTGACAGGCGAGGACAGGGTTGCCGGGTGCCTGGGCCAGGCTGGCACGGTGCATCTGGGTGTTGAAGAAGTCAATCATAGCCTCCTGTGGGGGTAAAGAGACACACAAATGAAGCTACAAATGTAGTCGTAGTCAAGACTCAAGTCACATCTTTTGTAAGACTGATTGCCTGCTGAACACTCTTTGGTTGATCGTTGTTTAAACATTGCTTCTCCATTTGCATAAAATGCAACCACCAAGGTAAACGAACAGACAAAACGGATTTACCCAAACATCGTAAACACAAGAGTTCCACGACCTCCTACCTTTGCTAAATGATGTTAACCCTTCCGGCAGACGAATCATACATTTTTACTCAATGATCTTGGAAATAAGAGCCTCATTTGCATGAATCATATCAGTTGATAATATTCTCCTAACCAATGACATTCTTATCGATCTTAACAAAGAATGCTATTATAGTATTATAGCATTTATAACCTTGTTGGCAAAGGTAATAACCTTCTTGGCAAGGGTAATAACAGTCACATGTATCTTTCTATATGTAAAAAGTAGAAAGTTCAGCAAGGACTAACCTCTGTGACACCAAACGGAATGTTGCCCACGTACAGCCGGCGGGCTTGCCTGGTCATCTGGCTGCCAATCGGCATGGCCGTGCCTGCGTTAGCCAACAACGCCGCGCTCGGGATGGAGCCAGTGGCTGTCAATCAAACACAGGACTGCATTAGACAGTTTTCCTTCATGGCAAAACTCATATTTTTAATCCCTCCTGGTTCACTTCAAATAGAACATCCCTTGTAATAAAATTTGCGTGTTGCTAAAGTTTTCTTGGACTTTTGTGAAGAAGTTTCCAACAACATAAATAAAATGCACAAAAAATTCAAGACAACTATTTGTTAAGAGTTAAGTCGTAATTTTGGAATAAATACCTGATGCCATGTTGCCCAGCCCCGGCATATCTGTGAATCACAAAGAAAATGTACATCAAATACAATTCAACAATTCTGCAACTGTTTAGTTGTATTGAACCTTTTAGTGGAGTTGATGATTACTTTCCTATTGTAGGAATGTGTCAGTTTTCTTCTACAATTGTACATTTTTAAGTCTCTGATTCTATACACATCACACATCTATGTTTCTAGGGCAGAGCTAGGGACAAGTACAGTGAGGGAAGTACAGTTTTTTTGTTCAAGTTGTAGCAACATCCTCCCCATGTATATGTTTGAGTTCAAACTTCTACACCTTGGCTAAAGAATTTTTAATTGAAGCAACAAGTAAGAATTTCAGGCCATTTGCATGCACATACTAGACATTTGCCAAGTATCACAGATTTCAAAATTAGTGCATACAATTACAAAAACACTGTGGAAACTAATAGTAGATGTGTTAAGTGCCACACAAGCTTTTACAACTTAAGATTTTGAAAATGTAAAAAGCAGCACGACAAAAAAAAATACAACACACTCAATTCTCCCTGTATTTTGAGACAAATCGATGTCAACTTCGTATAATTTTGAAAGGGATAGGCAAAATGATAATTGTTTTGTCACAAAATGTCTCATCACACAGAAAAGGTGTACCATGGGGTATAAATACCTGATGCTATGTTGCCTACCCTCGTCATTTCTGTGGACCACAAAGTGAGTTGGCATCAAATCTTACCACACAACATTGAAACACAACATTTCTTGCACTGTTCCGTCAATGGGCAAATTGCAAGGGCAACCTTTGGTTTTGTTTGAAAGATCACTTTGGGCACAAAATGTGGGAACACTACAGAACTAACATCAAACAATTTCCCTCAGCGAGACTTTAGTTCAGGCAATTTGAAGAGCCAGATGCAACAATCTTGTCATAAAAATCAGTCATCAAAAGAGATACTGTAAAAATCAGAATGTGTTTCTACTTGTGAGCATGTCATACATGAGTGTGTATGAGTTGAACTTGATCTGAGGTACATTTATGTCATGAAAAGGGAAAATCACTGACTAGACTGAAAACAGCATTACAAAACCAACCACAACCGGGCAAGTTACCACTCCTTTTGACTACATAGTTTTTCAATAGCAATCTTTATAAAAAATCTCTATTTGAACATTTTTTTTAGAACAAATTTATTCCATATAACTTATAAGCACTGGATGGACGTTAGCAAACTAAATTTGATCTCGGGTAAGGATGAACAAATACCTCCAGCACTAGCAGCCAGCATGGATGGCATGGACGCTGCGCCTGGAATAGAACATGAAAAATCATGACTGTCAGCTTGCAATTTTAGTTATCAACACTACTAGTTACCAGGTATTAAACTTTTCAAAGCTAGACACATAGCAAGAACTATATAGAAGAATATAGAACAATATGCAAAGGCTGAGGCTGAGACACCAGAAGAATCTGGGTAATCAACTGGACTGAATTATCAGTAGTAAACACATGTAATTCTTGATGGACTTTACCTCTCAGAAATCTATTTTCTGACTCAGTACAAACTAACAAACACACCTAGCCTGGACCATTCTAAAGTCCAGTACATGAGCCATTTCAAACCAAGTATACACAGTGATGCATACCTGTTCACTGGACTTGGATCCGGACTTGTAAGAATGTTTAGGTTCAAGTCCAAAAAAACCTAAAAGTCAAGAACCGAGTCCAGACTCGAGACTTATTACCATAAAAGACCATTTCACATACCCCCTTTCTTTCCAAACCACCTAAAACCTTCTGTAGATTGTAAAATCTTTGTTGCAAAAAAATGACATTGCCATCGGGCATCGTCAAGTACCGGCCTCCATGTTATGTGGCCAAAGTTTCACCCAAACAACATTGTAAGGTTACCAACAAGCAATTTTGTATATGCCATGGAACCATGAACCTAAACCTCTGGACTTGAATCCGGACCTGAACCTAAAATTGGGTTTAGGTATGCATCACTAGTTCTGACTGTCCATGAGATATTATACAAGCAGCCAAGGAAACTGTGCATTACCTCCGGCACTGGCGAGCAATGGGACCTGGCCAGCAGCTGGAAGCATAGAACAACATTCATCAACTACAATAACATTGCAAAATTGTGTTACCTATCTAATATAGGCTATGTGTTACAACTTACAAAGATTGATAATAAATTTTCTACTACTGGTTTGGGTGATTATTTGAGGAAAGAGAGTGAGATGTGAGGTCCACCTTGCATGGCCTTGTACTGCATAGGAGTGATGTTCTCGAAGCCCGGCGGGGGAACGTCCCAGTACTGGTACGGCTTACGGCGCCTGGACCTCCGGGGGGACCGGCTGGAACAGGTTAACACACACAGAACTATGTCTCACAACAACTAGCTTTATCAATGGTAGAGTGCCATCTGATAACTAACATGTAATTCATCAATCCTACTGGTTATCAGAACTCACATTAAGGTATTGCAACACTACTACTGGAATGAATAATGAGGGATTGTGCTACAGAAATGTACATGCATTTTTCATCATGTAGGAGTGTAATTGTATAGTTACCCTGCAGGAAGGACTGGTGCTTTGTCATCATCCAGGCCACCGATCACCCTGTGGAAATACAATGCAATGCAAGTTCAACAGTTGTGTGTCCCTCATTAACACCATCCATAAGTAATTAAGTAATACTGAGCCCTGGATTTTTTCACCAGCGAAACTTCGATTTTTATCTCCTTTCGCAAGTTGGAGGTGGGTGTTTTGAGCCTGATTTTATTGTATTCTAATTCTATTTTATCCTACATGTATACTGTTAGACTTACAGTGACTGCACTGTTCAGTTGCAAAGTTCAGGTGTAACAGGTCATTCTGTGTAAATGTAGCCAGCTGCTACTGAGCCTGAAAAGCTGGTGTGTTTCTCTGAAGGGCTGTTATAAACTTATAGTAACTTGAACTGGCTACACAGATAATACTGAACAAATTCCACAACTGGGACAACAATACGGCTGAGTTTTGGCGCTGTTTTGTCCCTCCAGCTCACCTTCTCCGTCGGCCCCTGTCCCTGCTGCCGCTACGGGATCGACTTCTACCGCCACGCCTCCTGCGGTCCCCGCCGCTGCGGCCGCCACCACCACGGGGCGAGCCAGACCTGCTTCTGCTCCGGGAACGGCGCTTACGACTCCTCTCCCTGTCACGGTCTCTGTCCCGATCTCTGTGCTCTGTGGCAGGAAAAAATCATGTTACTACAAATTTTACATCTGCAAAATCTGAAGTACAAAAATGCCATCATCCAAATCTTCATCCCCTTCCATGTTTCCAAAATCATTGTAAAAAAAACTAATCCAAGTATTCCCATTATACATGAACAATGGATAACTTTGGCTTTGCATCATGATTTTAATCTACATGCTTCAGCAAAAAATTATAAAGTAGGAGTACATGATGGAGGACTACAAAAGACTATAAACAAGTTGCAATCCTTTGTCTTATGTCGTAAGTCATATTTCTTTCGCCAACAGGTTGTATACAAATTCATGTTGTTTTATGGCATTTTTGTGTGTTTAGTGCGACACATAATTGAAGTTCAAATGATAACTAATCTTTTGTTTTTTTCAAGTACAATCTGCGATCACCGATAACGATATCCCGCCGCAAAACGCACCATAAATATATTTACGCCGTGGCTATATACACTCCCGGTGTGTATATAAAAGACAAATAGATTTTATATACACTCCGAAATACTAGCCTCCTTGGTAGGCCCAAAACTTGGGTTTTTGTGAGTGTTTGAGGATTCAGGGGCACCAAGTTTAAACCTCGGTCTTCAAGTTTATCTTATTGGATGATGAAAATCAGAAAACAACACGGAAATCTCCACCGAAGTTCGGTTGAGGTGGTCAACCCCCTGTTTCCTTTCTATTTTTGGGAATCAGACCCTTGTTGCTACCTGGTGCAGAAAAATTTTTGAGATTGGAGTATGGGCAAGTACTTTCATGAGGTGTTGAAATAGTGTATTTAAGCATGTGTTCCTATGGCAAGATCTAAATTAGTACTGTCTGCCCTATATAGCCACGTTCATATATTTATCATGCAACAGTACTGACACGCCATAGAGCATAAAAGATATCTTTGCATAAAAATCAATCCACACACTTGATAAATTATTTCCGCATATTTATCTACTCGTATTCTATCGTAATATAAGATCATTGATAACTCACGATCTTGCATAACTTCTTCTTCAAACTTTCATTTTGCACAAAATAATTTCAGGACCGCTCCTACCAGAGCGCCATGCACGCCGTGCATGGGCATAAAAATCAGCTAAATTCACTGCGCCAAAACAGCTCTATTTTAAACGGCACACCCTCAAATCCCCACCAAATAAAATCTCTACAACCTAAAGCTTACCTGATTTGGATTCAGATATCTGATTCTCGTAATTTTGGCTATCTACCGCTGCCATTGTTGTAGCTGTTACAAGGTCCCACACATCCAAAAATTACCAAGATGGCGTCTTCTCCAAAAAAGTGGGAATTACCCAGAAAACCCTGCGAAAAAAAATCATTGATCCGGATATGGAGGTACACCATCCGGAAATCGAGTTTGAGCGCGGGAAATTCAAACTTTGTCTCCGCCTTTCTTTTTAGTGCCTTACTCTATATATAGGACCCCAAGCTTTTGCACATCATTTAGACGATCGCTAACAGATGCTGCGATGTTGTGACTATCCTTGAATAGCCGTAGACTACTTTCGAAACTGCGTGTAAAGAGGACGCCCCCCCACACATACACTAGTTTATATAGTTTCCCCAAGGAGGTTTAAAGTAGTCCTTGACTGAAAACGACAGGCTAACGTTAATACCTACCTAAGTACAGCTAATAAAATCAGGTAGACGGAAGGAAGACTGGAAGTCTAGACAGAACGCATTAAAATCGGAAATGAAATTCGCCTGTGATAAAGTAGCTTTAACGAAAGCAGCGACAGAAGACATTAAATCATTATCTAGGACGTACGGACAGACATTATAGCTTATGAGTGTTATTCCTACATATGTTACATAGATCATACATAGGATTCAGATGGCATTCATCATCAAAGAAATAATGATTGTTTAATATTGGAATGTCTGACTCTTTAGAGGATGTGTCCCGATGCTTTGTTTATTTTCTATCATGTTATGGTTCGACCCGGATGTTTAAGTCTTCATTGACGTATCAAGCCGTGTCTTCTTTTCTAGCTGACCCGTTGAGGCGGTCATTCAGGACACGGACGTAATTACTGTTATCTCTCTCTGCTCATCTTACACTTTCATGAAGAGCATCCGTCAATTTGGATATCGCTCGGCCGGTTGAAGGGGATCACCCGTTTGCATCCAACAAAGGATACGACTGATATTGAACATTGGGCTTATATGAGTCATCTGAGCTATGACTATGAGTATGACTCAAGTTCACTCAACTGATTGAAACGTGAAAGGATTAACGATAGCAGAGTTGGCCAGTGTATTCACTAGAAAAGTAACATTTGCAAAGCAAATGCATAAAGTTCTCATATGGTTTGCTCTGTTAATTCTTACTCCAACACATTCATATATATGGTGACAGGAGTCTAAATCCCTCCTGCTCTGATATTTCAACATTATGTGACCCAACACCAGTATCATGGTAACAGACAGTCTGGTTCAGGTCATTGACCTTTCAGTTGGTTTGGAGAAGAAGAAGAGGAAACGTAGCAAAAACAATATGTTTTCCTTTGGTAAACATAAATATGACTTAAGTTCACTCAACTGATTGAAACGTTAAAGGACTAGCAATAGCAGAGTTGCGTAGATTCATAAAGCAATCAAAACCACGAATGTATTTTGGATCGATCGACCCTCTATTAGGGAAGAGCGAGTTCTGCCGAGTTGGGATTAGCACTCCCACACTACAGTCGTGATGGGGTTTACAAATTAGATCAGGTTGTAATAGTCGTGGGATATCGGCTTATCTCCAAAAATTGCTGGCAATTATTGAGCATCCAAGCACCCGGAATGCATTGGAAAACGATCAGCGACATGCCCTTATGACTCTCCCGATACCTCGCGAACTGTTTTTTAAGCCAATATTTGCCAGCGCCCCCCATCCCCACCCCTTTACAGGAGGGTGCGTATTTTCAGCATGTCCATATATATCTGCTGAAGAAGTGGGCTCTCTATTTATTTGCGTAGAGTACATTAAACTAACTTACTAGCCACTCGGGTAACGCATCAGTTTTAAATTAGCTCGGTAATTGCAGAAGGAACTAGTCAACAACGCAATTAGCTCGTCGTCTTGTTCATGGTTTTGTATGAATGCAAGCGTCTTTAGATAGTCTCTTATAAATGGTGTCAAAAAGGGGACGGTTAAAAGCATTCATGACATGAATTTTCCACGGTTGTTCCAACCCTATGTAAACTCCGCAGATCAAAAATAGACTATTTAGTGTGCGAAGTCTGACAGGTCTTTGCTAATTATCACATTCCCCATTGCGGCGCGCAAGTCTGTGTTGGTCGAGAAAAAACAACCGTTTGAACGTCGATATTCCGAACGAGTTATGGGTGCATAATGTGTTGCGTCGCTTTGAAATGTTCAGATAATTGAAGACCGCGCCGTTATCATTTCAATAGTTAGGCTTGAGGCCGAGACAGAGATCGTATCCCCGTCATTGATGCAGACAAGCATAATATTGGCTCTGCCAAGGTCGTGTTACGTTGTATCTTTAGGTATCCCGTGTCACCAGCTAGCGCGAGGCCGTGGGTTGTCACTATGCGGCACAGGAATGACAGGACATAGCTGGAGGGGCACGGTGTTCCCATATGGATTCAAACCTTACGGCGGGAGAATAGAGCATCACCGCCCGGCTATTCCTGTCTGGGAGGTTTACTCGGTGTTCCGTACGTGCTGACAGCTATTGCCGTTTATGAACAAGCGATGGGGTCAGCGGCATGGTGTTAAGAGTGCAGGTCAACCCTGACAGTGGTGCCCTGGTCGGCACCGGGATTCATAATACAGGCGTGCGGAGCAGGCGGGCCAAGGACTTCCCTGACTCCAGCCTTTATATAGTACCTAAGTGCGGCTCGGATGGAAATCCTCTCATCTGCCTATAATCACTACAGTTGTGATCCCTGAATCTTTCGTTACGTAATGGTCTGAAGCAGCAGAGAGGGCTCGCGGTGTTTTTCTTTTAATTAGACCTGACCAAGGTGACCTCGTCAGGGATGACCAGAGCTGCAAATCAGTTGCGTGTGGTCGGCCGGGATGACCATTAAGTGGGTTTATTACCTGTCAGTGCTTGATGCATGAGAGGAACTGACCAACCTGAATATTTCTTGACTGATGGAACATCAGCGAGGCAGACACAAGTGTTCTGATGGACAGTTGCGAGGTTACGCAGATGTACCCACTGCTAGCGCTCAGAATGGGGAAGTATAGAAAAATGCGGACGTCCGGAAACCAAAGAGTCAAGGTACGACCGAGTGCAGCAGTTTTTTCTGCTGATCTTTCACTGTAGCACTGGGACGCAAGCCAACCGGTCTGCACATACAGAAAGGGAACTTGCAGAAGAATCAGTTATATATCTTGACGTCCACGCTCTATAGTGCTGTAGTGTCGGAGCCATTATGTTCGGCGTCTCCCTGTTACGTTCCCTACAAGGATCCTTCCGGACGTGTCATGAGGCAGAGGATGTCTCGGACACAGAGGACATGGCAGGGCCAGACGACAACAACAACAGCAAGTCCAGGAGTGTCAGTCTTCACCAGATCATCACCAACGACCAAGTCGAACTGTGCGAGATGTTCCTGAATAATCGCGCCCTAGCGGACAGACGTCCAACTGCAGCACAGGTGGGTAGGTACCTGCCATTGCACGTTGCCGCCATCTTTAGGCGCCCCGAAATTATGGAATTGCTGCTCAGATACGAAGTCCAGCATCCCGACGAAAGAAACAGTCAGGGTAAAACAGCACTTCACATGACTTTTCTGTACTGGCCTCGGTATAAAATTACAGACACGCAAGGCCACAGCCTTGGAGCAAGGGACGTTGAGAAATGTGTGAAATGTTTACAGGCATTGTGCCGATATCATGCTAATTTCAACGCTAAAGACGAGTCTGGAATGACCCCTGTACACTATGCAGCAGCTTTTGATATCTATCAGGCGATTGGTCTCCTCTCTGAGGCAGGTGCCGATATGAACGCGCAGGATTCAAATGGAAGAACTCCTCTGGCCGTGGCAGCGTCCATGGCACACCTCGACACCGTGCGGCATCTTCTTGAACTGCAGGTGTCGGTGGATGTTACAGGACGAGATGGTCGCACCGCCCTGCACCAGGCAGTGGTGGCTTGTTCATACAGACAAAGCGACGGGGTGGAATGCGTGGAGTTACTTTTGGAATCCGGAGTCCAACTCTCGCCCAGAGACCACAATGGCGTGACGCCGCTCCACCTAGCGAGCCGAGAAGGCAACGACAGGCTCATCAGAATTCTGATCGACCACGGAGCAGACACGGATGTCTCTACTTACGATAACGCTCAAACACCACTGTTTCACTTCCTCGACAATCCGCTGAATAGAAGCAAAACAGCTACGCTTCACATGCTGCTGAAGGAAACCTGCTGCATCCAGGCGTTCGACCGGAACGGTGGACTTCCAGCGTTGTTAGAAGAGGAATGGAGTTGCTGGCGAGATCGGCTACTAGAAGCCTCCAGACACCCTGCAGATCTCAAGAGGATCTGTTTGCATGCGATACGGAGAGTACTGAGGATGAAGAGACGTGGACTAGATACGCTGGTTCAGGATAACGTGTTGAGATTACCTCCATCTATAAGTGCGGGAATATTCAACCCAGAATGCGTTAGACACTGCCCTCTTCATGACCATATTGATTAATTGATTGGTTACCCAGATAGATGTGGTCGAGTTTCTGCTCTTGAATTTGGAATTCTAAAACTCATGGAAACCATGGCGATCTTATATACATGTACTAATGACTATCTTCACCGAGCGGTTCAAAGGGAGAAGTAGCTGTAAAAAGATGGACTAGGAATTAATATGAGGATCAATGATGATGATGTCTTTTGTTGTTACGTTGGTCATCTTTTCCCTCGTTTCTGTCTACATCAGTGAGCAGTTTATGTAGCAGTATGGCAGATTCAACTTCTTCGATGATGATCGTTATGATGATGAGGATTGAAGATCAAGAAAAATCTTGTTTGAAAATGCAACAGTCTATTGGTTATTTCTTTTAAATCGTAAATGCCTCGTGCCATGATGATCGAATTCGAAAGCCTATCGCAATGGGAAACTTGCCATCACATTGCATAAATGCGATACCAACAACGGACGCTAGATGGTGCTTATCCTTCGACACCACCGGTAGAACCAAGCCAAACGTAAAGTACCATATTGATAGCAGTGCAGGGATAACAAAGCTTTCCAACCACGTATACGGTCTGTTTGTTGTACAATGGTTCCCAGTGCGTAATTTCAAGCCTTATGTGATGTGTTTGGTTGGAAATCAGTCGAGCTTACGTATAGATGGAATAGAATTCTGGAGTATAGCTTGGTTAAAGTATTAAAACAGTCACAACATGACAATTATCTACCATCCAGACGACATGAATTTCGCTCCTCGGGCAAGCTGCTATATGATAATCACTTCTGCTTTTATTTGGCTTGTAGAAATACCTGAGAATGCCTACGTAACAATTTAGCCATTTATCATTTGATACCGTGACAAATGCGTTTGTGGGGATTATATTAGACCATATGCATAAATGCATTCTTTTGCGCCATTGGACCCGGAGTTTGGATCGGTCACCGCCCCCTGAACTGCTATAGTGGATAGTGAACTATATGCCTTGTATGTTGATAACCTGAAAAGGCACGCATGGAAGCAAGTTATCTAAATACTAGGTTGTTCATCGTAGGGGTCAGTGACCGCATATGAATAAAACTCTGGATGGGGAATGCAATGCCAATCCCTCATAGCAATGTATGATCTCACATAATTCACACGAACGCTCCACATGTACAACGTTTATATAAACCTGTATTTTGTGACTGCTAGCACCACAGATTTTTGTCGCCGATCGAGGCATCTTATATTATGTTACCGTGACCTGTAAATCCAAAGCTATGATAAACCAGCGAATTCTTAAAGATCGTGTTTCAAAATCCGAAGCTAACTCGACACCAGCGCTGTCATTCGTGACGTCATACATGAAGTACTTAGCCTCGCCCAGCTAGGCAAAGTGTTCTCTCCAGCCGACCAAAATCCCCTGGCATGCTGTCTCTCTATTTGGCCGATTTTTACTCGAGCTCTGGAGAGCCGCCTCCTGAAACCTGGTAGACTCGGGCTAGTTCTTTCAGACACTCCATGCGACTTCAGCATTACCTCCATGACTTCAGCAAACACGGTTCCTCTGTATTAATATTTGTGCGTAGTGACGTTTCAAATTTGGACAATTTGAAAGACTTAATTCAGTGCTGAACATTGTCAATGGTCCTTTGTCAACTCCATGATTCATCGATCTCGATGCCTTAACTCGGCGCCACACAACACATGCAACTTGGCGACAGTTATAACATTGTGTTATGTCCCCAATGACTATTGCGTTGGTCTGTCCTATTTGCCACGTCAATGCAGTAGAGCCCATTATGTCAAAATAAGCTTACAGAAGAAAGCACCTTCTTATGATTTTAGAGACAATCCTAAATGTTCCACCTGTCGATGTGGCGTTGGCGTTGTCAGACACGTTTTGTGAGGTTACCTGCGCATGTAATTAGCTGCTCTTTGTTGACATACTGACAAAGGTCATGTTTTGCCAGCGGAACGGGTGTGGTGTTTTTATTGTTCACAATAATGCGCGCCTTTTCTATTCTTAGCTGCTATGTAGCCCCCATAGCAGGCTTCGCGGAGGGTATATCGATATCGCCATTGTTCGCTATCATATGTTTTCTGATTTCTGCCACTTTAGATAAAATACGGTACCTAAACGGTAAATGGGCATTAGACATTCCACCAAAGACTGTACGAGTATGTACTAGTTTCATCCTGTGCTACATATAGTCTTTTGTTTACATGTAACGCTGTTAACGTTAGAGTAGTTCTAGATACCGTGCATGCAGTGTATCACATACATTTTTTTTGTTGAAGCGAAGATGTTATAAAAACGCTGCCTGGCGCCCAGAACATTGTACAAAATGTTGTTATTGAAAGGACTGAAATGCGAAGAGGACGATTAGGAATAGGAAAAAAACGGCATAGTAATAGCGTCCACCGCGGTGTCTGGAGTGGAGACTATCGATGATTACCCGTCTGTTCGGTCAGACGTACGCGTGCAGGGTGTGTGAAGGGCCCGGGTCAATGCGTGATCAAGGACGTCACAGGGGGTGCGGCTACCGTGCTACGCGCTGGTTGGCTGTTTGGTTCATGGCAGTCTTTGGTCGGCACTTGGACATGATTTCCATTTCGTTGGATGTGTGCGGTTTTCTGAGTGCCATCGTTTCAAGGTTTGCTTTGATCACAAGAAAATGAAAGGAACCTTGGAAATAAAACTCATGACGCAAGTTCGGTGCAGAGACGTACAAGAACATGATTAATACATGACGTTGCTATCGGCGCTATCTTGGCTGTAGATCAGGCCACTACACACATCCTATCCGGGTAATATCGATCATTGCCTCAGGACTCTCTTTCCAACAGTCCCTGTGCATAGGCCAGGTAGATAGCTTGACTGTACAATAGTCTGTAATTTAATTTATATCGGGGTGTAAGCACGAGATATACGACAATCCAACCTTCTTGGACAATCACGATCTTATCATCACACCACCTCTGTGCTTTCCTCATATACGTTATCGAATAAAACAATTGGTGGCCGTGAAGAACAAAGGAGGCCATATAATATTGATAACATAATTATTCACTCATATAAAATCAGTGGGAACAGGACGGTTTAGATATCGAAATAAAATCTAATGTCGTATGTCATGGAGAATTTGATGTTCGTTTTTCTGAGCGACAAGATGCATGAAGAAGAACAGTCATATTTGAAATTATATCAGGTGCTATAAAGTATTGCTGTGAGACGATTGCTGTACTAGTATGAATCATGAAGCAGGAATAGATACACGTGCCACGATGTTGCGCAACCGATATGCTCGAGAGGCATGTAATGAGTAGGTAACGAATATCAAACATGTACTCTGCATTTTGGCCCCCGTGTCTGTGCGTGTAAGCACTCGTGTAAATGACATCACAACGCGTGGGCATTTGTACATGGCCCTGGACACGTGCCCAACGTGACGTTGTTGTTAGTATTCTGCAAGTTTCTCGGTTGTGACCATCTCGTGATCACTTTGTGTTACAACTGTTGAACCGAGGTTTGTTTTTCCCATCGCCGCCATAGCGGCACATCCTTTCACGTGCACTCAAATCCGTGCGAGATTCAAACTGCGGAGTGGGATAACTTCAATTTGACTTCAGTTGTATTTAACGTTCCACGAACTTTATATAAGCTTATAAAGTGTTTTCTTCTTCGTTGAAATCTTTGTCATCATTACACTCCATTTGGGCACCATTACCTTATTTATACCCGGTCCTATATTAGCGTGAGGGCAAAGGTCACAATTTAGAAAGTGTCATCACTTACCAAAATATTTGCCCGGTTAAATATTCGCTCACAACCGTTACAAGGACACACACCTCCTTCTACCATTCTTTTATTCAATAAAATCAAAGAACTCCACAACTGCTTGTTTCGGTTGAGTCCGAAAAAAACTGAGAAACAACATCGGAAAAGCACACTGATTTTGACGCATAAAACTGGAACAAATACAATTTGTCGGTACCTTATTCATGAGTGGCAACAGAACATATGGCGGCATAACACATTATTAAAAGAATGGAGCGTAACTTGTAAGTTGTTATCAGTGCTAACGTTACTAACGTTATATTATCTGCTTCACTGAAATGTAGTCAGTCAGATAAGCCCTTGTGATTTACTCAATACCGTTGAACTAGTTGAAGGAGTGGTAAGAAAGAAATTTCAGAAACCTGTTTCACCTGAGGGGTTAGCCTGATTGAATGTTTATGTGTAAACAATAAGGCTATAGTATAGGCAATACATGTACCTTGGTGAATAATGGCGGGGAAAGGTGTTACAGATTGCGTTGTCAGTTTGGCGCCGCTTCAGTGATTGAGGGTAATGGTAACTGGCTGGTAATAGCCCACTGAGTGAATGATTCTATCGTAACCTGAAATTTTCACTCTTGGCAAAATAAATTGACAAAATTTGTGACTGAGGGAGAGAGAAAGTGCGAAACCATTGATTGATTGAATGTAGCGTTGCTGATATGGTCTATTTTATGTCCGTTCATTCATTCATTCATCCGCGTAATTTTGAGCGTTTGAAAGTAAAACATGGCTTCGAAGAAAATGATCACAAAATAACCTTGGCCAATTGCAACCTCTGTCTGTGACGGATCGGACTTTTCTTGACAACACACTCATTTCTTGTTCTTCCGGGCGTCTACCGAAGCGCCCACTCAACCGGCGGCAACCGGTTTTCCAGCGTTCGCTTCATGACGCGATAGAGTTACTCACTCTGTGATCATGCCATTTCCTCATACCGCCGTAGTGAAGAGCACTCACAACTAGGAGGGATACAATATGTCATGTGTCACAGCTTTTCAGCTTTATTCACTTTTAATGATCAAACAAATATTTCAAAATCGTCGTCTACAATGTTTTAATTCAACATTAATGTATTTGATTTATATTAAATAGTATTATGATCAGAGCATTGGGCTTGTAATGAAAAATATCGTCAACATTGTTGGTTTTTCACTAGTCACCCGATTCGTCATTCCTCCCACTAAGCTATCCCGTGCTCACTGCATGAACAACATGGCTTCCCCACATGCATGGCACACCCCCAAAACCTGACAGCAAATTGACCAATGAGAGGGCGGGATTAGTGGGCCTTTCTCAGTACTCGATGTTGATTGGTCGGCTCAAATTTGGCGCCCGGGGGAGTGGCCCATGTCGGCGGAGTACTGCTAAAAGTGCCTACGCGAATAAGAAGTAGTCCAAAGAATATGTTATAATTTTGAACCTTTTTTGACGTATTCTTGCCAGTTTTGCGAGATCCATAGAAACAAATTGTATATGTCTTTGCATTGAAGGGACATTTGCTTTGGAATTATCATGCCCGAATGGCTATCTTATGTCAGAATTGTATCATGGGCGGAATGATATTGAGTTCGAGCAGTGTGTCGTCCGCTTAGTGACAAATTTGCCAGCGCCCAAAAATTCGTCAGTCGAGAAAATCTACAATGGCTTCGCCAACGTCGTCCGCTGCTACCTCAGCTGCTACGACCCCGAGTGGGTCACCTTCGTCTACAAGACGACTGATAAAGCCAGATACTCCACCGCCACCTTACAGTGAGAAAGCCAAATATGAGGTAAGGGCTATTTCTTTTTTTCCGGTGTGTTTTTGGCGTCGAAATTTGCCGGCCGGCATCACCACGTTTTTTGCCGCTTTCACTAACCGGTCTTTGTCTACCTTATAGGGGAACCGTCTGCTGCCTGTTCCGGAAGGAACCATCACCGTTCAAGTTGAAAGGGACTATCCAACGACAAAAACACCGATCGACGATCCATGGGCACTGCCAGAGTTGCAAGATACAGATGTGAAATGGGCAGGTGAGAAAATAATTCCATCAAACCTTTCCTTAGAAATACAGTGCTGTACACGAAAAAAAGGCGGGATTTTCTGTCCGCCAGATTTCCGCTCCAAGAACCCGTCTGTCCCCGGCTATTCGCGTGACTAAACTTGCCGGGCCACGTGCGTGAATTAAGGCAAACCTTTGTGTCTTTGCCTTTGAATTTTAACGTCTAGATCGCCTGTATGATCACCGCCAGTAATTCACAAGGAGTGAAATACGTTTGTTGTTTCAACAACATAACCATATACGCGTGAAGTCGCATCGTAAAATTTCGTCTGCACTAGTGCCCCTATGATCATACCCCCGTTGTTTTGTCGATAAAACGATAAAATGATTTGTTCTGCCTTTTTTCTACCACAATAAAATTATAATATTGTGATTCAAGGAATAGGAATAGATTTTGACGATGTTTCTCGCGATTGCTCAGAATCAGGAGCCGCGCGCCACATGAATTTTTCATGAGTGTAGTGCTAAAATCAAATCGCCCTTCCCGGCTTTGCATGTACGTGTTGAAAATAAGATCTAAATGTAAGATGTGAACAATTCTGCCTCGAAATTTCAAATCGTATGGCTTCTATGGTGAATTTTTAATGGTTTCCTTCTTAGTGCACACTGCACGGGGCAAAATTCTACACAAACGCACTGCACTTGAAAACCTAAGCATCCGCCCTGTTTTCGGATCATCCTTATTTCGCCCAGTGAATCCAAAAAATTTAACCATCCCACGCATGAATATGCTGTTTTAAGTAGTCCAGTCCAATTATAACGCCGAGTTTTCTTCAAAACGATTCTATGGCCCACTCTAGACGAAGCATTTCGCGACAGCGGTAACTGCCGACAGCGGCACGCCGACAGCAGGAACGCCGTCTAGAGAGGATTCCCGACAGCGTAGTCCCGCTGTCATGAAATTTTCTGACGACAGCTCCAAAGTTGTCGGCCGACAACTCAGCGGGAGTCCCCGACAACTTAAAGTGCGTATAGAGAACTCCCGACAGCGGGAGGTCAGGGTTCAGTTTGTCACAGAGCATCTAAAATGTTCCCCTCGACATCCTGAAGCGCCTGTAAAACTCTGTATCGCACAGTGTGCCTTGAACAAATTTTTGCCAAAAGGTCGCGGGTTTCTTAACGTATCGCCAGATCCTCCGGTGGACAGGATCACCACCTTTTGCCAAAGCAATGGCAGCGGGGAGGTAAGCAGGGTGACGTGTCAGCAACATCTCCCGGTATCTCAACCGTCTCCTGCGTGCACCCCTTGCTCGTCGCCTCATATTGGACAAGACGAGAGTGACTAACATAAAGAAAAACATCTGACACACGGCGAGGAAAAACATTGGCGGCTCCCCCGCCATTTTGGATTTCACGCGTTAGAACATTCGGATGTTCGATGTTCGATGCAAAGAGATTTGTGTGTATAAAGACGTCGCGACAGCGGCGTCCCGACAGCGGGAAATATCGCCGCTGTCGCGAAATGCTTCGTCTAGAGTGGGCCTATATTTAGGGATTTGGTAACGGTTAGAATCGGCGGCTGATTGCTATTCATGGGGCGGGTATCATGTGTGCTTCACGTGGCGCGAGTCTGGCTCCTGCATGCGCCGACAGCTGATCGATGACGTCAGGTTCGCCTGTAGTACCTGCTCAGGCGTGGCGCTTCCCGTGCGTTTCCGTATGCAGTGTACATCCGCTTGCGTTTTTTTTTCCGTGAAAAAGATAATAATCTGACGAATTTTTGGTGGAAGTGATAAAAAATGTTGTTTGTAACGTTTATGAAGTGCTAAACTAGGAAAAGTATTGTCTCTATCGCACCCTTGCGTTTCTCTAAAAGACAAAGCCAAATGGTACAATCCGCACCACGTGCGTGGCCGGCTAATCAAAGAATTCCGACTTTCCATTTTAGGATTATTTTTCGCCAGTTTGTTAGAAGGATTACATGTGGATAAAGTCCTTCTGGTCTTACAAGTGTTAAATATGTATACAGCTCCAAGAAGTACCAATAGGACACTGGAAAGGCTCAAAACACAAAGCAGATGTATATTTGTTATCTTGAGGAATTTTTATTGTCCCATCCATCCAGTTTTGCCCTTTATGCACTACTTCACAATCTTGCGCTAGAAGCTTACTTGGGTCAACTGCAAAAGTCAAACACAATCTTGTTGAAGCAACATCCCTAGAGCATGCGTGTGTAGAGTGTGCCTATTGGTTTGCGTCCCCTGCACTTGTTTGGTTACATAAGGTTTCACGTGCAGCCCATCCCTTTAACAGCCAAGAGCAAAGGCCAATTGGCAGTATGCCATTGATAGGGCCTAACAAAATAAATGTTGTGTTTCCTATTACAGTCCAGAAAAAATTAGGGTCGGTAGGTAGGGATTCACTTTTTTTTTTTTNTTTTTTTAG